>NW_027445626.1:1701084-2041301 GCF_035582795.1 Mycteria americana
TGGCTGACTTAGATATTGCAAACTGAGTCCTCCTATTTTCTTCTTCCTTGCAAAAGAGAGCAAGGTCAGCTCATGGGGCATGACTGAGCACATCCAGCCCCAGCAGCGGGCTTTCCCCATTTCCTCGGCGGATGCATGTGCACAAGGTGGAAATGTTTCCATCATGCTTGATTTGCGCAAGGGCCCTGACATACTCCCACAACACACTAATTCCTCCTCCACCCGCACACATCAACTCCTTCCCACTTCCAGGCTCAAATCGTGGTTGCAAGAATTTGCTGCACTTCAGAAAAGGCCTTGAGCTTCGTGGATCTTCCTAGTGCTGATGGCAATCTTCCTGGCTCCCTCCAGATCTGATGTGGAGACTTCCTTCCTGTAACAAGGGGTTTATGACAAACTTTTATGAAGTGTTTGTCTTTCTGTGATTCTGATGTGTGGACAGAGTAGACACAGAAAAGAAAGATGTACACCAAAACGGATGCTGAGTGAAGTGCCAGTAAGAACCAGGTGAGATACCCCCATGACTGTGGCTTCCTGGCAAGAAGTGTGTCCCGACAAGGGATCCAAGCGCTGCCACTGTGGAGTGGGGAATCAGCAGTGTCCATGCCAGCTGGGGATGCAACCAGTGACTTTTGAAAGACCACCCTTCATCTGAACTGCTTTAGAGTTGTCCTTGAGGATGGGGTATGATGGCTTACATTGCAACTACTGATTGAACTGGCATTGCCCAGAGTGGCTATCAGAGATGCAAACTGCTATGTTGCAGCTATTGAGATTTAGGCAGATTCATGTTGGCGGGTTGTTTGTAGGTTGCTTTGTGTTGCTTTTTCTTCTTTTTTAGATACTGATCGTCTTAGGGAAATCACCCAAGCACCTGAAGGATTGTTGAAGGTTTACTGCCAGAAGACCCAGCCAATGTGCATCTCAAGAAATGAGATGCCAGAGGCCAAGGGGAGGATGGTTTGGGCACTGTCCTGGGATGTGGGAAACGGAAACGTGCTCCCCTCTCCCTGACACCTTGCCCCCAGTGAGGGCTGTGAGGAACTCTGCCAACTAGAGTTCCTCTGAAGTCACAGGGGTGTCAGGTAACCTACATCTAACTGCAGCCAATGTGGTCCTGACAGCTCAGCGTTTGAGTTTCCATTTGAGCCCAAGTCATTCCAATTCACACTTCCGCCAGCTTCACTCTGACACTGGCTGTTGTGTGACACAAGTGTCCTGGCTCTCCAGGCAGCATGGGCAAAAGCTTCATACCTGAACTGGAACTTTTCCCTTTGCTGGGAAAGTGAATGCAGCAGGCTCGAGCCAAGAGGCCCAAGGAACAAATCTTCCCATAGGGCCAACTACTGAAAACCTCCCCCAGGCTGTGGGACTTCACTGACAGAGAAGTTGTGAGTCTAGACAATACAGCTTCCCCTAGTTTCCCCTCTCTCTTGGCTTGCGGCATTTATGTACTGAATCTGCTTGCCACGTGGAAACTGTGTCTTTGAAAAACTAGCTCAGAATATATTTTAATGTCTTTCTTAGCCCAAATGAATATGCAGCACTGAAGTGTGTTTCCATCTGTGGAGCAGCTTTGCACAATGTCTGCTCAAAGAGGAGAAATATCTCAGCCTGCAATGGGAAATGGGTGAAGCTGTGGGGGATTGATGTGTTGCTTCAGACGACATTTGCTATGCATACAATACAAAAAGGTTGTGAAGTTGAATGAGCATGAAAGAAAGAGGAAAACTGCCCATCCAATGGAGCTCTGCAGAAGGAGGATGGAGGCGTACATAGCCTGAGGTGATACAAGTGGGATCAGCATGAAGAGAAGGCTTTTGTAGGGAAGGCATTGCAAGGGAGTGCTTTGACTTCACCCAGCTAAAAAACAGAGACTGGGCAGTGTGCTGAAGTGCCGGGCAGAAGTGCTAAAAGGCTAAAAGACCTTCACTGAGAAAAGGTTGGAGGGATTTGGCTTGCAGAGATTTGAGGTAGTCCTTTCAAGCTGTACGCAGGCTGAGCTTTGGAGACAAGGAAAAATAAAGAAGCTCTCAAGGATATTTTGGAATTAGTTGTAGCCTCTCTTCTCCTTGTTATCAGGTGAAGATTACAATACTGTCCTTAAGTCATCTATGCTCCATATCTATTTACCCTACTTTTTTGAGGAGAGGGAGGTGGAAGAGAGGAGTAGTTTCTTTTTGAACCAAAGGTGGCCAACGGACAGATCCTGGGTTAGTGAGAAGGCACCTGGAGGAGGAGGAGGTGAGGTAGGAGGCAAGAGGAGGCAAGAGCAGAAATCTGGAGGAGGTGTAGGAGGAGGCACCAGGAGACAATAAGAGGAAAGAGGAGGCAAGAAGAGGAGGAAGCAACAGGATGCAACAGTAGGAGGAAAAAGGAAGAGGAGGCAAGAGGGAAAAAAAGGGAGCCCAGGAGGCAACAGGAGGCAAGAAAAGGAGCAGGAGGAGAAAGAGAATGCACCAAGAGGCAAAATGAGGCCGCAGGAGGAGGAGGAGGCAACAGGAGTCGCCTCTTGTTTCCTTGTCCTCCTTTTGCCTCCTGTTGCCTCCTCCTCCTCCTCTTGCCTCATATTGTCTCCTCCTTCTGGTACCTCCTGCTGCTTCCTCCTGCTCCTCCTCCTCAACCCCCTGTTGCCTCCTCTTCCTCCTTCTGTTGCCTTCCCTTGCCTCCTGTTGCCTTCTTTTCCACATCCTGTTCCTGTTGCCTGTTGCTGACCCAATGTTGCATCCCAGGCCTCTTTCTTCTTTTGGCTCCTCATGCCTCCTGTTGCCTCCTCCTCCTTCTCCTCCTCCTCCTCTCGTACTCCTCTCCTCCTCTTCCTCCTCCTTTTCTTCCTCCTCCACCTCCTCCTCCTCCTCCCCCTTCTCTTCTCCTCCTCTTCCTTTTCCCCTTCCTCCTCTTACGCTTCCTTCTCTTACTGTTGCCTCCTCTTGCCTCGTCTTGCCTCCTCCTCCTTCTCTTCCTCCTCTTGTGGCCTCCTGTTGCCCCACCATCCTCTTGCCCCTGCCGCTTCCTCCTTCTCCTCCTCTTCTTGCCTTTTCCTCCTCATCATCCTTTTCCTCTTGCTTCCTCTTGCCTCCTCTTTTCTCCCCTTCTTCCTCCTCCTCTTCCCTGCTCTGCCTCCTTTTACCTCCCTCTCTTTCTCCTGATGGTGCATCCTGTTGCCTCCAGCAGACTCCTTTTCCTCCTCTTGCTCTTACCTCCTGTTGCTCATTGTAGCCTCGTCCTCTCCTCCTCCTCCTTCTCCTCCACATTCTCCTCCTCATCCTGTTGTCTTCTCTTGCCACCTGCTTTGACCTTTCCTAATTCTCCTCCTCCTCCTCCTCCTCCTCCTCCTCCTCTTCTTCCTCTTCTGCCGAGTACCTTCTTTGTCTTCCTCCTCCTTTTGCCTACTGTTGCTTCCTCCTTCTTTTCCTCCTCTTGTTGCTTCCTTCTCTTGCCTCTACTTGCCTCCTCCTTTTGTTGCCTCCTCCTGCTGTGTCCTCCTGTTACCACCTGTTGCCTCCTCCTTCCCTTCCTTCTCCTCTTCCTATTACATCCACCCACTCCTATTCCCTTCTGTTGCCTCCTCTTCCTCCTCTTGCCTCCTGTTTCCATTTGTTGCCTCCTCTTCCCCTGCTCCTGCTACCTCCTCTTGCCTCTTCCTCCTCCTCCTCCTCTTCTCTTCTCCTCTTCTCTCCGTCTCCTTCTCCTCCTGCTTTTCCCTCCTCTTTTGTCCTCTTGACACCTCCTCTTCCTCCTGTTGCCCTCTCTTTCCTTTTCCTCGTCCTGTTGCATCTGGAGACCTTCTCTTTTTCCTCCTCCTCCTCTTGCCTCAAGTGCCCGCCTCTTGCCTCCTTTTGCTTCCACCTCCTCCTATTAACTCCATTGGTCTCCTGTTGCATCTTCCTCCTCCTCCTGTTTCCTCCTCTTGTGTCCTTTACGTCCTGTTATGTCCATCTCCTTTTCCCTCCTCTTGCCTCCTTTTGCCCGCTCTTGCCTCTTATTGCCTTATTCTCCATTTGTGTCCCATTGCCTCCTCTTCCTGTTGAGTCCTCCTCCTCCTCCTTTGCTTGTGGCCTCCTGTTGCCTCCTCCTCCTCCTGGTTCTTCCTCTTGCCTCCTCCTCTTTTTAATGCTGTTGCTTCTGTTGCATCCTTGTCCTCCTCTTGCCTCCTCCTTCTCCTGCTGCCTCCTGTTGCCTCTTCCTTCTTTTGGAAGAGGCTGAGGTACGGAATGCATTCTTCACCTCCTCTTTTACTAGCAAGACCAGCCTTCAGGAATACCAGGTGCCAGAGATGAGGGGGGCAAGCCTGGAGCCAGGCAGACATAGCCCTGCTGGAAGAGGATCAGGTCAGGGAATTCTTACGCAAACTGGACATACAGAGGTCCACGGGCCCTGATGGGATGCACCCATGAGTGCTGAGGGAGCTGGCAGATGTCATTGCAAGGACACTCCCAAGAATCTTTTACCGAGCATTGAGATGGGGATGTGCGCGAAGACTGGAAGAAATAAAATGTCACTGCTATTTTCAAGGAGGGCAAGAAGGAGGACCTGGGGAACAACAGATGAGTCAGCCTCTCCTCGAGCCCTGGGAAGGTGATAGAACAGCTAATCCTGGGAAATATTTCCAGGTACATTGTACTGGTTTTGGCTGGGATGGAGTTAATTTTCTGCATAGCAGCCCGTATGGTGCCACGTTTGGGATTTGCGACCAACGCAGTGTTTATAATACACCAGTGTTGTAGCTATTTGCGGAAGAGTGCTTTCACAGCATCAAGGCCTTCTCTCTTGCTCTCTCTTCCTCCCCAGCAACTAGGCTGGATCTCTTCACAAGGGAGGACCAGGGGACATCATTTAGCAAGGCAAAGTTTTACACAGTGCGTTGGTGTCCATGTCCAGGTTTTGGTAGCGAGGAGGCTGCACGTGTGACCTGTGAGAGAAGACCAAGGGCTGCCTCCATGCCAGACAGGGCTGGGTCCAGCCAGCTCCAAAATAGACCCACCGCTGGCCAAAACTGAGCCCAGCAACAAAGCTGGTGGAACGGGAGTGAAAATGTATTTAAGAAGGGGCACAAGTGCCAGACTGGAATAGGAGTTAGGGGGAAAACAAAGTGTGAGAAACAGCCCTGCAAACACCATGGTCGGTGAAGAAGGAGGAGAACCACCCTGTCGGTGGTCCAGGCACCAGAGCAGATATTCCCCTGCAGCCCATGGAGAATACCACAGCACAGAAGGTATTTTCCTGCAGCCTATGGAGAAGACCATGGTGGACAAGGTAAGCCCTGCAGTCTGTGGAGGACCCAATGCTGGAGTAGTTGGGTAATTCCTGAAAGAACTGTGGCCTGTGGAGAGCCCCCAGTGGAGCAGGTTCATCTTGAAGGACTGTAGCCTGTAGGAGGGACCCCATGGGAAAAGTGGGAGAAGGAAGGAGCAGCAGGCAGGAAGTGTTCTGGACTGACCACAACCCCATTCCCCATGGCCTAGCGCTGCTCAGAGGGGAGGAGGTAGAAGAGTTGGGAATAAAGGAGTGAAGCTGAGCTGGGGAAAAAAGGGTGGGCAGGAGGCCTTCCATGGGGAAGGAGATAAGGTCTTCCAACAGCCCCACACTTCTTCCACCCTCAGCCTTTGCAGTTACACGTGCCTGGCCGGCCCACCTGCTTTGCCACTGTCACGTTTGGACTGAAGTCCCACACACATTTTGGCATGCCCAGTGTAAGCTGGCCTCCACCCAAATCTGGAGCCCACCTGGCCATGGAGGCAGGGACAGGACAGGTCCCTGTGCCCAGGGCCAGGAACAGCTCTTCCCTGGGACCCTCGCCAAGGAATGCTCCTCATGTGTGTCAGCCTGTGGCCTGGCAGGGGTGGAATTGGGACAAGGGCTGCTGGGGCAGGTCTGAAGTACCTCAGCTGGCAGAGCATTAGACTGAACATCCAAAGGTCCCTGGTTCAACCCTGGGCTGATACAGTGCTATCCTCGCTCAGTTTTTCGCAGAGCCTGCCTGCCGCCTTCCAGCCTACCCTGGCCCTCCTTGCTCCTTCACCTCTTGCCAGAGCACTGTCCCTGCACTGTAGCTGCAGACCTGTGGGTTAGAAGCAGCCTTCCTCTTGCTCCACAAGTCCCCAGCCTTCCCCTCAACAGGACTCTCCATTCAGTGCTTCTTTGGGGTGCTCTCCATCTGTCCCTCCTTCCCTGCTCCACAGCAATTGGCACCTTTCCTTTGTGGGGTCTCTGCAAAGACCTTGTCTCTCTCCTCTTTGTCATTCTTGATGGTGCACAGACTGCTCCCCTCCTCACACACATCCTGCACCTGGACCTCAGCTTGCAGACCAGAGCATACTGCCCATGGGGGAGGCCACTGTCCCCCCAGTCCCAGGGAGAGGCACTCCCTGGAGCTGAGGCCTGAATGGCAGCATCCTCCCTCCAGAGGTCTGTCACAGCAAGACCTCTGATGTGCCAAGGACAGCTGGCAAAGCCGTGCCCAAATAGACTCACCCACCAGACTGCACTGGCTAGACCAGCTGCAGCCCCTCACAGCCATCAGTCCCTGCACAGAGGAAGAAAGACCTGCTCATGAGCTCCAACAAGCTGCTGGGCTCCCCTCTTGCAACCTCTTGCTGCTACAGAGCCCTGCTCGCCCCCCAGGAACACAGTGACAGCTGTGACCCAGCACATCTCTCTCTGTCTCCAGCCTCAGCCTCTCCCCAGTCAGGCCAAGGAATGGCACATACTGGACTACAGTTGCACAACAATGTGCATGTTCTAACCCTGTGCAGTTCTGCTGACTCGTAGCTGGATCCTCAGGGATGCACCTGCGGAGAAGTTTGGCTTTTGTTGTGACTGAGCGCAAGTGAGAGGTGGCGAGAGGGAGAGACTGTCTGTCCAAGCACAGTTACTGTCTTGTCAGCTTTGAGCATGAGCTTGAACATGCTTGGCCGCAGGGGTAGTGCCTGCAGGATTATCACTGCTCCAGAAGAGTCCTTCTACGCCTTTCTTGAGCAAGAACGGGAGAGTCATTGCTGAGGATGGGTTTTGGGGTCATGTGTGGAAAGCGGAAGAGGTGAGCAGTCCATCCCCTTAACTCCACTCAACCACTCCAGAAGTTCACAGGCACTGTGGTCTGCTTTTGAAACCCCCAAACCCCCTATGCCAAGCAGGGGCTCAGCAGGGAAAAATCTATGGCATTGGGCAACACAATTGTCCCAGCTGTGCCACCATGAGGACACCATCCCTGCATGTGGTCAAACCATCAGCCTTTGAGTTACCAGCTGAACACACTCACCCACCCTGCCACAGAGACCCCAGCCAGGGCTGTCCCAGGGCACTGCTTTGCTGCCAGGACAGTCATCAGTGCTGAAGGAATGGGAAGGTCCCTGAGCCCAACCCCCATGCCCACCCCATGGAGATGGAAGCCTGCTCTTCAAGACACCTCCAGGGATGCTGGGGAACAGAGGGCTGCAGGGGGAGGCCTGGTGCCTGGAGGAGGGATATAAGATTTCTGCCACCAAGTTCCCTCCACAGCGTGCCCTGGGATGCCATCGGAGCCTGCGGGCACCTCACCCCAGGCAGGGCATTTCCCTCACCCTGTTGCACTGCTCCTGCTGTGGAGTTGGGGACAGATGTGGCACAGAGGGGTGTTGCCCTGGGTGGCAGAGGAGGCTCAGGGGAAGGGGTTTTCTCCTCTCCATCGACCCATCCCACAGTGGGCCAGAGCGTGGGAGCAGCACCTGCAGCAAGAGCCTCCTTCTGCCCCATTGCCCTGCCGAGGCGTTGAAGGGGCAGCACTCTGCAGTGCAGCCCTGTGCCAGGATCAGGCCCCAGCACAGAGGCAGTCCCAGCTTGCCCACCTCAGAAGGGTTCAAGTGCTGTTTTCTGCAGAGGGTCCCTGGGCACGCACGGGACAACAGGACTGTGCTCGTCATAGACACATCACGGGAGGAGAGTGTCTCTCCTGCTGGCAGGTGTCAAGGGGATGTAGCTCAGTGGCAGAGCACCTGTTTCGCATGTGGGAGGTCCTGGGTTCAATCCCCAGCATCTCCAGGGCTGCTTTTGCCCTGACTCCCCAGCCTCAGGCAGGTGCGGGCTGGAGCCCATGGAACAGCCCCTGGAGACTGGGGTCCTGGCAGAGCATGAGGAGAGGGAATCTCAGCCCGTGTGTCCCAGAAAGTAGCTCTGCACCCTGTGCTGGGACAGTGGGGAGCAGAGCTGCATCCTCACCATTGTGGGAGGTAATCCATGGGCCATGATCCCCCCTGGGGATGGCTGGGGTGTTTTGGGGTGAGCAGCAGGATTATTCCCCAGGGACCATGGGCTCTTGCAGCCCCACAGCCTGACCCCGAGCCTGCTGTCCCTCAGATGTGCCCCTTGCCTGCCACTGCGTCATCGTTCTCTGCTCCCCCTCATCAGCCTCAGGGAGGTGACCCAACACCTGGGCAGGCAAGCCCCAGCTCCGGGTCAAAGCCCTCAGAGACTTTTAATAAGAAGCAATATGGACGCACAGTGTAAAAGCGGGAATAAAAATAGAGGAAACTGCAGGTGGTTTCTGCTGCCCGTGGTAAAGGGAGATGTTTCCCTGGTGCTCACAGCTCTCCCAGCTGCACAGAGCTCTCCTCCCTCCTGGCTGCACCCAGCTGCACAGCAGGGATGGGCTCTCCTGGCCTGGGGCTCAGGGACTGTTGTGCACCAAGCTGTGGTGTCACAGCCTTTGTGTCCTCATGGGGATGTGCCACAGACACCTCTTCAGCATCATCATAGCCCATGCTCCCCAGGGACAGGGACGAGGTGTCTCCTGCAGCTCCAGGGAGCCCAGCACTTCTCCGGGAGCACAGGCTGCCCCCTGCAAGCAGCAAGGCAGGACAGTGCAGTTGGCCCATGGGGTCTGTACATCACCTTCCTCCCTGCTCCTCACCACATTCGGCTCCTTCTCCCACCCACAGTCCCTCCAAGGAAAGCTCCCGCTGCAGGTTCCCTCTCCCCAGGAGGTTTGGGTGTCAGGACCATAGCGACAGGGGTGGCACCAGGGATGGCACCCCAGGAACCAGCAGCGCTATCTTTCCCTCTCACCTCCGAGTGCATCCCTGGAGCCTGCTCCCTCCTCTGGCACCCTGGGCATTTCCCAAGCTCCCTGCTCGGGAGCAGCACCCTCCCCAAAGTCAGGAACCTCCTTGGCATCATCATAGCCATCTGCTAGGTTGCCTCCAGGCACAACAAGAACATCTGAAAGGAGAGGGCAGGTGCTGACAGTGAGAAGATATGTCCTGCAGAGCAGAGGATAGGACGATGCACATGGAAACACAGGGTTGAGACACTGGTGTTGACAGCACCACAGGACACCCCCATGTCCTCCCCATCTCTCATGGTGACACTCCGTGACACCTCTGTCCATCACATGTCTACAGGGAGACCAACACCTTCCTGTCTCCATTACCTGGTGCTGATCTCAGACCATCGTCCTCCTCGGTGTCCCCAGGGTAGGGCTGCAGCTGGGTCAGGGACTCCTCTGCATAGGAGCCTGGAGAGATGCACAGCAGGTGTTATGGAGCGAGCCCCACTGACCTGTCTCATGGTCAGCGCTGCTGGGGAAGGGGGACCCACAGAGCTGGGACTGCATGAGGAGGAGGGCGGGGAATTTAACCGTCTCCCCCAGGACAAACACTGTCTCCAAGGTGCTCCCAGAGCTGCCCTAGGACAGCCCGTTCCCTCACTCCTCAGGTGTCACATGGGGTACAGGGGCAGGAAGAGAGGGGCTGTGCAGCTGGGACGGGCAAAGCTGGTGGGGAGAAAGCTCCTCTCCTGGACCTACACCCTGGATTCTCCCCCACAGAAAACACGGCCCCAGCGCTGCAGGGACCACAGTGTGGGGGGCTTCAGGGGATCATCTCTGGGTTGGGACCAGGTGAAAGGGTCCTGCAGATGTGCCTCCAGGGAGGACACACACCCACCTGAGCGACCAAACCTCGCCTGCTTCTCCCACACTGGGCTGTAACCGATCTCCTCGTACACGGCCTCGGGAAAGAGCTCCTGAGCTGTCTGGTAGCCTGGGGACAGAGGCAGGGCTGGCCCAGGGAGAGGCAGAGGGGTGATGGGATCCCACTGTGCTCCCCAGACCTGTTGCTTGGGCCAGCCCAGGACTGGTCTGACAGCGCAGCCCCACTGCACTCTCCAGGTACGGCTGCTGCATCTCCAGTGAGGGGAACGTTGCTGTGGAGATCATCTGGGGCAGCATCACCCTCGCATCATCCTTTCAGAGACAGCTCTCATGCCCCTCTGGCCCCTGGGACATGCCCCCTTGTCTGACCCTGGAGCAGCTCCCATGTTTCCTCTCCACCTGGAGCTGCTCCCTATCTGCCCCATGGGTCTACAGCAGGGCCCCTGCCCTGCCATGGGGTGGAGAGGGCTGGGCAGAGGGACAGGCTGGGGACCTGACACCTCGGAGATGGACCCAACTGCCCCACATGCCTGCTGTCATCTTCTGTTCCCCCAGAGCCCCTTCCAGCACTACCCAGAGCACTGCCAGCCTTGGCCGTCCCCAGCCTGCCATTTCTCTCCTTGCCCCAGTGCTAGCCCCCCATGCTTCTGGGCTCTCTCTAACCCTTGCTGCTGGTGCCCCATGGCCAGGCAGTCAATGGGGCGGTGCATGGCACAGGTGGCAGCACACAGTCTCATCCCCTCCAGCTCTGCCTGTGACCCTCACTGACACCCCACAGCACCCCACAGATCTTTCAGGAGACATGTCCACCTGGGACTGCTGTGGAAGGACCCACCTCTGCGTCCCGACCTGGCCCTTAGCACTTGCCCAGCCAGGAGGGCCAGGAGCAGGCAGAGGAGGGCCCCCAGGATGATGCAGATGATGACGGGCACAGAGACTCTCCTGCTGCTGGGCAAAGGGCCCCGAGTGGGACCTGTATAGGCAAGAACATGGAAGGGGCAGCACCAGGTGTGGGAGACGATGGGGCAGCACCAGCCCTGACTCCCATCACACAAGGCAACAGGGGGTGGAGGGTCCAGGGGTGACTGATGGGCAAGCTTCCACCCTGCAGAGTACATTCCAACCCTCCCCAACTCCACCGCCACCACCCCAGTGCCTCCTCCTGGGAGTTTCCCAGCCCAGCAAGGAGCACCTTCCATCCAGTTGTGGGTCACAGCCTGGCCCCAGGGATACCCAGCCTCAGGCAATAGGACCAGTTACCTGCTCGGGTTGGGGATGCTGCTGTCCTGGGTGGAGCTGCAGAGGAGGAAAAGGAGAGCTGGGCTGAGAGGGTGGGTGTGCAGGTATCGGGGAGCCTCTTCCCCAACAAACCGCGTGTGTGTCTGTAGATATCCCTGACACATCCCACCCAAATTGCCCCTCCAGTAGTGCCAGAAAGGGAGACCGGGACAGGGCCCAGGGCCTCTGCTCTGGGTGGCAGGCAGCCCAAGTGGGACAGGCTGCCCAGGGAATAGCTCTGGGGCTTTAGGGCCCCATGGGCAGTGCCCAGAGGACACCCAGTTCCACCCAGGCTGCTCCCTGCCTGGCACCAGGCTCCTGCACTCTGCAGGAACGCTCTTGCTCTTGGGAGGTCAGGGGCCATGCCAGGACCAATTGACAAAAGACCTTCCTCAGTTCCCTGCCAATACTCCAGCAAGGGGTCCCAGCCTTGCCGCTCACCTGAGCAGCGCACGGCAGCGTCTTCCTTATGCCGGCAAGCACCGCCATCCCCGGGCCGGGCCCAGCAGTCCTGCAGGGATGGCTCTGTCCCCCGGCACTCCACCTGCTCCAGCCAGATGGGGCCTTGCCCCATCCCAAATGCAGCCTCATTCAGGGCAGACACTGCAGGACCACAGCCCAGCTGCCTGCACGCCACCTCGGCATCCCGCATGTCCCAGGAGTCGTCGCACACCGTCCCCCAGGAGCCACGGTGCCACACCTCCACTCTGCCCGAGCACCCGTCCTCGCCTCCCACGGCACGAATCTTCTCCCTGTCTGGAGAAGGCAAAGACCTCCCATGGCACTGAGACAGCAGGCAGAGCCCTGCCACACAAGAAGGGGACACAGAGGAGCAGCTCAATACCTGTGCAGCTCGTGGAGTTGGGGCATGGGGCCAATGGCTCCGGGGACATTTCTGGGCGTTCCCCTGAAGAAAGAAACCCTGAAGTGAAGGGGCTGGTGTGTGGGATGGTGCAGAAGAGAGCGAGGATGAGCTCTGCTTGTGCCTCCCTGTACCATCTTGGTCATGGCAGCAACTGATGCCCGGTCATTCAGGGGACACGCGCAGGACTGGGGGGACCCTGATTGTTCAGCCCCTTAAAGGTCCCTAGCTCACAGAGCAGCAGTACTGTGTCTATGGAAGGGAGGCTCTTCTGAAGCCTGTCTGATCTCTTCTGAGACCTCCCCTGGCGATATCTCTGCCTCCCCCAGGTGCTGCTGGCAACCTGGGTGACAACTGCTGCTGCACTTGTGTGGCTTTGGTCATGTTTGTGCCACCGGCAGCAGAAGGGTCTGACATGGAAAGGAATAGCCCCTCTACGTTTGGCTGTGCATAGAGGAAAGCAGGAGCTGGGGTGACACTGTGCCCAAGTGGCTCAGAGTTACCATTGCAGGTGAGGTGGATCTCGTCTCGCAGGTCTTCACATGACTGTGGATCCCAGGGAGTGGAGGGACACTGCCAGAAGGAGCTGGTTTTCTCCCCACACTGCACATTATCCAGCCACGCAGGGCCAGACACCTTGCCATAGGGCAGGCCTCTTTCCAGGGATCCTCCGTCCCCGCAGCCCAGCTCCTTGCATGCCAGCGACACTGTGCTGAGAGTCATCGAGTTGGAGCAAATGCTTCCCCACGTCCCGTTGTAGAAAACCTGCAGGCGCCCGGAGCAGCCGTCGCTGTTCTGCAGCCTGAGGGCCAGGAACTCTGGGAGGAAAGGCAGGAAGGGGGAAGAGGCTGGTGTGGGGCTGTGGGAGCCAGGACACCTCTGCACTTCCCAGGCCCTCAGCCAGGCAGGGGCAGGGCCAGCACGTGCCCCTTGCACCCGGGGACAGAGAGAAGTCCCTGATGCACAGACACCCCTGCCCTTCCTGCTAACACTCGGGGACGGCTGAGCTCCCCAGGGACCCCCAGAGGGACTGAGGGTGCCCGTGCGTGGGTGTCCACAGGATCATGCCGGGGTTCAGTGGCAGCCAGGGACAGCCTTGGCCATGCCCGGCTCTCCCCACGTCCTGGCCTCCCCGGCAGCAGTCTCCCACCACAGCTGCCAGCACAGACCTGAGCAGATGACTCCCGCATCCTCCTTGTGCCCGCAGTCGTGCTGCCCCCAGGGCCTGGCAGGGCAGTCCCAGAGAGCAGCTTCGTCCCCAGAGCAGGTCACGCCATCCAGCCAGATCTGCCCAGATCCTTCCCCAAACCGAGCAGAGCTGGCCGCCTCCACCGCCCCTCCACAGCCCAGCTGGTGGCAAACGACAGCAGCATCAGCCAGGTCCCAGTCGTCATCGCAGATGGTCCCCCAGCTGCCCTGGTAGTAGATCTCCACTCTCCCGGTGCAGCGCCCAGACCCGTTCACCAGACGGACCCGCCGGCTCCCTGCAGTGGGGAGAAACCCCAGTGGCTGTCAGGGCATGGCTACCCACACACCCCATCATCTGGGGGGCCCATGAAGCACTGCTCACCCCAGCAAATGACTCCCACGTCCTCTGCAACCCCTTCCGCCAGTGCACTCTCGGGCAGGGAGGTGTTGCAGAGGGTCAGCTTGGTCTCATTCCCTGTGCACCGGACCCCTCGCAGCCCTACGGGGCCCGTCCCTCGCTCAGGCTTTGGGGGGTTGTAGGCTGCCTCTGCCTGTCCGCACTGCAGCTGCCGGCACACCACGTTGGCCTCCTGCACGTCCCACTGGTCATCCAGGACTCTGCCCCACGTCCCGCGCTGCAAGATCTCCACTCGCCCGTCGCACCGGCTCCCTCCACCCACCAGCCGCAGGGACGCAAAGCCAGCTGAGCCTGGGGAGAGCAGAGATGCCACTGCCATCGGCAGCACTGGGGAGCATGGCACCCTTCAGGGAGGAGGGCAAGGGGGACTTTTCCAACCAAACAGGACAAGTCTGAGCCTTGTGCTGAGAAGAGGAGAGGGCAAAGCCCGTGCCTGCTCTCCAGCTCACACCCAGCTCTGCTGCTGCTGGGGGCACCCAGGCAGCTCCTGCCTGGGTGGTGGGATGAGGCTCTGCAGGGCTCTCTGTGGGGATGGCATGCGTTTGTCTGCAGCCAGAGGGATGGAGCAGAGCCCCGCAGCCGTGACCTGGGCTCATCCCACAGGAAAGAAACACAGGAGCACAGGCCTGGCAGTGGCGCAGGGGCCTAAGCCGCTGCCCTGAGGACAGGTGCCTGCCTCCATTCAGTCCTCACCTCTCCACAGCACAGCGGTCAGCCTGAGCAGGCAAAGCCCTCCAGAAGGCTTCTGGGGATGCAAGGCTTTCTCCAGGAAGAAATTCAGCCTGGTACTGCCATGGGACCCCTGCTTTGGGTGGCCATGTCACACACAAGGGGCAAAGGGATTCAATGCAGCATTTTCCTGGCGCTCACCTGAACAAATGACAGCGGCGTTGTTCCCATGGGAGCACGGTGAGGCCCCCAGGGTGATCACTGGGCACTGTCCCAGGTGGACTTCAGTCCCGTCACAGTGGAATGAGTCTCTCCAGACTGGTCCGAGTCCTCTCCCAAAATGCCCTCCTCCAGGAAGGGACTCGGCAAACCCGCAGTTGAGTTGACGACAGAGAACGTGGGCATCCGAGAGATCCCAGCGGGAGGCACAGAGGGTCCCCCAGGTCCCCAGCACCTGGACCTCCACCCTCCCTGCACACACCGTGCTGCCGTTCACCAGCCTGAAGCCTGTGTACTCTGGGGAGAGAGGAGGAGGACTGAGGGTGGATTGGTGCTCTTGTACCCTCAGAAGCTGTCAGAGAGGCCAGAGGCACAGCATGCCTTTCTTCTCCCTCTGCACTACTTTCATGCTGCAGACAACCCATCAGCCCTCCTGTCCTCACGCCCAGCCCAGCACGGTCCTTGCCCTCTTCCCCAACCCCCGGCACATCCCCAGTGTTCAACACCCCACCCTGAGTCCTTACGTGTGCAGGTGACAGCAGCGCTGTTCATGTGGGTGCAGGGCTGGTCCCTGCGGGACCCCCTGGGGCAGGAGTTGAGGAGGGATTCATTCCCCACACACTGCAGCTCTCCATCCCACATGGGACCCACCCCTTCTCCAAAGTGAGCTGCCCCAGCAACAGGCAGGGCCACACCACACTGCAGCTCCCTGCAGACCACAGCAGCAGCTTTGGGACCAAAGTGGGAGTCACAGACAGTTTTCCACTGGTCCCCATCATGGATCTCCACTCGTCCTGAGCAGTGGCTCTTCCCTTCTACCAGCCGGACAAAGCCTGGGAAAATCAAAACCACTGAGAGCTCTCTGGCAGTTAAATGCCCACGTTGCCACATCACCTCCAAGCAAGCCATGACCAAATGGCCCCTTGCACAGCCCAGAGGAAGCTGTTGGGGGAGTGTTGGTGACACAAACACATCCAGGACCCCCTGCACCCCTTCTCTACACCAGCACAGCACTCAAGGGTATGTGTCTGTTGCAGACCCACAGCAGAGCCTGCAGACCATGTTGGCAACTTTGGGATCCAAGTGTGAGATGCAAACAGTTTTCCCAGCGTCCTCATCATGTATCACTGTACATCCTTAGTAGGGACTATTCTCTCTGACCAGCCAGACAGATCCTGGACCAAACAAGGACCCCTGAGAGTTCCCAGAACCCTCTGGCACTCCCCTGATCATGTCCCATCTGATCTCCAAGGTAGTCAAAGGCAAAAAGCCCCATGACCACGCCAGCTGCTCTCAGGGGGTGATGATGGCACAAAAACATCGTTCCCCCCCTGCTGCTCCTCAGACATCAGCACAGCACTTGTGGGCTTGCTTCTCTCCCAAACTCACAGCCACAGGAATCTCTCAGACAAACTGCTGCTACCCCAGAGACCTTGGGCTACCCAGCACTGGTCCCTGGCCACTGCAGCAGCCAGAGCACTTGGAGTCTGGGGAAATGCTCCCAGGCGCTGTTGGATGCTGCAGGCTGCTCTGCCCCACCAAGCTCAGGGCCCAGCATGAGGAACTCCTTGGTGCCACCACAAATGCACCCGGTTCCAGGGGGGTCTTGGGCCGTTGGGGTGCTGCTGGTAGATGAGACATGTCACAGGGCAAAGGTACAGTCAGGCTGTACCTGTGGTCAGTGTCGGTGCCAGCCTCCCGCTCTGGCACCTGCCGGGAAAGAGGTCTTCAGGCATGACCAGAGTGCACTGCTGGGCATGCATGTCCATGGCCAACAGCTGGGCAGAGGGCAGAAGAGTGGACAGAAGAGCAACCCTGGGCTTACACGAGCTCCCAGTGCAAGGGCAGGTACAGAGGAGAGCCAGTAAAGTGCTGGCAAACCCAAAAGCGCAAGGCAGCCAGAGGCTGGGACAGACACGAGAGGCCGGGCAGCAAGGCAGCACTTCTGGATGGGCTTTTGTCCCCCTGGGCACGCTCTTGTGGGGTGACCCTGGGGGAGGAATGAGGTGCCACGTGCCACCCTGTTCCTCTGCCCAAGCCCAGCACTCCTCCTCTCCAAGCAATACCTTTGCTTGGGCCAAGGGACCCTTGTCTGCCAGGGGCACAACCCAAAATTCCTCATCCATCTCATGCCCTTCCCCAAGGCTGTGGGTGACTGCATGAGTCACTCTTGGCGCCTCTGGCATGGGGGGACCTGGCCCTCACTGCTGCCAGATGGGTCCTGGGTAAAAGGGAGGAGAAAGTTGGGAACCAACAGACACATCAGGGCAGGGCAGAGGGATTCATCTGAGCCACCTCGGGGGCCAGGCAGGGTAGGGGCACCCTGGGGCAGGTTCCCACTGGGCTTTCCCCAGGGACCGAGGACATCAGTAATGACAGTCCCAGCTCGGTAGTTCAACCAGCCACACCGGGCCCTACTGTGACGTTAGCCTCTTGCTCCCTGAGGGCACAGTCAGGTCTCTTCCCCTGTCCCAGACCCAAAGGCGGAGAACAGGCTGTCCCCTTACCTGAACATATCACTCCAGCGTCCTCAGCATGAACACAGTTATTTTCACCCCATTCTGCATGTGGGCAGTCAGACAGGGCAGACTCGGTGCCATTACAGCCAACATCATCCAGCCAAATGGGGCCAGATCCTGGCCCAAACACTCCGAGCTGAGGAGCTCCAACAGCAGACCCACAGTCCAGCTGCTTACAAACCACTGCAGCATCCTGCATGTCCCAGTAGTGACCACACACGGTCCCCCACTGGCCCTGTTGTTTCACCTCCACTCTCCCAGCACAGTGGTTGTCGCCGTCCACCAGCCTCACGTCCACAGCCCCTTCAAACACTGACACAGGACCAGTCAGGACAGTGCCGAACCCCAGCACTGTGGGTCTGGGGGAACCCCTGCTTGGGTGGAGCCAGAGGTACCAGGGTGGGAGCCCACTGCCCTCCAGGCTGTCCCCAGGGCAGTGCAGGGCTCCCTTCTATCCCCATGGGCTGTGCAAGGCTGGGGATGCCCAGCTCCAACCCTGTTGGGTCATTTGAGCCCCCACAGACTTTGGCACTTCCTTCCACCCCAATGGCCCCCTGCAAACTGACCCCCGGCTCATACCCACCCAGGGCACCCACTCCTCCCCAGCCAGCACCCTGAGAAGAGACCTGCCCCCACCACGGCTCCCCCAAGCACACACTGCTGCTTCTGCCCAGGTCCTGAGCTCCCCTGGACCACAGCCTGCCCTGGGCATCTCCCAGCTCATCCTCCACCCTCACGCCTTTCTGTGTCCCCTGTGGTGCAACAGGATGATGCCAGTGAGCCCTCCCAGACCATGCCCCCTCCTTGTCCTTGGGCATCAGCCCAGCTGTGCCCTTGTCTAGGATGCCCCAGGAAGGTCACCTCTCTGCCAGCCTGTGGGAACAGGTACCCCAGTTCCCTTGTCTCCACAGGCACAAACTGCCCCCCCTCAGGATGGAGCTCACCCAGTGTTCAACACCCCACCCTGAGTCCTTACGTGTGCAGGTGACTGCAGCGCTGCTCGTGTGGGTGCACGCCTGGTCCCTGCGGGACCCCCTGGGGCAGGAGTTGAGGAGGGATTCATTCCCCACACACTGCAGCTCTCCATCCCACATGGGACCCACCCCTTCTCCAAAGTGAGCTGCCCCAGCGACAGGCAGGGCCACACCACACTGCAGCTCCCTGCAGACCACGTCAGCAGCTTTGGGACTAAAGTGGGAGTCACAGACAGTTTTCCACTGGTCCTCATCATGGATCTCCACACGTCCTGAGCAGCGGCTCTTCCCTTCTACCAGCCGGACAAAGCCTGGGAAAAAACAAAAGCACTGAGAGCTCTCTGGCAGTTAAATGCCCACGTTCCCACGTCACCTCCAAGCAAGCCATGACCAAATGGCCCCTTGCACATCCCAGAGGAAGCTGTTGGGGGAGTGTTGGAGACACAAACACACCCGGCCCCCCTGCACACCTTCTCTACACCATCACAGCACTCAAGGGGATGTGTCTGTTGCAGCACCAGGCACTGTTCGGACAATCTGCTGCGGCACAAGGCGCCCTGTGCTGCCCGGCATGGTCCCACCAGCCCTGCAGTGTGGTGTGAGCAGTTCGGGTCCGGGAGAACTGGCCCAGATGATAATGACTGCTGCAGCCTGCTCAGCCCCTGCAGAGCTTGCGACCAGGCAGGACCATCACCTTCACGCAGCCAGAAATGCACCCTGCTCCCAGGGCTGTTCTGGGCTGTTGGGAGGTTGCTGTTAGGGGGAGATGTCACAGAGCACAGAAATGGTGCAGCTGTTACCATGGCTGGTGCCTGTCCAGCCCTCTCCGATGCCTGCTCGGAGGGGGTGTCCTCAGCCAGGCACGCAGGGCTCTGTCCAGAGTGCACAGGTCCCAAGCCAACATCCAGGCAGAGGGACAGGAGACCTGCATGTCCCCCTGGGCTCATGCTGGCTCAGAGGGTGACAGCAGGCACAGACGAGAGTCAGAAAGTGCTGCCAAAGACTCTGTTTCAGGGGGCAGTGTGGGGAACCACGGACAGGCAGGAGAGGCTGGGCAGCAGGTCAGCGCTGCCTGCATGGGGCTATGTCCCTATGGGGCTGTCACAGCTCCAGGGATGTCCCAGTACCAGCCTGTGCATGCAGTGATGCAGAAGGGAGCAGCCAGAGTCAAGCAGCGGCCAAGCTCCTAAGCCTTGCAGGAGCTGGCTGGACCACACAGCCGAGCCCTGGGGACAGGCAGTGAAAGGGCTGTGTGCCACCCTGCTCCTCTCCCAGACCCCAGCACTCATGCTCTCTGAAAAGCCCTTTTGATTCAGTTGAGGTACTCATGCCTGTGAAGGGCAATGACCCAGGGGACCAGCCATCTCATGCCCTTCCTCCAAGGTGTGCAGTGCCAAGCAAGTCCCCCTGGTTTCTCCAGCACAGGGACCCTAAGCACTGTTGTCTGGGACCTGCCAGAATGGGTGGAGACCAATGGGGATCAGTGGACACCCCAGGGCAGGGATGGAGGATTCATCTGCAGCCCAAGACACTGACTGAAGAGGGGCTGAGACACTGTGGCAGGGTTAGTTCAGCCTGGGCCAGGCTCCCTCTGGGCTTTTCCCAGGCACTGAGAACACCAGCAATGACAGTCCCAGCTCAGCAGTGTGACCGACCACATTGGGCAGTGCTCCGGTGCCTACCTGTTGGTCCCTGAGGCCACACACAAGATCTCTTCCCCTATCACATGCCCAGAGGGGGGGAATAGGCTGTTCCCTTACCTGAACGCATCACCCCAGCATCAGCAGCATGAATGCAGTTATGTTCATCCTCTGTGTGGGCAGTCAGACAGGGTAGATACAGTGCCATTACAGCCAATATCATCCAGCCAAATGGAACCAGGTCCTGGCCTGTTGCTCCCTGAGGGCACAGCCAGGTCCCTTCCCCTGACCCACCCTAAAGATGGAGAACAGGCTGTCCCCTTACCTGAACACATCACTCCAGCGTCGAATCTGTGATCACAGTAATGTTCACCCCATCCTCTGTGTGGGCAGTCAGACAGGGCAGACTCGGTGCCATTACAGCCAACATCAGCCAGCCAAATGGGGCCAGATCCTTGCCCAAAGCCTCCATACTGAGGAGCTCCAACAGCAGACCCACAGTCCAGCTGCTTACAAACCACTGCTGCGTCGTTCATGCTCCAGTAGTCACCACACACGGTCCCCCACTGGCCCTCATGTTTCACCTCCACTCTCCCAGCACAGTCGTTGTCGCCATTCACCAGCCTCACCTCTGCAGCCCCTTCAAACACCAACATGGCACCGGTCAGGAGAGCTCCAAGCCGCAGCACTGCAGGTCTGGGGGAACCCCCTGCCCAGGCCATGTCAGAGGTGCCAGGCTGGGAGCCCTCTCCCCTCCAGGCTGTCCCCAGTGCGGCGCGGGGATCCCTTCTATCCACACAGGCTGCGCAAGGGTTGCGGTGTGCAGGTCTGGCCCTGCTGGGTCATTCGCCATCCCACCGCACAAGGCACCTTCTCCCACCCCAACGGCCACCTGCCCCCTGCCCACGCACACCTGCACACTGTGCCCAGCCCTGCACAGGGCACCCGCTCTTCCCCAGCCCAGCACCCCCTGAACAGCCCCGTGTACACAGCCCTGCAGCTTCCCATGCAAACCACCTGCCCTGGCACCATCCAAACCCACCCCCACCCCCAGGGCTTTCCCTGTTCCCACCGAGACCATTCCAGTGATCCCCACACCCACATCCCCTCCTCGCCCCTGGTGTCAGCCCAGCCCTGCACTGGGACAGGCCCCCCAGGAAGGATGTCTCTCGACGCAGATGCCCCCGTCCCCTTCTCTCTGCGGGGCACAAACTGCCCTCATGGGCTCAGGGTCCCCTGGAACAAGGGGGCAGCGAGCAGCACACAAAGCCTCTGGGGTACCCCAGGGGTTGGCAGTGCCCTGGGGATCTCTGCCTGCTGCCATCCCCAGCTAGGCCACCACCGGCTCCAGAGGCACAGTGCTGGGGAACAGGGGGTCCCCAAAGGCTACCCCAGGACAGGGTGTCTCTGCGTCCAGCCAGGCACAGGCTGCCCCAAACACCGGAGCCCTGGAAAAGGTCATGCTCTCTCCCACCCAGACAGGCAGGCACAGGCTCCATGGACTTGAGCACCTTCTGGCCCTCACCTCAGTAGCACCTGCAAAGAAACCCCATTCCCGGACACATCCTGATGGCCATGCTGCTACCCGCTGGGCCTGGGCTGGGGGACAATGGAACTGGCACTTACCACTGCACAGCTGTACCCAGAGGAGCAGCCCCAGCATCCGAGGGGACAGGACTCCCTCTGTGCCCATCCTGAGCCTCCTGCCCTGCCAGCACATCCCTGCTCTGCCTCACGCCCTGCCACGGCTCCTGGGGACTCCTGGGGACAATGACGACAGCAGGGCAATATATCTCTGCAGATGCCAGCCCAGCTACAGGATGAGCCAATCAAAGCAGCAGGGCCTTTTTCGACATTATCGGGAGCTATCTCCCCTCCGACACAGCCCGGCCCTCCAATGAACTTCTCCAGCGCCATTCATGACCATATATGAGAGACGGCTCTGCTACAGGTGTCACGTCACCGTGGTGGGGGGCCATCACAGGACAGGGCTGCTTGTGTGGGGGTAAATGGATTCTTCACCCCCTCAACCCTGCTTTCTCAACCAGGAGCACTGAGCATCTCCTATGCCAGGCACAGCCAAGAGCCCAAGGTGAGAGTGTCCAGCCACCCTCGTGCCGTGGGAAGCACAGGGCTGGGGCTGCGCCGGAGGCTGTGTCAGGAAGGGAAGGAAACAGCCCCTGCCCCTGCTACAGACCCCGCTGTGCTGGGAGCAGCAGCTGGGAAAGGGCCTTAGCCCAGGCCAGAGCCCCGTCCCAGGAGTGCTGCCTCACCCTTCCTTCCCTGGAGAGCCCCATGGAAGGTCCCTCGCAGGAGCCGGAGCTGGGACATGTCCCTGCCCTGGCAGCAGACGTGCAGCCCAGAGGCTCAGACAGATCCCTGACTGTCAGCGTGTCACCGAGGGGCCGTTATTCCCCGCGGGCGCATCGGGAGCTCCAGCCTGCAGGTGCACAAACCACAGCCCACGTGGCCTCGCAGCACTCCCCACGCTCCCCCCGCAGCGCCCAGGCAGGAAGTCTGTGGTTTCCTCCTGGCGCCGTGCCCAGGCACATCCCTGCGGGGTCCCCGAGCCACCCCCACCCCGACTGCTCCAGCCAGGGCTGCAGGGGCTGCTCCTTCGGCATCGCAGGCATGGGGCCGGGCAGCTCCCGTCCTCTGTGAAACCCTTGTGGCAGCACACGGCCGCACTGCACCGAACCCCACAGCCACGGGGTGCCATCGGTGATGTGACCACTGCCACTGCTGTGTGCTCATGGGTTATCCTGATGGTGACCTCACACCCTCCTACTGCTGGCACTGTGTGTGCATGAGTTACAGTGTCACACACGTGTGTGTGGTGTATGGACTTCTGCTGATGATGGTTCTTCCAAAAAGCTGTATTTGGTCGTTGTCGAAATATTGTTTTGGTGGCATCAGAAGCACCTACAGAAGCTATGTGCCAGCTTCTGGCCTACCAGCTACTCAGGCAGCAGTGACATCACAAGCTCATGCACAGCCCCTGGCCTATCTGCCACTCAGCCACAGAGGATGTCATAGCATCTACCTCTGATATTGGCCTGCTCCTGGCCTATCGGCCATTCAGGCAGCAATGACCTCAAAACCACCTACAGAAGCTATGGGCCTGCTCCTGCCCTACCAGCTCCTCAGGCAGCAGTGACATTAGAAGAATCACCTACACATGCCATGGGCCTACTCCAGGCCTATGAGCTACTCAGACATGACATGAGACACATGAAAGACCAGAGACGACCATCTGCAACTCCAAAACCGTGGTGCCCCCCAAGGACCAGAGAACCCCACGACCTTGGTGTTCATCAAACCCCAAACCACAAGACCTTGATTTCCCTTAGGGACCATCAATGACTACCCCAAACCCCAAGACCTTGACGTCCCTCAAACCTCAAGACCTTGGTGTCCCGCAAAGACCAGAGATGATCTTCCCCATTCCCCTGCCCCTTCCTGACATGTTGGGGTGGCTGATGGCCTACCTCAGCACTTCGTTTCTGCAGTACCCCCACCAGAGAGGAGCACAGGCTGTCCCACTGCCGGAGGCCTTACTTCACCTTGGGGTTTAATTGGCCCTGCCTGAAAAACCCCGTCAGCAAGAAGGCCTTTTGCCACAAGATCAAATGTTGGGCCTGGCAGCTCCGTCAGCCCCCCCCGCAGTGGGGGGACCTCCCCAGCCAGGTAGGGTGGGGTGTCCCCCTTTTCTACCCCCATGTTTGTACCCCCATTTATAGCCCTTCCATTTATTACCCCCCATTTTTAGCCCCACCATTTATTGCCCCTCCTTTTTAGCCCCTCATTTATCATCCCCATTTATAACCCCCTCATTTATCACCCTGAATTATACCCCCCAAATTATAGCCCCTGTTTATCCACCCCATATATACCCCCTGTTTATACCCACCATCTATTACCCTCCCCATATATATCCTCCTATATACCCCCATATATACCTCTCCCTGTATATTGTGTGTATACCTCCATATACACCCCTCCCCATATACACCCGCCCGATATGGACCCCTTCCCATATGGAACCCCCATTTATAGCCCCGATTTACAACCCCCTTTTTAACCCCCCCATTTATAACCCCATTTACAACCATCCGCACATATACCCCCTGTATATACCCCCATATATATACCCCCCGTATATAACCCCATATACACCCCTGTATATAACCCCATATACATATAGTCGGCATACATAGCCCCGTATATACCCCCCTATATATACTCTCAATATATAAACCCATATCGTTTCCATATAATCCCCTTCCCATATATATGCCTCCCCTTACATAGCCCCTATATATACCCCCCATTTACCCCCACTCCTGTCCCACAGGGGAGGCGGAAGAACTTGGGGTCCCCCCCTGGCGGCAGCGCTGCCAGGTGAGAGTTTGGGGGTTCCTCGGGGGGGATGGGGGGAGCACCCCCATGGACCCCCCCAGGTTGCTCTGTGGAGCCACCAAACTGCCCCAGGGACCACCAAATTACCCCTGCGGACACCAAATTACCCCCGGGTAATCCTAAAATGCCCCAGGGACTCCAAAACTGCCCCAGGGAAACAAAAAGTACCCCAGGGTCCTCTCAACCTACACCAGGAACCCAAAAATTACCCCCAGGGATTCCAAAAGTGCCTCTGGGACCCCCCAAATTCCCCAAGGGATCCCCAACTTCCCCAGGGATTCCCCAAACTACCCCCAAGGACCCCCAACATCCCCAGGGACCCACAAACTGCCCTGAAGGATCCCAAATTAGACACAGGGACCACAAAACTGCCCCTAAAGCCCCTTGAACTATCTTCATGGACACCCAAAACTACCCCAGGGACCCCCAAACTGTCCCTAAGATCTTAAATTGCTTCCAGGGACCCCACATTAGGCCAGGGACCCACAAAACTACCCCTAAAGCCCCTCAAACTAAACCAAGGGACACACCAACTGGCCCAGGAGCCCCTAACCACCCCAGGCACCACAAAATTGCCCCAGCGACCCTGAAAATACCCCCAGTGACCAGGAAACAACCTCAGGGACCCCCAGATTACACCCAAGGACACCCCCAAACTGCCCCAGGCACCCCAAAACTGCCCCGGGACACCCCATCTTCCCCAGGGACTCCCAACATCTCCAGGGAGCCCCAGATTACACCAAACCGCCCCAGGGACCCCACAAACTGCCCCAAGGGACCCCCAACAGATACCCAACTGCCCCAGGGTCGCCAAGAATTACCACAGGGCTTCCACAAATCACCCCCGAAAACCCCCCAAATCCTATCGCTGCTATAGACCCCCCTCCTCCACCTGCTAAAGAACCCACATCCCTACGTAGCCCCCACCCCCCTGATCCCCATCCTCCCCCATAAGTAGTGACTGGGAGGCAGACCCCAAGGATGAAGATTTATGGGTGGAGCTGAAAAGGCTGTGGGAAATGAAGTTGGAGGTCACAGGGAGGTTTTGGGGGGAACCCCCACACTACTGAACCAGCTCCATCCTCTTGCTGGGCTCAGTGTCTGTACTGGGGGAACATCCAGACCTGCATGGGCTCACACATGCCCACACCCTGGCACACCCCAGAGCAGGGCTGTCTGCAAACCATCACGGGGGCCATGGCCAAGGCAGGGAAGGGGTCGGGTGCTGGGGTGGGCAGTCAAAGCTGGGTGGCTGCAGGGGAATGAGGCACTGAGGTCGCTTGTGGAAACTGTGCCAGGAGGATGTTTCCCAGCCCTGAATGCACCCTGTCCCAAGTGGTGGTTGCACAGCAGAGGTCTAGGGCCACATGTGGGGATGCAGGTGTGGGCCAGCCCAGGGACAGGGACAGGGATCTCAACAAAAGCCACGATGCTGCAAGAACCTCCCACACTGATGGAAACCCTAAATTGCCCTCAATCCCCAGCCAGGCAGGGCTGTCACCCCAGTCAGTGCGATTGCTGTGGAGACCCAAGAGACATGCTGGGCTGGGAGGTGCAGGGCAGCCAGGACTGACCCCAGCACTCCCAGGAACCTCTCTGCAGCCACAGCAGCTCTCCACAGTTGGGACAAGACTCGCTGATGCTCTCTCCATGGCCAGTGGTCTCTTGAGGCTGTAGCCACTGGCACTGCCTGCTGGGGTCCCCAGACCTAGTTCTGAGCCCCAGTGCCCTGCACCACAGCTCTTAGTACCTCCCCTCCCATGCCACCATCCTCTCTCAGGAGCACCACCAAGTGCATTACTCCCTGACCAGGTATGCAGAGGAGCTGCTGGAGGTCTTCTCTGCTCACCCATTCTGCCCCAAATGCTGCCTCAGTGTCAGCCCACAGGCACCACCACATTCCCTCTGTGTTAGTTGCTGGGTGTCTCCACATGCCCTCCTCTGAGCCCAGGCAGGGACCCCCAGGGTGTCTCTCTGCTCAGAGCTGGCCACAATGCCTGCCTGTGCAGTCACAGGGGATCCTGGTGTTGCCACACTTGGAGAGAAGGTTGTGGTTGTCCTTGCTTACAGTAGGCATGAGGGTGTGTCTGGCAGTCAGGAAGGAAAGACAAGGACAAGAGACAATGTGGACAAGAAGCAGGCAAGGAAATTTCAAATGAGGTTTAAGGAAAAAATGTAAACATTTATAGTTGATTAGTACTGGGTCCACGGTCCAGGCATTCTCAAATCTCAAGTGGGAAAAGCACTCAACAACCTGATCTAATGGACAAGCTCTCCCTGCTCAGAGCAGAGCGTAGCACTGGACACCTCCACTGGTTCCTTCTGACTCTTCTTGGCAGCACCTCTGGAGATGGCCTAGCCTAGTCTAGAGCGGGATGCCCAATACAGGGTCCAGCTGGATTTTGAATATCTCCATGCATGGACACTCCACAACCTCTCTGGACAACCTGTTCCAGTGTTCAACCACCCTCACAGATGAAAGGTGTTTTCTTGTGTTGAGAGGGAAGTTCCTGTGCTTCCCTTGCTACCCCTTGTCTGTCACTGGGCACCACGGAGAAAAGCCTGGCTCCCTCTTCTTCATTCCCTCCCGTCAGGTATTGATACACATGGACAAGATCCCCATGAGCCTTCCCTTCTCCAGGCTAAACAGTCCCAGCTCTCTCAGCCTCTCCTCCTGAAGGATGCTTGTGTGCCTTCATCATCTTTGTGGCCCTTTGCTGGACTCGCTCCAGTCACTCCATGTCTCTCTTGTACTGGGCAGCCCAGCACTGGACACAGCACTCCACACGTGGCTTCAGCAGTGCTGACTAGAGGGGAAGGATCACCTCTCTCCACCTGCTGGCAAACCTCTCCTGAACGCAGCCCAGGAGGCTGTCGGCCTGCTTTGCCACACAGCCGCACTGCTGGCTCGTGGCCAGCTTGTTAGCCACCACGACCCCCTGATCCTTCTCTAGAAACCTGCTTTCCAGGCAGTCAGCCCCCAGCCCCCAGTACTGGTCCATGGCGTTATGCCTGCCCAGGGGCAGGACTTTGTCTTTCCCTTTGTTGAACTTGATGAGCTTCCTCTCTGCCCACTTCTCCAGCCTGCCCACATCCTTCTGAGCGGCAGTGCAACCAGCCGCTGTACCAGCCACTCCTCCCAGTTCTGAATCATCCACAAACCTGCTCACGATGCCCCTGGTCCCATCCTCCAGGACTCCAATCAAAGGCTGTATAGAACGGGACCCATATCAACCCCTGGGCTACACCCCTGGTGATTATCCTCCAGCTGGACTTTGTGCCACTGGACACAGACCTCTGGGATTCAGGCACTTTTCCATCCATCTCATTTTCCACTTCTCTAGTCCATACTTGCTCCGCTTGTCTACAGGGGTATCATGGGAGACAGGCTGACAGCTCCCTGCATCCTCCTCCTTGCCCTGCTTCAAGATAGGGTTTACACTTGCTTTCTTCCAGTCCTCAGGAACCTCGCCCAATCCCCATGACCTGTCTCGTCCCACTCGGTGGGTTGCGAGATGGGTGAATCTTTTTGATTCCCCGGGGATTTGTGTACCGACAAAGGCCGATCTCTGCTTGGCAGAGCCGCAGGCCGGTAGAGTCACGACAATGACTCAGAGGAACAGTCAGACTAGCAACTTTATTAACTAGCAAACTACAAACTTAACGAACTAGCAAGCTCAGTGAACCAACAGAGGCAATTTGGCAATGGAGCTATTTTCTGGGCAAGCCGTCAAAATTCATCCAAAACTCATATGCCCAGATATGTATATAGTGGAAGAGTAGAGAAAAAGAGAATTGAGAAAAGGTAAAGAGAAGAGAGGAAGATAACGAAAAGGAAAGGTATCACCACCCTTGGATCCTGCAATGACGGTGACAGACGTGGCAATCCTCCGGTGATGGGTGCGTGCCGTTCCCTGGGGAAGGAGTCTCTTTATACTGTAATCCCTGCCTCAGGTCACACCCCTGGAGGATTTATGTTGCTCTGGTCCTCAAAGGGTTGTAGGCGCTGGGGGGAGGGGGGGACGGCGTGGTTTGCGAGGAGTTTCATTCCAATTTTCCGGTGATTGTAGGCCCATTCCTTAGATAAAACTCTATGTGACCTCTGGCCATAGATGGTAACTGTGCATCCTCCAACGCGCTCTTCTCATCCCGTGCTAGCCGACCTGCCGTCACCATGCAAATCACACCTCATCTCTCCACAGTGTTTGAGACATTGACTCTTTCAGTCTCTCACATGACCTTTCCAACATGATGTCAAGTGGCCTTGCAATGACATCAGCCATCTTCCTCAGCACTCACCCTATGCATCCCGTCAGGTCCCAAGCACTTATGCACGTGCAGGTTCTTTAAATGTTCCCTAACCTGAGACTGCTGCACCAAGGGTAAGTCTTCCTTGCTCCTTGCCTCTGGTCTTGGGGGCCTGGCATTCCTGCAGGTTGGTCTTACCAGTAAACTCAGAGAGGAAGAAGGCATGGCCCTTTCTTGGCTCTTTCTTGGCCCTTTCTCTGCCCTCTGTCAGCAGGGTCCCTGCCCCACCTAGCAGCAGGCCCACATTTTCCCAAGCCTTCCTCTTGTTCCTGGCATTGTTGTTGAATCCTTGCTTGATGCCATTCACATCCAGACTGAATTACCAGATTGAGGTTGAGATGGACTTTGCCTTTCCTAACACTCTCGCTGAATGGTTGGGAGGTTCATGGAGCCCTCCAGAAGCCTCCTGAGTGTCTTGTGCCCTGCTGTGCTGCCCCTCAGGCAGATGTCTGACTGGGTAATGCCCCCCATGAGGACCAGGGCCTGCAAATGAGAACCTGCTTCTACTTGTCTGAAGAACGCCTCATCTGCTGCTTCTTCTTAATATGGTTGGTCCATAGCAGGTACCAACTACAATGCTATCCATGTTGCTCTGCCCACTAATCCTGATCCATCAGCTCTCATCTGGCTCATGACCTGGCACTAGGCAGAGCTCCATGCTTTCCTTCTGCTCACTCACATACAGGACAACTTCCCCTCCTCACCGACCTGCCCCGTCCTTCCTAAAGAGCCTGCTTCCGTCCAGGGCCACCCTCCAGTGGTGTGAGCTATCTGCCTGTGTCTCGGGTATCTAAGTGAGATTGTAGCTCAGGAACTTCCCACAGACTCCTAATTCCTCCTGTTTGCTGCCTCTGTGTGCACTGTGTGCATTCCTGTCGAGGCACATCAGAGGTGTGCCCAGCCATGCTGATTTCCCTGCTGAGATTGAGGGCTACTTGACAGGTGCCCATAAACAGCCCTGGCTGAACCCTTTGCTTCACCTCCAACTTCCTTCTTCCCTGTTTCCCCCCTCCCAGCTTCTTCCCTTTGGTCATCCTCCAACCCTCCCCTACAAGAAACCCACCTCTGTTTTCCCTTTGCCCACTGGCCCTGGCTTTGCTTGCCTGGTGCCTTCTGTTGGTGTTTCTGGGATGGCTGCATTGTGAATTCTTACCTTGGTCTGCAAGTCCATTAGACTAGGACCTCCTTTTATTATCCGTCATGTCCTCATGCTGTCATCTTGTTAGAGGCACCACAGGACAGGCTGAGCCACCTACACACACACATTAACAGCTGACACAATGAAGATTCACTTCATGGGGACCTTGAGAAACTCTGGGATTCGTCCAACAGAAATTCACCAAGTTTTACATGGAGAAGTGTCCAGTCCTGCAGCCAGGACAGAATAACCCCATGTATCAGGGTAAGCTTGGAGCTGACCAGCTGAGGAGTGACCCTGAGGAGAAGGCCACAGTCACTTCAAGGGATGCTACAGAGGCCAGTGCAGCATGCTGACCATGAATAAGGCCAGCTGCATGTGGGGCTGAATTAGGAGGAGTGTGGCCACCCAGGCAAGGGGAGTTACCTCCCTCCTTGACTCAGCAGGGGTGTGGCCACATCTGAAATAATCTATGCTGGTGTGGGTCTCCATGTTCTGCAGGGGTGGGAAGAAGCTGGAGAAGGTTCAGAGGACATCTGCTAAGGCAGAGTTAAGGGGCTGAACACATGACTTGTGTGGAGAGACTGAGGGGCTTGGGATTCTTTTGCCTTGTGACATAGAGGCTCAGGGCAATGTCACAGTAGCCTGCAGCTGCTTGAAGGGGGCTTTCAGAGAGGATGAAGCTTTTCTTTGTAGAGGAAACAGCATGAGAAAGGAAAGAGTTAGAGCCTGAGCTTGGGCATGATCAAAAATTAAATGTCACTTGAAGGGTAGTGCTGTGGTGCAACTGGTCACCGAGGGCAGTAAGGGGGGTGTGTCTGTGATGAGCCCATGGCTTTGTGTTTCAAAGACCTCAGTACAGGTAGGAATATGTGAGGGTGAGAGCAAGGTGGGGAAGTTAGGATAGTGTGTCTACAGCCTGCAGGGAACAGGCACAGGCGTGGGACAGTGTAGGACATCCTGTGGCAGAGATGGCTGGCAACGCTATCTGAACAAGAACTGTTTTAGACAGAGAGATAGGATGGGGTAGTTATAATCACAGTTAAGGAGCTGATTAAAGAGTTAATCTGACTTCTGAAAGATGGGGCAAGTTTCTAGTTTCCTGAAGCTCAAAGCAACAACCTGGTAGTTGGGAAGTATCTGAATGAGCAAAAAGCAAGGCGAGGAGGAAAACTCTCCCCAGCACAAGACTGCTGGCCCAGAGGCTCCTCAGGCTACTCCTGCTGCCCCTGCGACAGAACAGCCTGCCCCGAGCTGCTGCATGCAGAAATAAGTTTCTCTTTGTGATTTCACCCCACCATAAGCACAGAGTTGCTTCTTTGTTCTTCTCTAGGGATTGCCCCATCCCCAGGGTGCGTTTCCCAAGGCAGTGTGTCCATGCTGGACTAGCCAGCCATTCCTTCCCGTCCCTGTGCTCCCTGCAGGGCCCTGAGCTGGCTGTGCTGCTCTGCAGGGCAAGTGGGCGGTGGTGCCTGGAACCCACAAGCAGACAATCCCAGGCAGACCCCTGCTGATCATTCAGCACCTCCTGGGGCACTGGGCATGAAGGCTCAGCCCAGGCCCATTCCCTAACCCATGGCCCTATGCCCTCCTGCCCTCAGCCCATGGAGACCTTGAGCACAGCAGTACAGCTTTGTAAGTGCAAGTTTCTTCAGCCTGTCCTTCCCTTCAGTTTTGCAAGAAGAGTCCAACCTCCAGACACCGGCGCTGAGGAAATACCCTTTTATTGCAGAGAAGTGACACGGGAGGCCAGCTGTACCGTAGTACCAGACACACGTACAGAGTCCTCTGGGTCAGACCGGCTGGGTTCCTGCCCCTGGAGAAGTGCTGTGGAGGCAGACGTTCCTGGATAAACTTGGTTATCACAGATAAAATACCCAAAGCACAGGAGGTTCCCGAGGTACATCGGAAATCACTTGTGAAGAGACATGTGTAGCTTATTGCTGCTGACAGAAAAATAATTGAATCAATTTCTTCAGTGCGTCTTTGAGCTCCTTGTTCCTCATGCTGTAGATGAGGGGGTTCACTGCTGGAGGTAGCACCGAGTACAGAACTGCCACCAACAGGTCCAGAGCTGATGAAAAGATGGAGGGGGGCAAAATCATCAGGAGGAGTCAGCATGTGTTCACCGAGGGGAAGTCATGCTTGACCAACTTGATAAACTTCTATGACAAAATGACTGGCCTGGTAGATGAGGGGAGAGGAGGGGCTATTGTCCACCTGGACTTCTGTAAGATCTTTGACACAGTCTCCCATAAGATCCTCATAGAGAAGCTGCTGATGTACTGGCTGGATGTGCAGACAGCGGGCTGGACCTGAAACTAGCCGAGTAGCTGGGCCCAGAGGTTGGTGAGCAGCATTGCAAAGTCAAGCTGGAGGCCAGTACCTAGAGGTGTGCCCCAGGGACCCTCAAAGGAGGGTCCAGTCCTGTTTAACATTTTCACTAATGATCTGCATGATGAGGAAGCGCGTACCTCAGCAAGTTTGCAGATGACAGCGAGCTGGGCAGAGTGGCTAATATGGCAGATGGTCATGCTGCCATCCAGAGGGACCTCGAGAGGCTGGAGAAATGGGCTGGCAGGGATCTCATGAAGTTTGACAAGGACAAGTGATATGCCCTGCCCCAGGGAGGGAAAAGCCCATGCACCCAAATATGCTGGGGGCCACCCAGCTGGAAAGCAGCTCACTAGAATAGGCCCTGGGGGTCCTGGTGGGCAGCAGGTTGACTATCAACCAGCAACGTGTCCTTGCTGCAAAAAAGGCGAATGGTATCCTGGGCTGCATCAGGCAAATTACTGCCAGCAGGTCAAGGGAGTGCTGTGTCCAGTTCTGGGTTCTGCAGTACAAGAGAGGCATGGGCATAATGTAGACAGTCCAGCAAAGGACTGTCTACTACAAAGTACTGTCTACTACAAAGTTGATGAAGGGACTGGAGCACCTAGGGACTGGAGCATCTCACCCATGAGAAAAGGCTGAGAGAGCTGAAACAGTTTAGCCTGGAGAAGAGAAGGCTCAGAGGGGATCTTAATAATGTCTATCAATACCTGAAAGGAGGGTGCAAAGAGGATGGAGCCTCCTTTCAGTGGTGCCCAGTGACAGGAAAAGAGACAATGGGCACAAACTGAAACACAGGAGGTACCCTTTGAACATCAGGAAACACTTTTTCACTGTGAGGGTGACTAAGCACTGGCACAGCTTGCCCAGGGAAGTTGTGAGGTCTCCATCCCTTAGAGAGATTCAAAAGCTGTCTGGACATGGTCCTGGGAAACCAGCTCTAGGTGGCCCTGCTTGAGCTTGGAACAGATGAACTCCAGAGGTCCATTCCAACCTCATCCATTCTGTGATTCTGAGGAACAAGAACAGGAGGAGGAGGAGGTGGAGGAACAACTGGAGGAAAACCAACAGGAAGATTAAAAAAACCAAAAACCAAAACCAAAATACCCAGGAGAAGGTAGGGAATGAGAAAAAAAGTAGTGGAGGAGAAAGAGAATAGGATGAGTAGCAACATGAAGAAGAAGAGAAAGAGGAGGTTGAGAGTGAGAAGCAGGAGGAGAAAGAGAAAAAGGAAGAGGAAAAGGAGGAAGAAGAAAACCACAAACAAGAGGAACAGGAGGAGAAGGAGGAAAAACAGATGGTGGGAGAGGAGGGTGATCAGAAGGAAGAAAAGGAGAAATCGTAGCAGGACTAAAAAGAACAGGAGGAGAAAAAAAAGAGCAACAAAGATAAAGTTGAGAAGGATTAAAAGGAGGAGTAAAAGGAGAAGGAGTTGGACGAACAAGAACAGCGACAGCAGAAGTATAAACAGCAGGAAGAGGAGGAAGGAGAAGGAACAGGACCAGGAAGAAAACAAAGGAGGAGGAGAAAAAAGAGAAGAATGGAGAGGAAAAAAAAAGGAATGAAAGAAAGAAAGACAAAGAAGAGGAGGAACAACAACAACAGAAAAACCATAAACAACCAGAAGAGGAGGAGGAAGACTCTAAGCAAGAGGAAAAGGAGGAGGAACAACAACATCAGTAACATGAATAAGAGAAGGAAGAGGAAACAGGAGGAGAAGAAGGTGAAGTAAGCAACAGGAAGAGAAGGCAAAAGGAAGAGGAGAGGAGAAGGAAACAATAAGAAGAGGAGGAGAAGGAAACAGGAAGAGGAAGAAAATGAGAAGGGTGTAACAGGAGGAGAAGGAAGAGAAAGAGGAGAAGGCAACAGAAAGACGAGGCAACAGGAGGAGGTGGAAGAACAGCAGGAGGAGGAAAAAAAAGGCAAGAGGTGGCAACAGGAGGAGGAGGAGGACATAAAGGCAACATGAGGAAAAGGAGGCAACAGGAGTTAACAGGAGGAAAAGGAGGAGAAGGAACAGGAGGCAACAAGAGGGCGAGGCAACAAGAGTCAACTGGAGGCAACAGGAAGCAACAGGAGGTAACAGGAGGACCATCCAACAGGAGGCAAGAGTAGCAACAGGAAAGGGGGAGGCAACAGGAGGCAACAGGAAGAGGAGGAAGAGGAGGAGGAGGAGAAGGCAACAGGAGGTGACAAGAGGATGATGAGAACAGGCAAAAGGAAGAGGATGGAACAGGAAGCAACAGGAGGCAACAAGAGACAAGAGGAGGAAGAGGAGGAAGAGGAAACAGGAAGAGGAAGAGGAGGAACATAAGCAGTCTGAGATAGAACAGGAGGAGGAGGCAACAGGAGGAGAAGGCGGAGGAAGAGGAGAAGGCAACAGGAGGAGGAGGAGGAGGAGGAGGAGGAGGAGGAGGAGGAGGCAATGGGAGGCAAAGGGAGGCAACAGGAAGAGGAGGAGGAAGAGAAGGCACAGGAGGAGGAGGCAACAAGGGGAGGAGAATGAGGTAAGAGAAGGAAGAGCAGGGGGAGGAAGAGGATGAGGAAGAAGAAGAAAAGAGGATGAGAGGCAACAGGAGGCAGAAGGAGTCAACATGAAGAGGAGGATGAGGAGGAGGTGTCAACAGGACACAACAGGAGGCAACAGGAGGAGGATGAAGGAACAGGTGACAACAGGAGGCAAGTGGAGGAGGGGGCAACCAGAGGCAGCAATAAGAGAAGGAAACAGGAGGCAACAGGAGGCAAGAAAGGGCAACAGGAGAGAACAGGAGGAGGAGCTGGAGGAGGGGGCAACCAGAGGCAGCAATAAGAGAAGGAAACAGGAGGCAACAGGAGGCAAGAAAGGGCAACAGGAGAGAACAGGAGGAGGAGCAGGAGGAGGACACAGGAGATCAGGATGCAAGACGAGGAGGAGGATGCAACAGAAGGAAACAGGAGAAGGAGAAAGAGGAGGAAAAGGAGGACACAAGGAGTAACAGGAGGCAAGAGGAGGAGGAGAACAAGGAGTAGGATGCAAGAGGAAGAAACAGGAGCCAAAATGAGGAGGAGGAGGAGGAAGCCACAGGAGGTAACAGAAGAAACAAGAGACAAAATGAGTAGAAGGGAAAGGCAACAAGAGGGAAGCAGAGGCAAGAGGAAGAGGAGGAGGAAAGAGGAGTCCACACGAGGGAATAGGAGGAGGAGGCAAAGAGAGGAGGAGGAGGCAAAAGGAGCAGGAGGCAACAGGAGGAAACAGGAGGCAACAGGAGGAGGAGGGGGCAACAGGAGGCAAGAGGAGGAGGAAAAGGAGGAGGCAAGAGGAGGCCAGAGGAAAAAACAGGAGAAGGAGGAGGAGGAGTCAAGAGGTGGAGGAGGCAACAGGAGGCAAAAGGAGGAGGAGGAACAAGAGACACCAGCAGGCAACAAGAGGGAACAGGAGGAGGAGGAGGAGGCAACAAAGGGCAACAGGAGAATGAGGAGGAGGAGGCAACAGAAGGAAACAGGAGGAGGAGATAACAGGAAGTGACAGGAGGAGGAGGCAACAGGAGGCAACAGGAGGCAACAGGAGGAGGAAGCAACAAGATGCAACAGGAGGATGAGGCAACAGAAGGACAGGAGACAAGAAGAGAAGGAGGAGACAAGAAGAGAAAGAGGAAGCAACAAGAGGCAAGAGAAACCAACAGGAGGAGGTGGATGAGGAGGCAAGAGGAGGAAACTAGTCAGCGGGAGGCAAGAGGAGGAGGAAGAGGAGGAGGAGAGAAGAGGATGCAAATGGAGGAGGAGGCAACAGGAGACAGTAAGAGGCAACAAGAAGAGGCGTAAACAGGAGGCAAGAGGAGGAGGAGGGAAATGGAGGCAACAGCAGAATGAGGAAAAGGAGGCAAGAGGAGGAAAGAGGAACCAAGGAGGGAGAGCAGGAAGAGGCAACAGGAGTAGGATGCAACAGGAGGCAACAGGAGGAGGAGACAGAGGCAAGAGGAGGCAATGAGAGGTGAAGGGAGAGCCAACAAGAGGAAACAGGAAGCAACTTGAGGGAGAGGCAACAGGAGGAGTCAGGAGGAGACAACTGGAGGCAACAGGAGGCAAAAGCAGGCAAGAGGAGGAGGCGGCAACAGAAGGAACCATGAGGCAATAAAAGGAGGAGGAGGAAGAGACAAGAGGAGGCAACAGGAGGCAACAAGAAGAAGGGGAGGAGAAGGCAACAGGAGGCAACAAGAGGCAAAAGGAAGAGGAGGAAGAGAAGGAGGAAAGAGGAGGAGGCGGCAAAAGGAGGAAACAGGACACCGGAGGAGGAGACAACAGCAGGCAGCAGGAGGATAAGGAAACAGGAGGAGGAGGTGAAGAAGCAACAGGAGGCAACAGGAGGCAACAGGAGGCAACAAGAAGAGGCTAGAGGAGTTTAGCTGGACGATCAGGTCCAGATGTCATCGGTGGTATGGAGTCTTCCTGGCAACCAGTCACTAGCGACATCCCTGAGTGACCAGCGCTTGGGCCGACACTCTTGAACATCTTTATTATCTCCCTGTATGACGGGAGGGAGCTCACCTTCAGCTCCTTTGTGGATGATGGCAATGTGGGGGGGAGACTTTTACCTACCTCACCTACTTCACCCTGCCTTGAACGGGAGAGTTGGACAAGACAATGTTCGAGTCTCTTCCAACCTGAGTTACTCTGTCATGCAATGAGTGCTTCCCCTGGAGAGTTCACTGAAGATAGAATAGGCAGAGGAAGGAGAAAAGACAGAGAGGCAGACGTAGGGAGATCAAATGTGCCAATATAAATACAGTCGTTCTTCTGAGCAATGTTTCTCCCTTTGAACCATTGGTAAGAAACTTATTTTGATAAGTGGCTGCATAAAAGTATTTCCATTCAGCAAGAGAGCATAATCAGCTTGCTAGTACAGACCCTTGGTGCTGTTAATAAAAAACTATGAAAAAAAAAAGAAAAGTCATTTAAAAACTAGCAATGCTGGTAACGAAGACTTTTTCAGCTATTATATTGAGTTCTTTCATGCTGAAGTTACAAGTTTTTCTGAAAATCTACATTCAGGCCTTGATTCAGGGATCCACACAGAGGTGGCCGCTGCCCTGGGGTAGCTGAAGCACCCATGTGTCCCAAGATATATGGGAGCACTGCTGGAGCATGAGCTGGTAGGCAGGCAGAGAACCTTAGGGGTGGCGGAGGGCATCACCTGCCTCCAGCACTGCTGGGCAGGCTGAGCAAGAACCTCTCCAGCACAGCAGCACATTGTGTCCCCTTGGACGCTGGCTGTGAGGTCACTTCTGACCAGCCAGCAGTGGGGAGACAGGTACTCTGAGGTCTTGAAAGCCGTTACAGTGCTGTCCCCAAAAGGATGAAAGATTTGGGGAGGTCAGGGGTAGCTGGGACAAGATTTGGGGGAGGGAAGAGAGGTTTGGCCAACAGGGATGAAAGATCTTGAAGAGGAAAGGCATGTTCAGGTAATTTGGATGCCACCGCGATACTGCCTGAGAAAACATTCATGTTAGGCCTTTACCCTGTTTCTAACCAGTAACCTTAAGCCCTAACCCTACCCCTAAATGGCACCCTTCACCCTGACACGAATCCACTACTCTAATCCCTAACCTCAAACCGGACCTCTAAACCAAAGCCCCAAACCATAAACTCCTACTCTTACCCTATTCCTCACTCAAATTCCTAGCCTTTAGCCCAAACATTAAGATGCTAGCCTTGACCCTAAAACTTTCACCAGCCCTACACACAACCCAAATCCACAAAGCGCACCCATACCCTCACACTAACTAGACACCCTCAGCAGAACACCAAAGCCTCCCCCTAAGCCCAACAGGGACGAGGCCTTTGCCCTCTTGGCTATGGCAGTTGCCTCTGCTACCGAGGCCTACCAGGAGAAACTGTCTTTGGAGGCTTTGGATTTTGTTTCATCCTCGCCTCTTCTTGGGGAGGCTGGGAAGTGCTGCACAGTTTTTTGACACTTGGCATTGCTCATCCTCACATCCCACTGCCCCCAGGAAGAGCCCTGAGCCACTCGTGAGGGACAAGATCTGCCTTCCCAGGGCCTGGGGGTCAGGGTTTGGCCTTGCTGCTCCATAAAAGAAACCAAGGCTTTTCTCAGCATTACAGGCCCCTGCAGATTGCCTTTGCCTACCTGCAATCACAGCCTCCAGTTATCTGCTCTAACGAGTCCTTGGGGAGGCTTTGTCAGTAATGGCCCTCAGTGGGGCCAATCAATGCTTCAAGGTTTTTCTTCTGGCTTTGACTTCTTGAGAGGTTTGTTCAGTCTCCTCTTAGTATCTGAGCTTCACAGACCCAAGGCCAAATACACCATGGGGCTCATTAAAATACAGAAAGCCCTAATGAGCTAGTTCTCTTCCTGTAATTTTCTTCAAGTCTTCAAGACTTGTACAGCTAATTGGAACCATTTCACAGTGTTGTTAAAGAGGAAGATTTCAAAGTGCACCCAATAAAAAATATTTTTCTAAACGTTGTATTTTATTAATTTCAGTTTAAAGAAGAGGTGATAGCAGCATTCTCCCATTGATATTGATGCAGAGTGTCTCCTCAGGAAGTCTGGACAGGCAGGAAAAGCTGCCCCTTGAGGTCTGACACGGTATGGACAGCCTTGCTCCTCACCTCCCCAGCCTCACCATTTCTGTCATTGGCCACCTGGGACTTGCTTCACTTTGCCTTACCTCAGACTTCACTGACCTCTGGGAGCTGAATGTTACAGCTCCATGGCACCATCTCCCACCTCATCTCCTTAGAGAACCGGCTGCACACAGGCACAGAAGGAATTTTCCTCCTTCCAAGCAAAGCAAAGTAAAGCATGATCAAGTTTCATGAACACTAAAACACACTCCTCAACCATACGCTAAGTACAAGCTGCCTCTCATGAGGTTGACTTTCTACAAGGGATAATCTTATGAGGAATGTTGTAGATCGATAGATACAAAAAGGGAGCTATAAACATAATTGAAGAGTTGGCTCTTGAAGAGAGACAATTAGGCTACTGAAAGTCAGGCAAGCTTTTAGTCCCTGAAGCTCAAAGCAGCAGCATAGGTGAGAGGTATCTGAATGAAGAAAGAGTAAGGCAAGGAGAAAGCTGGAGAATCATGGCAAGGGCCTTTGTCGAGGCAGTCTGCATCTGAAAAGAGGACTTCAGAAATGGTCTTTGTGTCAGGACAGGGGAAAGTATATGATAAATGAGAGAAATGAAATACACCGCATAACAGGCAGAATAGTGGTAAGGAAGTTATAGGGGAAGATTGATATTTCTGTGGAATGTGCCTTTGGAAAGGTCATGGGATTGGGAGAGGTCTCTTGTGAGCGAGGACAAGCCTATGTTGCACCCACCTTTGAAAGAGGCCAAAAGTGCACCCCAGGGAGCCACAGGCTGTACAAGCTCACCTTGGTGAGGAGTGTGCCAGCAGTTGGAGTCCTCTTGGGTGACGTTTCTGGGACCCTGAAAGAGAAGAATGTGTCCACAGGCAGTCAGCATGGACTTTCAAAGGGTGAATCATGCCTCGTCAACTTGCTTGCCTTCATGACGAAGTAACTGCCTTGGTGCGTGAGGGGAGAACAGTGGATGTTGTTCACCTCATCTTAAGCAAGGCTTGTGGCATGGTCTCCTGCAATGTTCTTGTACCCAGGTTAGGCAATTACAGTCTGGATGGGTCAACAAACAGCTGGGTAAAACACCAGTTGGACGATGAGGCTGAGAGAGCAGTGGTGAAGGGGTCATAGCCTACCTGAAGGCCACTGGCACATCCTGGGGCATTGTGGGGCAGCACAAGGGACTCTCCTGGGCCCTGTGCACTTTCACATGTGCGTCCATGACCCAGAGGAGGAAACTCTCACCACATTTGTCAATGACACTACAATGGAAGGACCATTCCTGTGCCTTAGGGATGTCATTCAGGAGAAACCGGACAGGCAGGAGGACTGTCCTGTCAGGAACTTCATGAACTAGAACAAGGGCAAGGCCAGATCCACCACCTGGGATAGACTAACGGCTTGCAGTGGAAGGGGCTGGGGACTGCCTGGCCAGGGAGTAGCTCTGCGTAAAAGGCCCTGGTGGAGCTGGGGAACAGAGGGCACAACACGATCCAGCAGTGGTCTACACAATCCAGTGCGACCTGGTAACAAAGGCAACCAGCAGTGTCCTATAAAGAGAAGCCTCGCCAAAAGTGTGAGGGAAGAGATCGTCGGCCCCTGCTCATCCCTTGTTAGACCACCTGGACACTCCTGTGTCCACTTCTGGGCCCCCAGTTCAAGTGTACTGGGTCTGGCCGGGATGGTGTTCACTTCCTTCGTAGCAGCCCCTATGGTGCTATGTGTTTGCCTTTGTGCCTCAAACAGCGTTGATAACGCACCAGTGTTTTGGCTGGTGCTGAGCAGTGGTTGCAGAGTGTCAAGGTCTTCTCTGTTTCACACTCTGCTCCCTCCCAGTGAGTAGGCTGGGAGTGGGCAAGGAGTTGGCAGGGGGACACAGCCCAGAAAGCTGACCCCAACTGACCAAAGGGATGTTCCATACCATATGATGTCATGCTCAGCAAGAAGAGCTGGGGCAGAGGAAGAAGGAGGTGGTTTTTGTCATTCAAGGTGTCTGTTAAAGGGAGGCCGGCTGGGCATCAGTCTGCTTGTGAGAGGTGGTGAGTGATTGCCCATGCATTGCCTGTTGGTTTTGGTTTATGTTTGGCTTTATCTTTTTCTTTTGCCTGTTAAACTGTTTTTATCTCAGCCCACAAGCTGCACAGCAACTCATGCAGCAGCGTTGGTAGGGACCTGACCGGCTAAGGAGTTCCCTGCGGAGAAGGGCCTGGGCACGGTAGCGGATGCCATAGGAGCCAGTGGGTCTCACAATTCCAAAGGAGAATAAAGAGGTGCCAGTCCAGAGGAGGTCTAGCAAGATGGAGCTAGGGGCATAAAGCATGAGGTGTGAGGAGAGTCTGAGGGAAGTGGGCCTCACTAGAGCCTGCTGAAGTGGAGGCACAGGGCAACCTAATGAGAGCCTAGAGCTACCTGGAGAGATGATGGAGCCAAGCTCGCTTCTGCAGTGGCCAACGAGATGACAGAGGCCACAGCCACAAACTGCCTCTTGGGAGCTCTAGGCTGAGCCTTAGGAAAAATATAAGGGCCTAGGAGGAGCATTGCTGTGATCTCCACCTTTGGAGCGCTTCAGGTTTCAGCTCCACAAAGTCACAGCCAGCCTGGAGCCTGGACTAGAGAGCCCCAGCAGTCTCTTCCCCACCTACCCTTGCATGTGCCTGTGCCTTGCAACGTGCCCTCCAAGAAGAGACTAAGCTGGAGGTGAGGGTCCCTACATCACAGGACAATTCAGGGTAAAAGGGAGCTCAGGAAGTCTCGAGTCCAACGTCCAGCTCCAAGCAGGGGCAGCTCTGGGCTCAGAACAGGTAGCACAGTAAATGTCAGCATTTGCAGAGGGAGTTTACACATGAACCAGGCATCTAAGGCAGCGTTACAGAAACGGAGATGCGGCATTTGAGCAGCTCCCTGAACACAGCTGTCACTATGCCATGCCTCCTGAGATTCCTGGGAACATCCACCTTCTTGTGCAGAAGAGTATGATTCTTCTGCAAGTTTCCTGGCACATCTGCAGAGCAAGGGGTGCTTTAGGCTGTAATAAGAATTGAAAAAAGCCTCTGACTTGGGTACTATCAACTTAATCACTGAAAGAGAGGGAGATGGAGGGATCTCAGAGCTTCCAGGTTCCTGCTGAAGATTTCAGCCTCCGAGAAAGGAGCTCAAAATAAGAGTTTTGAACTAATATAGCCTTTTGATCATTTCACTTGTGACGGCTCTGCTCCCCACTTTCAACAATTGGCACCCAGAAAGCTCACCTGCTTTTCCTTCCTCTCCTCCCCAAACATGACCAAGTGATGGGAAGAAAGGAAGCAGAAAGGCCCTAGGCCTCTGTGAATCACCTGGGGTGTGGCACTTGGAGGGCCACAGTGTCATTTCATTGTACACCCCATGAAGAACCAAGCTGGGAAGTGAGACTGCAAGCCCGAATCAACAGGGTTCATGGACAGGCAAGGCTGTGTCTATGGCTGGTCTGGAAACCAGGACACCTACAGCATAGCTCAAGCTGGGGCTGAAGCTCAGGCTTGGGCTTCAATGGTCCCCTGGGCCCATGGACAGAGCTGTGGGTCCAGGCCCCACATTAGGCTGGTCAGGGTGATGAAGACCTATGGATGCTCTCAGGGCCCTGACACTGCCCCCATGGGATCCCACCTGCAGTGCCCTCCATAGGCCAACTTCTCATGCCCTGAAGTCCAGGCTCTGTGCTCTGCTACCCTCCTTCCCCACCTCCCTGGAGATCTGGGAGACCAGTATTTCATGGTCACCACAGCCAAGGCTGACACTGGTATTCACATGCCTGACCAGCTCTTCCTCTTTTGGGAGTGCCAGGTCCAGGTGAGCAGAAGACTGAAGGGACTCTTTGGCAGCTCTGCTAAGAACGTTTCCACAAACACCACAAGAAACCTCCTGGAAGGTTTGCATCCTGCTGTCTCACTGGACCACTGAATACCGAGGAAACCTAGTCCCCCAGAAGAGCCAGGTCCTGTGATCCACTGATTTCCTCAGATCATTTAATTGAGACATCGTTCATTCCTCACCCTGATGTATGACCTGTAAATGGCTGCGATGGAGTTAATGCAGCCCATAGGGTGATGTGCTTTGGATTTGACACTAAAACAGCACTGATAACGCAACAGTGTTTTGGCTATTGCTGCACAGTCCTTGCAGAGCGTGAAGGCTTTCTCTTTTTCCCACTCTGCCCCTGCAGCAAGTAGACTGGGGGTACGCAAGAAGTTGGCAGGGACACAGCTGGGACAGCTGACCCGGAATGACCAAAGGGATATTCCATTGCATATGATGGCAGGTTCAGCAAAAAAAGTAAAACCTCAAACTCAATGAAAGAAGGAAAAAGGAGAAATATATGTGATCAAGGCACTTGTCTTCCCAAGGCCTGCTTTCCTGGAAATGGCTAAACATCTGCCTGCCGATGGGACGTAGTGCATGAATTCCTCATTTTGCTTTGCTTGTACACACAGCTTTTGCTTCACCTATTAAACTGTCTTTGTTCTGACCCATGAGTTTTCTTGCTTTTGCACTTCCAGTTCCCTCCCCCGTCCTGCTGGGGGTGGTGGGGGTAGGGGACAGTGAGCAAACGACTTTGTGGGTGCTTAGCTGCTGGCTGGGGTCAAACCAAACCAAGCACCTACCACAGTGCCAACATTTCTGGCCTCTACCCACACACACCTTGACCAATGCGCTTTTCTGATTTATTTTCTCCCCTTGTCCTGTTGAGCTGGGGGAGTGAGTGAGCGGCTGGGTGTCTGTCTGGCTGCTGGTCAACGTGAACCCACCACAGGACCACCCCAGGTCTGCTGCACCCAGTATGGGGCTTCCCAGCACAGTAAAGTCCCTGACAGACTGGAGCAAGTCCTGCAGAGGCCAGAAGGATGGTTGGGGCCTGGAGCACGTTATGGACAAGGAGAGGCTGAGAGAGCTGGGGTTTTGAGAAATCCCTCGGAGTTAAATACTGGAGCAAGGACCCAGGCCAGCTGGTGCGTTCTGAATCACTGGACAGTTTCAGTATTTGTCGAGACAAGGCCATGAGCACCTGCTCGAGCTGGAGCTGTCTGAGAATGGGCTTGGCTGAGAGAGCAGCTGTGGCAAGAGCTCTGGGACTTGGTGTGTAAAGAGTGTCAGTAGGAAACTGGTTTCCTCTTTATTAATAATGGCTGTGGAGTTGGGTATCACTGAGCCTCGGAGGAGGACGGAGGTGACCATACAGCAAAGGTCCCTTCTCATGGCTGGGGTGTATGGCCAGAGATGGAAACGGCTGGTGTGTGGGACCGGTCTGGGACAATATTCCTAGGGCAGCTTCCCCGGGGTGTCCAGGGAGCATGGCACAGACCAAGCCCCTCTCTTCTGCACCTTTGGTGCCTTGCTTCCTTCATTTTGCCACCTGGCTCTGCCTTGTGAGCACCCTGCTGTGTGCCCTTCTCCTGCACACTCGCACAGCTTAGCTCTACACTGGTGTTTCCTCTTCCAGGACTTCTCCAGCCCAGCCCCAGCTCCAGCTCTCCACACCTCCCCTGGCCCCATGGCAGTGCCCACCACAGGGGGCTGCAGCACTCTGGGCACTCAACCACAGCTCCGGCTGCTCTGAAGGCCACAGCAGCTCCTGGAGGTCAGACAGGGGGGTCAGCCGCCCCACCAGCCCTGGGGCTGCTGCTGGCCAAAAGGGCAAGAGGAAACGGAGCCCAGTCAATCTCTAGCTCTGCTGCATTCATATTGTAGGTTGTCCCTAACCCCGAATGCATTTGCACCCTTCTCTTCCCCCACCAGCCCCTCTCCCTAGGACAGCACAAGAGTCCTGGCCCTGGGGCTCCTCAGGCACCTCCGGCATCTCTCCAGTCTCCCTTTGCCATGCCCACTGGGTCCACACTGACTCCCATGGCACTGCAGAGTCCTTCTTTGTGCATACCTTGATTTAGTGCTTTGCTTTTGGGGTGTTTGAGGGTGTTTCACTTTGTGTGCCTCCATTCACTCCCACCCCAGGGCACGTGGTGAGTCCTCGTCCTCTCCTGACCGCTCCAAATTCATTTCCATAAAGACGGCTATACGCCATGAGTCCTGACATATGTGAAGCAGCCTGAGCAGGGAATGGGGAGCTCATGCACCATCTTACACCAACAAGAGAGCCTTTAAAACCAGAACTTCTGGTCCAGTGGAACCCAATGACACTGTGAGCTTAACCCCAAACACAGGGAGAACATAAAAGACTTTTTAAAAGACCAATTCCTTGGACATTTTAGTGGCAGCCACTTGGGAGGAAGAGCCCAAGCTCCAGGGACTACACCCAGGAGATGCCCTTTTATTGAAGAGCTGCTAGTGGACAGGTTACAGATGACACAATGTGGTGCTAGGGTCAGACCCAACAGGATAAAGCCGCAAGACTAGAAGTAACAACCTAGAAAATTCTATGGAAGTAGAATTATTACAGGGGAAAAAAGCAGACTGCTGGCCTAAGATAAGCTCCGGGACATGTGAAGTGCTGGGAGGCAGGTTGTTGTCAGTGACGCTACGGCCATTGGGTCAGTTTCCATAGGGCATCCTTGAGCTCCTTGTTCCTCATGCTGTAGATGAGGGGGTTGACTGCTGCAGGCACCACCGAGTACAGAACTGACACCACCAGGTCCAGCAATGGGGAGGAGATGGAGGGGGGCTTCAGGTAGGCAACCATGCCACTGCTGATAAACAGAGAGACTATGGCCAGGTGAGGGAGGCACGTGGAAAAGGCTTTGTGCCGTCCCTGCTCAGAGGGGATCTTGAGCACGGCCCTCAAGATCTGGACATAGGACAGCACAATGAACACAAAACAACCAAATGCAAAACAGACACTAGCCACAAGAAGCCCAGCTTCCCTGAGGTAGGTGTCTGAGCAGGAGAGCTTGAGGATCTGGGGGATTTCACAGAAGAACTGGTCCAGAGCATTGCCCTTGCAAAATGGTAGTGAAAATGTATTGGCAGTGTGCAGCACAGCATAGAGAAACCCACTGCCCCAGGCAGCTGCTGCCATGTGGACACAAGCTCTGCTGCCCACGAGGGTCTCATAGTGCAGAGGTTTGCAGATGGCCATATAGCGGTCATAGGCCATGACAGTGAGAAGAAAATACTCAGCTGACATAAACAAGAAAAAGAAAAAGACTTGGGCCACACACCCTTTGTAGGAGATGGCCCTGGTGTCCCACAGGGAATTGGCCATGGCTTTGGGGACAGTGGTGGAGATGGAGCCCAGGTCAAGGAGGGAGAGGTTGAGAAGGAAGAAGTACATGGGGGTGTGGAGGTGGTGGTCGCAGGCTACGACAGTGATGATGAGGCCGTTGCCCAGGAGGGCAGCCAGGTAGATGCCCAGGAAGAGCCAGAAGTGCAAGAGCTGCAGCTCCCGTGTGTCTGCGAATGCCAGGAGGAGAAACTTGGTTATGGAGCTGCTGTTGGACATTTGCTTCCTCTGGGTATGGGGGCCTGTCCAAGGAGGAAAAGGCAGTGAAGAGTTAGGACTCTCAGCAAAACCTGCTGCATTTCTCACAGAAACACCCCCCGCCAGCCTCTCTCTCTCCTTCCAGAAAGACCTTCATGCAGCTGCCTGGCTGCAACTCTCTTTCTCGCTGCCTGAGGGCCCAATGGGGAGCAGGGGATTCTGCTGTGGGCACTGGAGGAGTCAGTCCTGCTGTGCACCAACAGGCAGAGAGAAACCAGGCGTGATCTCTGCTTAAATCCACTCATGAAATCAATGCCATCTCACAACTCTCCCTCCCAACTCACCCGACTGCAGAGGAGAGCTGTGGGGGTTTGGTTTTGTTGCGGTTTCTTTTGTTCCTGTTCCTTGTCCCACCTGAGGGGGATTTGCTGAAGGCAGACATCCTTGGCATTTCTGCTACACTACAAGTGCTACCCTGAGAGCCCTGGCAGGCAAAGGGCTGGACCCTCAGTGCATAGGGAGGAGAGATGGTCTGTCCCTCAGTCTTGCTCTCAGCTGCCCTTGGCTCACACCTCTCGGAGCCACAGGATGGTCACACTCAGCTCTTGCCCTGAAAGGAAACTGGATACTGGAAAGGAAACTGGATACTCTCAGAACAGAGGAAGCCAGTTGCAAAATGCAGACGATCTCCACACTCCCCTCCCCAGGGAAGAGCTGTGAGCTTCTGGATGCCCTGAAGATGGGGTGTCCTGAAGAGAGAGCCAGCTTTCTCCCCACCCTATGGACTGCATTGCCCAGACACCCACAGGCTAGAAGAGGCCTTGGGCACCTTGCTCCCATGGACACAGCTGCATGGCCAGACCTGCAGGGTCAGTTGCTGAGCTGCTGCTGCAAAGCCCATCCCTAGAGAGCCTGAAAACAGCAGCAGCAGGGGCAGGTGGAGAAAGCAGGAGAAATACCCCAGGGCTTCTGCCAAGTGAGGCAAGGCCAGGGAGGGAGAGATGGGCACTCAGGAGAGTCTCCTCTGCTGGAGCTCAGGCTGCAGAGGAGGCAGCTCCTGCCCTGCACCCCAGCGCCTTGAGGGCAGAGGCTCTGCTGGGTGGCAGAGGAGACTGACAGACTTGGTAGGGGAAAAACATGTTCAGTGAAGGGCTGACAGGGAGATGCCCAATTCCCCCCTCCCAGCCTTTGCTCTCAGCACTTTGCTCTCACTCCTCCTCTGTGTCTCTGCTGCCTGGATCTGTCCCTGCCAGGAGCTGCTTCTCTCTCCCCATGGCTGCTACCTATCAGTGCCCACAGACTACATCCCACCCGCTCCGTGCTCAGGTCTGCCCTGCAGAGCCCTCCTGGCAGCAGGACACTGCCCAGGAGCATCTCAGAGAAGGGGCACGTCAGATAACCCACGAGGATTCCACACAAGTGATGGGGCTTTCATTGGGTAAAGGAACTGGTGAAGGGACTGAATCAGCTTCCTCACAGACCTACTGACCTCTCAGTCTAATGCTGTCGAGGTCTCAGTCTCTTCTGCAAACCTCACAGCTCCATGGCTATGTTCCCCCACAAGCTCAGCAGGAAACGGAAAGCACAGGCTTCAGAAAGCACCTTTCCTTCCACGTAGCACCTGCCTTGATGTGCTTCTTGAAAATCTGCCTCTGGCAATGTCCTGAAGTGATGTGGAGCTGTGAGCAGCCCTGACCCACGCAGCACCCTCTCCACAGCAGAGGGACCGTGCCCTGACGGGGGCCGCTCCTTCCACCCACAGCTTCTCCCTGCAGCGCTGTGTGGAGCCACCCGGGCAGGCTGAGTGCTGGCCCTGGCAAGTGTCAGAGTCCCTGCCCTGGCACACAGCCCCCTGGGCGCAGGGACCCTGCTCTGCAGGACAGCCCTGGGCAGCCCTGCCTGCACACCCGGCTTCACACCCCTGCAGCCATCCCCGGGAGAAGGCAACTGTCATTACCTGTCCCTCTGACAGGGCAGCAGGGAAGCCCTGCTCGGGAGCAGGTCCTACTCCTCTACGTTGGAGAGAGATCTCTGTACGCTGTGATAGATTTATCGTATCCCTCCAGGGAGCTCATGTTCATTGCCGTGCAGCGAGAGACTTAGGGTGGAGAGGCTGTGAAGATTGCTCCTGCAGTGAACTCTCAGCCATCCACCCAGCCCAGACCGCCTTTAACCTCTCTCTGCCCTGCTTGTCTCCACTCAGTGCCTGCAGGCAGTGCCCTCAGCCCTGCGGTGCTTTGCAGAGGAGCTGCTCCTGGGCAGAGCTGTCTCTCTGTAGCTCTTCCTGCTTGCCATGCACTCCCTCCATCCCAGGAGCCTGGAACAGCTCAACAGCAGAGGACCAGCCCAAGGTGTTGTAATGACCTCTCTGGTGGGTTTGGGACCAAGTCCGTGAACCTCAGACACTGAGAAGAAGTTGAGGAAACCTCTGAAGAAGTCGGATGCAAACTGCAAAGTTTCTTTGAGCCTTAATGGGTGCCACTGAGGGACATTACTGACAAAGCCTCCCTGGGGACTGGTTAGAGCAGAAAGCTGGAGGCAGAGATGGCAGGCAAAGGACATGTGAAGGTGGCTCTGATGCTGAGTAAACCTTAATGTGTCCCATTAAGGCAAAGGGCCGAGCCCTGACCCCATTAACCAGCTGACCCCCAGCCCCTGGGAAGGGAGATCTTGGCCCTCACACGGTGCTCAGGGCTCTTCCTGGGGCCGTGTGATGTGGGGATGTGTGATGCCAAGGGCAGGACTATGCTGCGACACCTCCCAGGCTCCTGGATGTGGACAAGGAGGCAATGAGGCCCTAATGCTAAAAGGATAAGTTGTCTCCTCAGAGGCATCAGCGGCAGAGACAACGGCCATTGCCAACGGCAGAAAGAGCTCCTCTCTGTTGGGGGCTTTCAGCCTTTCTACATCCCGCTGTCATCTCCACCACAGGCTGTCCTATGGGGTTGCATCACCTCTGCCTCTTTCCCTGCAGGCTGTAGGCACCCACCCTGCTACTGCACCTTGCTCTCACCTCAGCATCTTCCTGCCTTTACTGGAATCTCTCCAGCCTCCCTGGCTCTTCCTTAAAACACAAAGCCTTGGGCTCACCCAGGGTGACCTGTTGCACAACAGCACTGCCCTTGGAGTGACAGTTCTTTCTCCTCATGTCCACTCTGGACGTCCCAAGCTGCACTTTGTGGCATTATTTCTTCCTCATGCTGTTTCCCACTACAAAGAACATCTCTGCCATCTCTGAAACCAACCTTCAAGCACTCTCAGGCTACTCCCATATTGTCCGGAGACTCCCCAGCACTGGCCCAAAGAAGCCCATGTCCCTCAGCCATCCCACACTGGTCATGTGCACCAAACACCACCTTGGCAGACCTCCTCTGCACACTCTCCAATTCCTCCCTCCTTCTGCAAAATGAGGAGCCCCACACTGTGAAACACCTCTTTGTGTGTGGCCACACCAGTGCTGAGACAAGAGGGGTGAGAACTCAAGATGTCTGCGTCGCCAATGCTCCTCCTAATGCTGCCCCGTATGCAGCTGGCCTTGTTCATGGTGAGCATGCACTAATGGCTCATATGGTGTCCCCTGTAGTGCCCAGAGCCTCCTCCTCAGGGTCAGCTGGTCAAGTCCCAGCCTGTCCTGATGGATGGGGTTATTCTCCTCTCCCTTCACGACTGGCCACTACTCGTTTTACTACTTCAAGAGGTTTCTGTTGCCTCAGTCTTCAATAGCAAGACCAGTTGTTCTCCGGGTACCCAGCACCCTGAGCTGGAAGACAGGGACGCGGAGCAGAATGAAGCCCCCATAATCCAAGGGGAAATGGTTAGCGACCTGCTACACCACATAGACAAAGACATGTCTTCTATGGGGCCAGATGGGATCCACCCAAGGGTACTGAGGGAGTTGGTAGAAGTGGTCTCCAAGCCACTTTCAATCCTTTCTCAGCACTCCTGGCTAAACCATGAGGGTCCCAGTTGACTGGTGGTTACCAAATGTGATGCCAATTTAAAGAAAGGGTGAGAATGGGGATCTGGGGAACTACAGGCCTGTCAGTCTGACCTTGGAGCCGGGGAAGGTTATGGAGCAGATCATCTTGAGTGCCATCACGTGGCAAATACAGGAAAACCAGGTGATCAGGCCCAGTTAGCATGGGTTTATGAAAGGCAGGTCCTGCTTGACCAACCTGATCTCCTTCTATAACAAGACGACCCGCTTAGTGGATGAGGGAAAGGCTGTGCATGTTGTCTACCTGGACTTTAGTGACGCCTTGGACACCATTTCCCACAGCACTGTCCTGGAGAAAGTGGCTGCTCATGGCTTGGACGGGCATATGCTTTGCTGCATAGAAAACTGGCTGGATGGCCAGGCCCATAGAGTGGTGGTGAATGGAGTTCAATCCAGTTGGTGGCCGGTCACCAGTGGTGTCCCCCAGGGCTCAGTACTGGGGCCGGTTCTGTTTAACGTCTTTATCAATGATCTGGATGAGGGGATGGAGTGCACCCTCAGTAAGTTTGCAGATGAAACCAAGGTGGGCGGGAGTGTTGATCTGCTTGAGGGTAGGAAGGTTCTACACAGGGATCTGGACAGGCTGGATTGATGGGCCAAGGCCAGCTGTATGAGTTTCAACAAGGCTAATGCTGGGTCCTGCACTTGGCCCACACCACCCCCTGCAACGCTCCAGGCTTAGGGAAGAGCGGCTGGAAAGCTGCCCAGCAGAAAAGGACCTGGGGGTGTTGGTCAACAGCTGGCTGAATATGAGCCAGCAGTGTGCCCGGGTGGCTAAGAAGGCCAAGAGCGTCCTGGCTTCTATCAGAAATAGTGACGTCAGCAGGACTAGGGCAGTGATCGTGCCCCTGTAGTCGGCACTGGTGAGGCTGCACCTCGAATACTGTGTTCACTTTTGGGCCCCTCACTGCAAGGAAGACAATGAGGTGCTGGAGCGTGTCCAGAGAAGGGCAATGAAGCTGGTGAAGGGTCTAGAGCAAAAGTCTGATGAGGAGCGGCTGAGGGAACTGGGGTTGCTTAGCCTGGAGAAAAGGAGGCTGAGGGGAGATCTTAACGCTCTGTACAACGACCTGAAAGGAGGTTGGAGCAAGGTGGGTGTCAGTCTCTTGTCCCAAGTAACAAGTGATAGGACAAGAGGAAATGGCCTCAAGTTGTGCAAGGAGAGCTTTAAATTGGATATTAGGAACAATTTCTTCACTGAAAGGGTTGTCAAGCATTGGAACAGGCTGCCCAGGAAAGTGGTTCAGTCACCACCCCTGGAGGTATGGAAAAGATGTGTAGATGTGTTGCTTAGGGACATGGTTTAGTGGTGATTTAGTAGTGTTAGGGTCACAGTTGGACTCGATGATCTTCAAGGTCTTTTCCCACTTAAATGATTCTATGATTCTATGACTAATTTTTAAGCATCTGTTCTACAGACTCACAGAGCTACTGCAATGGTCTCCTTCCAATTTCCCTTTAAACCTTCTCTTGACTTTGATGCAACCTCAGCAACCTCATCTCTATATTACTTGTAATACTGAAATTAAGACACTCAGATAAGTTCCTGATGGTTGTGGTCACGTAAAAAATCCTTTAGAAAAGTCTAAAGGAAAAGAGAATCATTAACAAAGTTGTTGGGCAATAAAATGGAAAAACAGAGGGAAGGGAAGAAAGGGGCCGTCTGAGTGTAACCAGGTTGCCAGTCCCTACGCTTCTCTGATGGAGCCCTGCAATGCTCACTACCTTGTGTTCTCATTAGAGCCTATTTCCAACTACCTTCTGTGTAGGCGCACTCCCTGTTCTTAGTGGGCATGTGTGAATGGTAGTGAACTTCAAGCTGGAATCACCGGTCAGTAGGACAGGAGGTCCATGTTCAAGCAACTGGAGCAGGGCTGCCAACATCCTGGACTCCAATGCCTGGGTGCATGCAATGGGGAGCCCATGAGGATGTGGGTACAGGTGCTGGATAGAATGAGTGCCTAAGGCAGAGCTTGGTCTTCTCCTAGAGAGACTGATGGGCTGGAGAAGGCTTACTAGCTTCCTCCTTCCCACTGGCAGCACAAGACTCACAACGTCCTGCTGACCATAGGCCTCAACGCTGCAAGAGCTGAGGAACTTGTGGAGGAACAGCAAGGAGCAAGTTGGCAAAAAGGGCTCTAACTCCTTGCCGGGCCTGGCTCTCCAGACTGTACCTGCGTAGGATCAGGATACACTTCTTCAGCTACCACCAGCAATGGGTAGGCACCGGTGAGGAGCCTGAGCTCCCTTCAGTCAGAGGAGCAGTCTCTGGAAGCAAGTCATGTTGTAGAGGAAAAAGGCGGCCAAGGTGTCTGGGAGTCACTATTAGAACCCAGGTGTGAAAGGAAAAATGCTCTTGTTTTTGACAGAAAGAAAAGTTCATCTGGAGTCAAAGTGTGGGTCAGATCTGAACTAGAGCCAAAAGTGAGTGTGAATATCATCCAGGTTAGAAAACTCCTTCAGGTGCACTGGCTCAAAACAGATCACTCACAGAATCGCAGAATCACACCAGTAGGGTTTGGGAGGGATCTCTGGAGACTCTCTTGTCCCACCCATCTGCTAAATCCCCCTTCAATTAATGTGCCCGAAGGATGGTGGGATCTACTGAGTGATGGCTGCTCATGGGTCCCTCATTCCCCTAGTCTGGCCTCATGCGGAAGGGCAGCCACCCACAGCTGGGGCACATCTGGAGCAGGACTCCAGGTGCACTCATAGATGGACCTGCAAAGACCCCCACCAGGAACAGCTGCAACCTTACAGTTATAAAAGGACTCTGCTTGTGAATAAACCATCACTCTCAGTGATGTATACCATTTCACTCTTCCGATACAGGTGGGTGTATGTAGTATGGACAATTACTCACGCTCTCCACGTTCTTCACGTCCCCCGATGCGAGCCCTTTACAAACAACGTGCTGTGGTCAAAACGGGTCTCGAGATGTGGGAAGGGTGGCTAAACATCTCTGTGTGACAGCTCATCACAAAGTGATACGTTGGCTGGAAGTGCAAAGCCATGGGTCCATTGTTCCTGGAAGACTTGTGAGGAAATGGAGAGAGCAGTGGGTTCAATCAGCCCCTGCTCTACACCTGCTGCATGCACTGGGAAATGAAGAAATGGGTTGAAATGAGAAGGGATTTGGGGCCCAGCTTAGACAAGTGCAGGGTCATCCAGTCCACTGAGCACTCGGGCGATCAGGAAGAGGCTGATGGGCAGAGGCCTGTGCTCTGCCGAACAGTGCCAGAGGACGGGGCTGGGCTGCCCACGCTGAGTGCAAAGGAGGTCCTACTTTCATGAGTTCTGTGGAGAAAGGTGGACTAAGAGCCTGCCTGTACAGGCAGAGGGAACAGACAGAGGGAATGTCTTCTTCAATGTCATCAAGGAGGAGACTGCCAGTGCCTTGAAGAATGAGACTCCTCTCTCTTACCTTTAGAGGAACAATTCCATGATGAAAACAGAGGCACCTTGCCTTAGTTTAGATGCAGCTGAGATAGGCAGAGAGGCCTTCACAATGTTGACAGTTTTAACACAGAAGCCTCAGGACATCTGCTTCCTTTTGGAGTGGACGGAGACAGGCCTTGGACAACAATGTCTAACCTCTGCAAATCTCCCAGAGGGCTGCAATGAAGAAGCTTGATGTCAATTTGTCCCTCAGGGCTCCCCTTGCAAGTGCAAGTGCATCTCTGTTGAGCCTCTTGGTCTTTAGGAAATGACTGAAAATAGGTGGAACACAATAAAGAGAACAATAATGGCTTTATTTCTCGACCAAGTGGCACTTATGTCTCCATTAACCTCCTGCTGAGAACAAAAACATGCCTGAAATTCAGTCCAGTTTAACTCTCTCAAAGTACCCCTCTTAAGTTGCTACAAAATCTAGCATACTGGTCAGAAAAGTCGTTTTGAGTAACAATGCCCCTGTCTCTGGATCACCTTTGGTGAAATAAATGTCCAGGCCTTGACACAATGCTCTCACACCCAATACTGCAGCTAATCTAGCAAGTCAGTGGAATTAGCTTATCCAAACATAGACTTTTATATCTTTAGTGTCTGCAAAGATGAGTTCATTGCCTGTCCTCCTTTGACAGTGGGGAGGAATCAGCACTCCAGAGGGTGATATCATCTCCTCCTATAGTGGTCTTCAGGAGAACTGGACTTAGCATAGACTTGGCAGCTTAACTTGGCAGCTTAATTTTGCAATATGTAGTTCCAGGTGCACTGAGCCACGTGCTGGGCAACATGTGGTAATTTGCACAAGCGAAGGACTCTTGCTTAGCGGGGACCATCCTTTGAAGACATGAGGATTACAGCTGTACCTTAAGGTCTCTCCAAAATTAAACAGAAACACCTCCTCTTCTCTAATTCTTGTCACAATGTTGCCGTTTTGTAATTTTCCTGGCTTACTTTTCACTCTTGGTTTGCAAGACAAAGATGCTCTTTTGGAAAGAGAATCAAAACCAGGATTTGCTCATTCATGTGAATGAGAAGATGGGATTGTCATTCCATGTGAGACATTTGGTTTTGCCTTTGGTCTGAGAGAGTTTTCTTGTGTTGTTTCAATAACTTCCCTCTCAAGCCACCGACACACGGAAATACAGAGGTTGTTACATCAAGCTGGCACACAGGTTACTAACCCAGAAAAAGAAGATGGATGAGTGTAGTCTTCAATGCCAAAGTTAGTGGGATGAATGCTATCCCATCCAAGCTGGCAGAGTGCCACCAATGCTTCTTCACTGAAGAGATTTTGGAATCACAGGTGGAGATTTACCTTAGCTGTCTTAGGCATGTTATTGTGATACATCCTACCCCAAGTCATTTGTGCACTAATGGCTCTAACATTTTTAGGTAGATAGCTTAGGTTTGACGGACTCCCCACTCGTGCCGCTATGCAGCAAATATGGGAGGTCCTTGCGTTGCTCTAAGGGCATGTTCTCCAGACTGTTCACCTTATTCACCTCATTCACACAAGGGAAATGTCCGGCTGCAGCTGTGGGCATAGCTCATTCAGGAAAGCGCTCCTTAAAGTTAAGGCACAGATCACTCCACGAGATGCTCCTTAGAAGGCCTAGGAACAAGATCGTGCCAGCTGCTGCTTCCTCTACTCTATGCAGAAGCCAAACTGTATTTCATGCCATACATGCATACAGAACCTCCTTACTGTCAGCCTACAAAACAAAACAAAGCACACATTACAGCCCTCACTTGATTTCATGTCCTCTGAGTGGAAGAATCACAGAAATATAGGACTACGTCTCTGGGCTGCAGAGAATCATAGAATCATAGAATCATTCAGGTTGGAAAAGACCTTTAAGATCATCAAGTCCAACCGTAGACCTAGCACTACCAAGTCCACCACTAAACCATGTCTCTAAGCGCCACATCGACACGTCTTTTCAATACCTCCAGGGGTGGTGACTCAACCACTTCCCTGGGCAGCCTGGGCAGCCAGTTCCAATGCTTGACAAGCCTTTCAGTGAAGAAATTGTTCCTAATATGCAATCTAAACCTCTCCTGGCGCAACTTGAGGCCATTTCCTCTTGTCCTATCCCTTGTTACTTGGGAGAAGAGATTGACACCCACCTCACTACAACCTCCTTTCAGGTAGCTGTAGAGAGCGAGAAGGTGTCCCTTGAGCCTCCTTTTCTCCAGGCTAAACAACTCCAGTTCCCTGAGCTGCTCCTCATCAGACTTGTGCTCTAGAGCCTTCACCAGCTTCGTTGCTCTTCTTTGGACGCACTCCAGCACCTCAATGTCTTTCTTGTATTGAGGGAATCCTCATAGGCCAGCTGAGACCCAGGAGACATAGTAGTTATGTACCATGAGCAGCATGGCCTGAGGAGCAGGGACTCCTCCCTGTAATGGATGTGGACAGTAAATACCACACTTCCTTAGGTGGATAAGAATCCCCTAAATAACTATTCACCTCCCTAGCACTTGAGCTGGTTGAATAATGGATTTTATTATTTTTTTTAGTCACAGAATTGAAAATGCAGATAAATAAAGAAAAGAAGCATCCAAGTTCACTTCCAGGGCTTTGTTAAATGAACAAAGAAATATTCTGATCCAGTTCAAACCAATTCTTTCTTTTGTACAGCCAGGAGGCTACTACATGTTCTGTGGGTTGCCAGTGAACCAAAGAAAAAACCCCTTTCAGTCAGCTCAGACAAATTTTACCTTGAAAGGACGTCCTTCTTTGGATTTATGAGACTGACTCATTGCAAATGGCTTCTGTGGAGACATTTACAACTACCTGAGATGAACCCCTCCCAGATCACCTTTTCTGAGCCACTCCTCTTGCTTCCTTCTGCTACCCACAGGGAGAGAAAAATTGCCCTTTTTTGATTCATCACGTCCTAAGTGGGGTGACTGTATGCTCACCACTTAACGGATCTCTCTCCACTGACCACAGAAAAGGGCCTCACATCAGATGCTGAATTTAGAGATCAGATGTGAGCTTACATCTTAATACACTTTCAGTTCAGACCTGAGATTTTGACCTTAATTTAGACTATTGCTTTCAGATTCATCTGATAAGTCACCTGCTTTCTATTCTTTTTTCCATTGGCCAAGAGCACCATGTGTTCATCTGGAGGAAGAAAGATGGTCCCTGGAGAGAAACAGATGATTGGAGAGTGATTTCAGCTGTCCATATGAAGTGGGATGAGTTATACTTCCTGAATACCTTTGGGGGTACTGTGGGGGTATTTTCTTCCTGCTGAATCAGAAGTGAGGGTAGATGATGAGGCCAGGAGCAGGTGTTGTAATAAAGATGTCTGTAGCTGTACAGAAGAGAACTCCTCTGTCAGGCAGCAGCAAGAGCAGCGCTGCTCCCTACAGGAAGGAGAGCTGGAAGCTGAGGGAGACACCATGGCTGGCAGCACAGGTGCCTCTCCAGCCAGGCCCCAGCCCCACAGTATCTGAGCAAGGCAAGCAGGACAGGCCTGGGGATGGTGGCCTGCAGTGAAGCCAGGAAGTCAATCGATTGATTAGGATGAGGTTCAGGTCCAGCGATCGCCAAGCAGGCCCATAGTGATAAGGCAGTGCCAAGGTCAAGCCAGGAAGTCAGTCTGTAGTTGAGATCCAGATCAAAGGGACCTCATCAACGGAGCCTGATCAGGGTGATTGAGGTTAATTAATTCCCTCAGGCCTCTGACAACCCCCAAACTTCAAGAGCAGTTGAACTGAATCCATGAAGCTAAGCAGAGAAGTAGGCCTGAGGGGAGATAAAAGAGAAGGATTTCCTGATGTTTATTTTGCTGAAGACTTGGAAGAAGACAAGGCACTTTTGACCCCCTGGGTAGCCAGTGTCAGCTCAGTCTGCAGGCATGGAGAAAGAGTCTCTCTGACCATTCTGGTCCTCAGAAGTCCTTGTCTCCAACCTGGGACATTATGGCCTGGATGGTATACAAGACTGGATGAAAACCTGGCTGGATTAGTGCTCCCAAAGGGTAATGGGGAATAGTCCACACTCTACCAAAGGCCAGCTACAAACAGAACTCTCTGGGAGTCTGCTCTGATACCTCTCCTGGTTACTAGCTTTACCAATGACCTGAGAAGGATACGAGATGGACCTCCTCAAGTTTTTGGAAGACACAAAACCAGAGGGCTGCAGTCAATTTGTTCAACAGGCAGACTGCCATTTCCAGGGAGCTAGACAGCAATGCCAATTCCTTTGGCATTGGAGGTCTAGACCAAAAAGAAATGTCCCCATCCATCCTGACAGAAGGAAACATGGCACAGACTAATGCTCTAGAATGGTGATAGATAGAGCAGATGGAGTGACTGGGTAGCAACTCTGCTGACAAGGATCTGCAGACCCTGGTGAACAGTAGGTCAGCCTGGATTCAGCAGTGAGTCCTGACAGCGCAGAAGGCTAACAGCACTTGGCGTTGTATCAACAGGAGAGTAGGCAATAGACAGGATCATTAGACCAGCACTCATCCAATCACATCTGGAATACTGCACCCGGCACCCCACCACCCCGTACAAGACAGACACATACAAGCCCTCATGAACTCAGCAGAGACCACTAGATGGTCAGGGGCACAGTGCACCTGAGCTGTGAGGACAAGCTGAGGCAAGTGGCACTTGTTTAGCTTGATGAAGAGACAGCTTAAAGAGAATGTACCAGCAGCCTTTCAGAACCTAAGAGGAGGTTACTGGAAAGGCAGAGCTGCTGGGCTCTTTACAGAGGTGCATGGCAGAAAGACAAAAGACATGGTCATAACCTGAAAGAGAGGGAGATGCTGACCTGGAAGAGGAAGAACATTGACCGTGAGGACAGACAGACCTTGGACCAGGTTGCCCAGGCAGGCTATGGAATGTCCATCCTTTGAGATCCCACTGGACACAGCACTCACCTCCAATTCTGACTTCACTGGAGACCATGCTCTAGGCAGTTGCTTACCCCAAATGATGTCCCAGGGTCCCTCTCTCCCTTTGCATTCATTGGAGAGACCAGGGAGTATACGAGTCATGAGGTACAAGTCAACAGAGCTGAGAGGTATCATGGCCTCTTGCTCCCCTTGCCCTAAAGCCAGAGCAAAGGAGAACCCTGTGCAGCATTCCTTTAAGAGGGTGGAATCCCAACTGGCAGTCTAGATCAGTAGCTGAGCTCCCTTTAGCCCCCAGCAAGTTAGGCACCTTTGCCCCTGGGAGAGGTTTGGGTTTCCTCTCTCATCGACGGGCAGAGCCTGGCACCCCTGAGGGTGATTCATCCTGTCCCATATTGCCAGTCTCCTCACCTTGGAGGAAATGCCTCGTTTCTTCCTACTGTCCATTCCTGGAGTCTGGAAGGAGCAGCTGTGGCACATATCTCATTGCAGTTCTGCTCCAGGAGTGTGAAGAGCTCATGGTTCATTCCCCTGCCTCATTTCCCCTCTTCCTAAGAGCACAGAGGTCCAGGGGAGGGCAGCTCAGGGCTTCCATCCGCACAGGGTTTCAGTTGCACAGGGCTCACTTTCTGTGACACAAAGAGAACTCTGAGCTGCAGCAGGAACCTTCAGGAGACTCTTCTATAAACCCAGCAGGCACTGCAGAGCTGGTGACATTCAGGTGCTGCTGAAGACTCAAAGGAAAGGTTATCACATCATGCTGGGGATTACAGGTAGGTGCTGGATTTGCTGAGGCGGGTGGGCTTAACGTGCCAGTGGCTCTTTGCACAGTGGCAACCATGAAGTGAGACCATGTGGCCTGGTACAGTCCTGTCCTGCATGTCTTCTCATTCCAGCTCACTCTTTCCTCTAGAGACCCTCCCTGTGTCCTTGACACTGCTGAACAGAGATACCGGCAGCGTGGTTGTCACTACAGTCAGAGCTGTGGGGCATAAGCTGGTGGGCACTCACACACCTCAGTGGCCGTGAGGAGGTTGGGGCAGAGTGTATGGGGCCAGTGTGCCAATACATGTCCCTTATTTTCTCAGCTCTCTGAATCTCTCTCTGTCTCTTTCTCCATCTTGCTTGTATCGTAGGGATCAATCTCAATCCCTCAGCTATCTCACAGTTGTCTCTTAGCCATCAACGTGGCATGTGATTTGCAGAGAGCAGTGAATCTGAGGCACCCTGCCCAAGGAAGCACCTTCAGGAACAAGGCATCCCAGCGTAGGTTGGGTGGATCACTCAGTAAAAGGGCTCCTCCATCCGGGGAACTCTCTGGGCTGCCGAGGTGCCTGCCTTGGCCATCTCCATGTCGCTGTAAAAGGTATCAAGTTTGAGACGGGGAATCATCGGGACAGTGTTTTGTCTGAGCCGAGTGTTATGAAAACCCAAAGAGGAGGTGTGGGCAAAGTGCTCTCTCTTTCAGCCACAGATGTTCCCTGGGCAGGCAAGCAGGCATGTATCAGGCATTTAGTGGAATCCTGTGCTTGATCATGATCCTGCCCTGCCTCAGCCCCCACTCCCCCTCGGGACACAACTCTGTCTTCATTGCAGTGCTGAATAGCGAGCCTTGAGAACTCAGAGGGGAATACTGAGGTCCAGGTGCTGTGCTGCTGCAGGGAAGCAGCCCAAATGCATTCAGAAATTGAAGGAGAGCAGGAAAAGATGTTCAGCCAGTGGTAATCACCCCTGTCCTTTTCGCCTTCTCCTCATGCAACTTCGCTTTTCCTCATTTGGCTTAAACAAATCAGTCACCTCTTCTCTGGAATTTGTTTTTCCCTGCCCTTCTCTCCCAAGTTCACATCTGCTTGTAAGTCTCCTGTCTAACAGACCCTTTGCAGTGCCTTCAACTACCAAGCTAGTAACTCCTGGCCACTCTTGCTCCGTGGAAAGAGATGCACTGTCCAGGGACAGAATGGGCTCATCAGAAAGCAAATGCTTCAGGGAGTTGAGACCGCTAACCCTCTTTCGTGTCCGTTCTTCCTCAGTGTGAAGAAAGAGTCTACGGCACGATGCGTTCCCCTAAAGGCTTTTTTGCATGATGGGGCTTTCCTGTCTGGCCCATCTTTCTGCTGCTGGAAAGCAGGACTTGGCTAACACCTGTGCTGGGTACTACTGGGAAGAACTTCAAGCGTCATCATCTAATGTGAGCAAATGAACCTTCTCTTTCATTCCACAGAAATAGGCACCTCATTGCAGCAAATCATCGCTCTAATCAGAGGAGGTTCTTCTAAGAAGAGTAGTTTGGCCCTCTCAGAGAACCTCTTCCTGCCCTTTGACAAGGAATTGAGCCCCTAAACCAAGTGTGAATTCAGGCAGATGAGGGAAAACCTCCATGTTGTCTCTGGCAGTCGCTGCTTCCCAGTTCCTTTTGCAACAAACACAGAAGCCCGTGCCCTTCCTCAGGTTCCCTTCCTGCCAAGAGGGGAAAAGAAAGTCCTACAGTGCTTCATGGAGAAAGAGGAATGGGACAACCGGACATCACCAGTGGAGTTCCTCCTGCTGGCACTGTGTAATGTCCCCAAGCTTCAGATGCCTCTCTTTCTCCTCTCTCTCATCACCTACATGGGGACCATGTTTGTTAACATCCTCATTGTTGTGCTGCTGGTGGCAGATCAGCACCTTCACACTCCCATGTTGGTCTTCCTGGGGAATTTCTCCAGTGTGGAAATGTGCTGTACCTCCAGAATCCTGCCCAGGCTGCTGGCCAGCTTCCTAAGCAGGGACAGAGCCCTTTCTGCTCAAGGCTGCATGACACAGCTCTTTTTCTTTGGCAGTTTTGCAGGTACCGAGTGTTACCTGCTGGCCACCACGTCCTCTGATTGGTACTTGGCCATATGTCAACCCCTGCTCTACGCAAGCCTCATGAACTGGAAGCTCTGTCTCCAGCTGGTGGCTGGCTCTTGGCTAGCAGGATTACTGATGTCTACCATAGTCACCAGGCTATTTTTCAAGTCACAGTGCTGTGGTCCCAATGCAAGTGATCATTTCTTCTGTGATTTTGCCCCATTGCTAGAGCTTGCCTGCAGTGACAGCACCGTGCTGAGACTGGTTACTTTCATCATCTGCTTTCTGGATGTAGTCTTCCCATTTGTATTCACATTGGCATCCTATATCTGCATCATAGCTGCGATCCGAGGATCCCAGCCACCACGGGGAGGCAGAAGGCCATCTCCACCTGCTCCTCTCACCTTATCGTGGTGACTCTTTTCTATGGTACCCTCATTGTTGTCTAGATGATTCCCAGAACAGCCTCACTGAGGCAGCTCAAGAAAGTGCTCTCCTTTTTCTACACCATCCTCAACCCATGGTCAATCCACTCCTCTACAGCCTGCGGACCAGGGAAGTCAAGGGGGCTCTTGGAAATGCACTCAGAAAAACTGTGGCCTGCATCGAGAGCTCATACTAGTTGTGATCCACCAGGAATAATCAGGTTGTGGTTGTGTCAAGTGTGGACAACTCGTAAGTGCATATTTTGTGTGCCAGGCATATCTTTACAAGTGCAGAATCTTGGGAGTGTTTGGGGAATGAGAAGTGGGAGAAGAGCATTTGTGTCTTAAAGAAGGATAGGTCCGGTGTTGAAGAGTGTAACAACATTCCCTGCCTTTCTTCTTTCTTTCAAGTAGACACAACTGGGATGCTGCAAGCGGGAGCTGTTGAAATGCCACACCTGCCCAGGAGTGGGAGAAAACTTACTCTAGACATGCTGATTTCTCTTCCGTTACCCAGCCAAGCTGAGGGGTGGGATTGTTGCATGTCTGGGATTCCTTAGGGCATGTCCAGATTGGCAGTGAGAAGTGGGCAGCTGACTCAAGCCCTTCCACTGGGCATGTCTAAATGCGAGTAGATGAATCCCATCCCTCGTGTTCTCTGGCCTTTCTAGCAGACGGGAACTGTGAAAGCTAGTCTGATAGGGTCAGCCCCTCGGAAAAAAAAGTAGATCTTTCTGCAGAAGAAACATACACAAGCTGGGTCTCAGTTTCCCCATTTTTTAAACATAGAAATCAGTACTTCCCCGTTCTTTCCTTCTCATAATCTGACCCGCCGTCCAACAACGTCATTACTTATTTGTTTCCCACTGGCTGACTTAGATATTGCAAACTAAGTCCTCCTATTTTCTTCTTTCTTGCAAAAGAGAGCAAGGTCAGCTCATGGGGCATGACTGAGCCCATCCAGCCCCAGCAGTGGGCTTTCCCCATTTCCTCAGCAGATGCATGTGCACAAGATGGAAATGTTTCCATCATGCTTGATTTGTGCAAGGGCCCTGACATACTCCCACAACACACTAATTCCTCCTCCACCCGCACACATCAACTCCTTCCCACTTCCAGGCTCAAATCGTGGTTGCAAAAATTTGCTGCACTTCAGAAAAGGCCTTGAGCTTTGTGGATCTTCCTAGTGCTGATGGCAATCTTCCTGGCTCCCTCCAGATCTGATGGGGAGACTTCCTTCCTGTAAGAAGGGCTTTATGACAAACTTTTATGAAGTGTTTGTCTTTCTGTGAATCTGATGTGTGGACAGAGTAGACACAGAAAAGAAAGATGTGCACCAAAATGGATGCTGAGTGACGTGCCAGTAAGAACCAGGTGAGATACCCCCATGGCTGTGGCTTCCTGGCAAGAAGTGTGTCCCGAGAAGGCATCCAAGCTCTGCCACTGTGGAGTGGGGAATCAGCAGTGTCCATGCCAGCTGGGGATGCAACCAGTGACTTTTGAAAGACCACCCTTCATCTGAACTGCTTTAGAGTTGTCCTTGAGGATGGGGTATGATGGCTTACATTGCAACTACTGATTGAACTGGCATTGCCCAGAGTGGCTATCACAGATGCAAACTGCTATGTTGCAGCTATTGAAATTTAGGCAGATTCATGTTGGCGGGTTGTTTGTAGGTTGCTTTGTGTTGCTTTTTCTTCTTTTTTAGATACTGATCGTCTTAGGGAAATCACCCAAGCACCTGAAGGATTGTTGAAGGTTTACTGCCAGAAGCCCCAGCCAATGTGCATCTCAAGAAATGAGATGCCAGAGGCCAAGGGGAGGATGGTTTGGGCACTGTTCTGGGATGTGGGAAACGGAAACGTGCTCCCCTCTCCCTGACACCTTGCCCCCAGTGAGGGCTGTGAGGAACTCTGCCAACTAGAGTTCCTCTGAAGTCACAGGGGTGTCAGGTAACCTACATCTAACTGCAGCCAATGTGGTCCTGACAGCTCAGCATTTCAGTTGTCATTTGAGCCCAAGTCATTCCAATTCACACTTCCTCCAGCTTCACTCTGACACTGGCTGGTGTGTGACACAAGTGTCCTGGCTCTCCAGGCAGCATGGGCAAAAGCTTCATACCTGAACTGGAACTTTTCCCTTTGCTGGGAAAGTGAATGCAGCAGGCTCGAGCCAAGAGGCCCAAGGAACAAATCTACCCATAGGGCCAACTACTGAAAACCTCCCCCAGGCTGTGGGACTTCACTGACAGAGAAGTTGTGAGTCTAGACAATACAGCTTCCCCTAGTTTCCCCTCTCTCTTGGCTCGCGGCATTTATGTATTGAATCTGCTTTGCCACGTGGAAACTGTGTCTTTGAAAAACTAGCTCAGAATATATTTTAATGTCTTTCTTAGCCCAAATGAATATGCAGCACTGAAGTGTGTTTCCATCTGTGGAGCAGCTTTGCACAATGTCTGCTCAAAGAGGAGAAATATCTCAGCCTGCAATGGGAAATGGGTGAAGCTGTGGGGCATTGATGTGTTGCTTCAGACGATATTTGCTATGCATACAATACAAAAAAGTTGTGAAGGTGAGTGAGCATGAAAGAAAGAAGAAAACTGCCCATCCAATGGAGCTCTGCAGAAGGAGGATGGAGGCGTACATAGCCTGAGGTGATACAAGTGGGATCAGCATGAAGAGAAGGCTTTTGTAGGGAAGGCGTTGCAAGGGAGTGGCTTGACTTCACCCAGCTAAAAACCAGAGACTGGGCAGTGTGCTGAAGTGCCGGGCAGAAGTGCTAAAAGGCTAAAAGACCTTCGCTGAGAAAAGGTTGGAGGGATTTGGGTTGCAGAGGTTTGAGGTAGTCCTTTCAAGCTGTACGCAGGCTGAGCTTTGGAGAGAAGGAAAAATGAAGAAGCTCTCAAGGATATTTTGGAATTAGTTGTACCCTCTCTTCTCCTTGTTATCAGGTGAAGATTACAATACTGTCCTTAAGTCATCTATGCTCCATATATATTTACCCTACTTTTTTGAGGAGGGGGAGGTGTAGGAATAGAGGAGTAGTTTCTTTTTGAACCAAAGGTGGCCAACGGACAGATCCTGGGTTAGTGAGAAGGCACGTGGAGGAGGAGGAGGAGGTGAGGTAGGAGGCAAGAGGAGGCAAGAGCAGAAATCTGGAGGAGGTGTAGGAGGAGGCACCAGGAGACAATAAGAGGAAAGAGGAGGCAAGAAGAGGAGGAAGCAACAGGGTGCAACAGTAGGAGGAAAAAGGAAGAGGAGGCAAGAGGGAAAAAAATGGAGCTCAGGAGGCAAGGGAGCTCAGGATTATTGCCTCCTGTTGCCTCCTCCTCCTCCCCTTGCCTCATATTGTCTCCTCCTTCTGGTACTTCCTGTTGCTTCCTCCTGCTCCTCCTCCTCCTCAACCCCCTGTTGCCTCCTCTTCCTCCTTCTGTTGCCTTCCCTTGCCTTCTCTTGCCTTCTTTTCTGCATCCTGTTCCTGTTGCCTTTTGTTGCCCCAATGTTGCATCCTAGGCCTCTTTCTCCTTTTGGCTCCTCATGCCTCCTGTTGCCTCCTGCTCCTTCTCCTCCTCCTCCTCCTCTCCTCCTCTTCCTCCTCCTTTTCTTCCTCCTCCTCCTCCTCCTCCTCCTTCTCTTCTCCTCTTCCTTTTCACCTTCCTCCTCTTACGCTTCCTTCTCTTACTGTTGCCTCCTCTTGCCTCTTTTTTCCTCCTGAAAAGAGATAAAATCCCAAAGACAAAAAGAAATGCTGTAAATATCTTGGTTGCTCAATGTTTTCTTTTAGTCTCCCTTTCGCAGATAATTTGGCCTAGCTTGCCAGTAAACTTAGATAGCAGAATTGCTAACGAGCTTTCTTTATTTGACCTAATCATTAGAGTAAGAATGCTTTGCCTGTGTTAAATCCTTGGTTAGCTGAGATAGTTGTAATGAAGATAGATAAAAGGAATTCTTCAGGCCCTGTGTCCCTGGAAAGGGCTGATAAGGAGAAACTACACAAGAACCACCTGATTTTGGATATGCAAGGAAAGTATGAGCAAGACAAAGATGGACTGAGCATGCGTAAAGACAAAGTTCAGTCAGCGGTCAGAGTGATGAAGACTACTGACTTCCTCCAACAACCACCAGAGGATCCCTAACGACCACCTAAGGACTTAAGTACGCATGCGTCAGGGACATTTACATATATTAATGAGTTCCAAGAAATCTCATGTTTATATAAATTAATCTTATGAATATGTATATTTTGCAACATATAACCTCTGTGATCTTGCTTGTTTGGCGGAGCACTTGTGGCGGAGCGATCCCCCGTGCTGCCCAGCGCTGCAATAAAGAATACCTGCTTAATAGTCATCCCGACTATTGAGTTCTGATTTCGGCTTTTCACGGAAACACTCCTCCTTCTCTTCCTCCTCTTGTGGCCTCCTGTTGCCCCACCAACCTCTTGCCTCCTGCTGCCTCCTCCTTCTCCTCTTCTTGCCTTTTCCTCCTCATCATCCTTTTCGTCTTGCTTCCTCTTGCCTCCTCTTTCCTCCCCTTCTTCCTCCTCCTCTTCCCTGCTCTGCCTCCTTTTACCTCCCTCTCTTTCTCCTGATGGTGCATCCTGTTGCCTCCAGCAGACTCCTTTTCCTCCTCTTGCTCTTACCTCCTGTTGCTCATTGTTGCCTCCTCCTCTCCTCCTCCTCCTCCTTCTCCTCCACATTCTCCTCCTCATCCTGTTGTCTCCTCTTGCCACCTGCTTTGACCTTTCCTAATTCTCCTCCTCCTCCTCCTCTTCTTCCTCCTTTGCCTATTACCTTCGTTATTCCTCCTACTTTTGCCTCCTGTTGCTTCCTCCTTCTTTTCCTCCTCTTCTTGCTTCCTTCTCTTGCCTCTACTTGCCTTCTCCTTTTGTTGCCTCCTCCTCCTGTGTCCTCCTGTTACCACCTGTTGCCTCCTCCTTCCCTGCCTTCTCCTCTTCCTATTGCCTCCTTCCGCTCCTTTTGCCTTCTGTTGCCTCCTCTTCCTCCTCTTGCCTCCTGTTTCCATTTGTTGCCTCCTCTTCTCCTGCTCCTGGTGCCTCCTCTTGCCTCTTCCTCCTCCTCCTCTTGTCTTCTCCTCTTCTCTCCATCTCCTTCTCCTCCTGCTTTTCCCTCCTCTTTTGTCCTCTTGCCACCTCCTCTTCCTCCTGTTGCCTTCTGTTTCCTTTTCCTCCTCCTGTTGCATCTGGGGACCTTCTCTTTTTCCTCCTCCTCTTTTTGCCTCAAGTGCCCGCCTCTTGCATCCTTTTGCTTCCACCTCCTCCTCTTAACTCCGTTGGCCTCCTGTTGCGTCTTCCTCCTCCTCCTCTTTCCTCCTTTTGTGTCCTTTATGTCCTGTTATGTCCATCTCCTTTTCCCTCCTCTTGCCTCCTTTTGCCCACTCTTACCTCTTATTGCCTTATTCTCCATTTGTGTCCCATTGCCTCCTCTTCCTGTTGACTCCTCCTCCTCCTCCTTTGCTTGTGGCCTCCTCTTGCCTCCTCCTCTTTTTAATCCTGTTGCTTCTGTTGCATCCTTGTCCTCCTCTTGCCTCCTCCTTCTCCTGCTGCCTCCTGTTGCCTCTTCCTTCTTTTGGAAGAGGCTGAGGTACTGAATGCCTTCTTCACCTCCTCTTTTACTACCAAGACCAGCCTTCAGGAATACCAGGTGCCAGAGATGAAGGGGGCAAGTCTGGAGCCAGGCAGACATAGCCCTGCTGGAAGAGGATCAGGTCAGGGAATTCTTGCACAAACTGGACATACAGAAGCCCACGGGCCCTGATGGGATGCACCCATGAGTGCTGAGGGAGCTGGCAGATGTCATTGCGAGGACACTCCCAAGAATCTTTTACCGAGCATTGAGATGGGGATGTGCCCGAAGACTGGAAGAAATCAAATGTCACTGCTATTTTCAAGAAGGGCAAGAAGGAGGACCTGGGGAACAAGAGACGAGTCAGCCTCTCCTCGTGCCCTGGGAAGGTGATAGAGCAGCTAATCCTGGGAAATATTTCCAGGTACATTGTACTGGTTTTGGTTGGGACGGAGTTAATTTTCTGCATAGCAGCCCGTATGGTGCCATGTTTGGGATTTGCGACCAACGCAGTGTTTATAATATACCAGTGTTGTAGCTATTTGCGGAGGAGTACTTTCACAGCATCAAGGCCTTCTCTCTTGCTCTCTCTTCCTCCCCAGCAACTAGGCTGGATCTCTTGATGAGGGAGGACCAGGGGACGTCATTTAGCAAGGCAAAGTTTTACACAGTGCACTGGTGTCCATGTCCAGGTTTTGGTAGGAAGGAGGCTGCATGTGTGACCTCTGTGAGAGAAGACCAAGGGCTGCCTCCATGCCAGACAGGGCTGGGTCCAGACAGCTCCAAAATAGACCCACCGCTGGCCAAAACTGAGCCCAGCAACAAAGCTGGTGGAACTGGTGTGAAAATGTATTTAAGAAGGGGAAAAACTGCCAGACTGGGATAGGAGTTAGGGGGGGAAAAAAAGTGTGAGAAACAGCCCTGCAAACACCATGGTCAGTGAAGAAGGAGGAGAACCACCCTGTCGGTGGTCCAGGCACCAGAGCAGATATTCCCCTGCAGCCCAAGCAGAATACCACAGCACAGCAGGTATTTTCCTGCAGCCCATGGAGAAGACCATGGTGGACAATGTAAGCCCTGCAGTCCATGGAGGACGCAATGCTGGAGAATTTGGGTAATTCCTGAAAGAACTGTGGCCTGTGGAGAGCCCAGAGTGGAGCAGCTTCATCTTGAAGGACTGTAGCCTGTAGGAGGGACCCCATGGGAAAAGTGTGAGAAGGAAGGAGCAGCAGGCAGGAAGTGTTCTGGACTGACCACAACCCCCATTCCCCATGGCCTAGTGCTGCTCAGAGGGGAGGAGGTAGAAGAGTTGGGAATAAAGGAGTGAAGCTGAGCTGGGGAAAAAAGGGTGGGGAGGAGGCCTTCCATGGGGAAGGAGATAAGGTCTTCCAAGAGCCCCACACTTCTTCCACCCTCAGCCTTTGCAGTTACACGTGCCTGGCCTGCCCACCTGCTTTGCCACTGTCACGTTTGGACTGAAGTCCCACACACATTTTGGCATGCCTAGTGTAAGCTGGCCTCCACCCAAATCTGGAGCCCACCTGGCCATGGAGGCAGGGAGAGGACAGGTCCCTCTGCCCAGGGCCAGGAACAGCTCTTCCCTGAGACCCTCCCCAAGGAATGCTCCTCATGTGTGTCAGCCTGTGGCCTGGCAGGGATGGAATTGGGACAAGGGCTGCTGGGGCAGGGCTGAAGTACCGCAGCTGGCAGAGCATTAGACTGAACATCTAAAGGTCCTTGGTTCAACCCTGGGCTGATACAGTGGTATCCTTGCTCAGTTTTTTGCAGAGCCTGCCTGCTTCTTCCAGCCTACCCTGTCCTCCTTGCTCCTTCTCCTCTTGCCAGAGCACTGCCCCTGCACTGTAGCTGCAGATCTGCAGGTTAGAAGGAGCCTTCCTCTTGCTACAAAAGTCCCCAGCCTTCCCCTCAACAGGACTCTCCATTCAGTGCTTCTTTGGGGTGCTCTCCATCTGTCCCTCCTTCCATGCTCCACAGCAATTGGCACCTTTCCTTTGTGGGGTCTCTGCAAAGACCTTGTCTCTCTCCTCCTTGTCATTCTTGATGGTGCACAGACTGCTCCCATCCTCACACACATCGTGCACCTGGACCACAGCTTGCAGACCAGAGCATACTGCCCATGGGGGAGGCCACTGTCCCCCCAGTCCCAAGGAGAGGCACTCCCTGAGCTGAGGCCTGAATGGCAGCACCCTCCCTCCAGAGGTCTGTCACAGCAAGACCTCTGATGTGCCAAGGACAGCTGGCAAAGCCGTGCCCAAATAGACTCACCCACCAGACTGCACTGGCTAGACCAGCTGCAGCCCCTCACAGCCATCAGTCCCTGCACAGAGGAAGAAAGACCTGCTCATGAGCTCCAACAAGCTGCTGGGCTCCCCTCTTGCAACCTCTTGCTGCTACAGAGCCCTGCTCGCCCCTCAGGAACACAGTGACAGCTGTGACCCAGCACATCTCCCTCTGTCTCCAGCCTCAGCCTCTCCCCAGTCAGGGCAAGGAATGGCACATACTGGACTACAGTCGCACAGCAACGTGCATGTTCTAACCCTGTGCAGTTCTGCTGCGTAGTAGCTGGCTCCTTAGGGATGCACGTGCAGAAAAGTTCGGCTTTTGTTGTGACTGAGCGCATGTGAGAGGTGGTGAGAGGGAGAGACTGTGTTTCCAAGCACAGTTACTGTCTTGTCAGCTTTGAGCACGAGCTTGAACATGCTTGGCCGCAGAGGTAGTGCCTGCAGGATAATCACTGCTCCAGAAGAGTCCTTCTAGGCCTTTGTTGAGCAAGAACGGGAGAGTCATTGCTGAGGATGGGTTTTGGGGTCATGTGTTCAAAGCAGAAGATGTGAGCAGTCCATCCCCTTAACTCCACTCAACCACTCCAGAAATTCACAGGCACTGTGGTCTGCTTTTGATTCCCCCAAACCCTCTCTGCCAGGCAGGGGCTCAGCAGAGAAAAAATCTATGGTATGGAATTGGGCAACACAATTGTCAAAGCTGTGCCACCATGAGGACACCATCCCTGCATGTGGTCAAAGCATCAGCCTTTGAGTTACCAGCTGAACACACTCACCCACCCTGCCACAGAGACCCCAGCCAGGGCTGTCCCAGGGCACTGCTTTGCTGCCAGGACAGTCATCAGTGCTGAAGGAATGGGAAGGTCCCTGAGCCCAACCCACATGCCCAGCCCCATGGAGATGGAAGCCTGCTCTTCAAGTCACCTCCAGGGATGCTGGGGAACAGAGGGCTGCAGGGGGAGGCCTGGAGCCTGGAGGAGCGGGTATAAGATTTCTGCCACCACGTCCCCTCCACAGCATGTCCTGGGATGCCACCGGAGCCTGCGGGCACTTCACCCCAGGCAGGGCATTTCCCTCACCCTGTTGCACTGCTCCTGCTGTGGAGTTGGGGACAGATGTGGCACAGAGGGGTGTTGCCCTGGGTGGCAGAGGAGGCTCAGGGGAAGGGGTTTTCTCCTCTCCATCGACCCATCCCGCAGTGGGCCAGAGCGTGGGAGCAGCACCTGCAGCAAGAGCCTCCTTCTGCCCCATTGCCCTGCAGAGGCGTTGAGGGTCCCTGGGCACACAGGGGACAACAGGACAGTGCTCATCAAGGACACAACACGGGAGGAGAGTGTCTCTCCTGCTGGCAGGTGTCAAGGGGATGTAGCTCAGTGGCAGAGCGCCTGCTTCGCATGTGGGCGGTCCTGGGTTCAATCCCCAGCATCTCCAGGGCTGCTTTTGCCCTGACTCCCCAGCCTCAGGCAGGTGCAGGCTGGAGCCCATGGAAAAGCCCATGGAGACTGGGGTCCTGGCAGAGCATGAGGAGAGGGAATCTCAGCCCGTGTGTCCCAGAAAGTGGCTCTGCACCCTGTGCTGGGGCAGTGGGGAGCAGAGCTGCATCCTCACCATTGCGGGAGATAATCCGTGGGCCATGATCCCGCCTGGGGATGGCTGGGGTGTTTTGGGGTGAGCAGCAGGATTATTCCCCAGGGACCATGGGCTCTCGCAGCCCCACAGCCTGACCCCAAGCCTGCTGTCCCTGAGATGTGCCCCTTGCCTACCACTGTGTCATCGTTCTCTGCTCCCCCTCATCAGCCTCAGGGAGGTGACCCAACACCTGGGCAGGCCCAGCTCTGGGTCAAAGCCCTCAGAGACTTTTAATAAGAACCAATATGGACGCACAGTGTAAAAGCGGGAATAAAAATAGAGGAAACTGCAGGCGGTTTCTGCTGCCCGTGGTAAAGGGAGATGTTTCCCTGGTGCTCACAGCTCTCCCAGCTGCACAGAGCTCTCCTCCCTCCTGGCTGCACCCAGCTGCACAGCAGGGATGGGCTCTCCTGGCCTGGGGCTCAGGGACTGTTGTGCACCAAGCTGCGGTGTCACAGCCTTTGTGTCCTCATGGGGATGTGCCACAGACACCTCTTCAGCATCATCATAGCCCATGCTACCCAGGGACAGGGACAAGGTGTCTCCTTCAGCTCCAGGGACCCCAGCACTTCTCTGGGAGCGCAGGCTGCCCCCTGCAAGCAGCAAGGCAGGACAGTGCAGTTGGCCCATGGGGTCTGTACATCACCTTCCTCCCTGCTCCTCACCACATTTGGCTCCTTCTCCCACCCACAGTCCCTCCAAGGAAAACTCCCGCAGCAGGTTCCCTCTCCCCAGGAGGTTTGGGTGTCAGGACCATAGCGACAGGGGTGGCACCAGGGATGGCACCCCAGGAACCAGCAGCGCTATCTTTCCCTCTCACCTCCGAGTGCATCCCTGGAGCCTGCTCCCTCCTCTGGCACCCTGGGCATTTCCCAAGCTCCCTGCTCAGGAGCAGCACCCTCCCCAAAGTCAGGAACCTCCTTGACATCATCATAGCCATCTGCTGGGTCGCCTCCAGGCACAACAAGAACAACTGAAAGGAGAGGGGAGGTGCTGACAGTGAGAAGATATGTCCTGCAGAGCAGAGGACAGGACGATGCACATGGAAACACAGGGTTGAGACTCTGGTGTTGGCAGCACCACAGGAGACCCCCATGTCCTCCCCATCTCTGATGGTGACACTCCGTGACACCTCTGTCCATCACATGTCTACAGGGAGACCAACACCTTCCTGTCTCCATTACCTGGTGCTGATCTCAGACCATCCTCCTCCTCGGTGTCCCCAGGGTAGGGCTGCAGCTGGCTCAGGGACTCCTCTGCATAGGAGCCTGGAGAGATGCACAGCAGGTGGTATGGAGTGAGCCCCACTGACCTGTCTCATGGTCAGCGCTGCTGGGGAAGGGGGACCCAAAGAGCTGGGGCTGCATGAGGAGGAGGGTGGGGAATTTAACCAGCTCCCCCAGGACAAACACTGTCTCAAAGGTGCTCCCAGAGCTGCCCTAGGACAGCCCTTTCCCTCACTCCTCAGGTGTCACATGGGGTGCAGGGGCAGGAAGAGGGGGGCTGTGCAGCTGGGACGGGCAAAGATGGTGGGGAGAAAGCTCGTCTCCTGGACCCACACCCTGGATGCTCCCCCACAGACAACACGGCCCCAGCGCTGCAGGGACCACAGTGTGGGGGCTTCAAGGGATCACCTCTGGGTTGGGCACAGGGGAAAGGGTCCTGCTGATGTGCATCCAGGGAGGACCCACACCCACCTGAGCGACCAAACTTCGCCTGCTTCTCCCACACTGGGCTGTAACCGATCTCCTCGTACACGGCCTCGGGAAAGAGCTCCTGAGCTCTCCTGGAGCCTGGGGACAGAGGCAGGGCTGGCCCAGGGAGAGGCAGAGGGGTGATGGGATCCCACTGTGCTCCCCAGACCTGTTGCTTGGGCCAGCCCAGGACTGGTCTGACAGCACAGACCCACTGCACTGTCCAGGCATGGCTGCAACACCCCCAGTGAGGGCAACGTTGCTGTGGAGATCATCTGGGGCAGCATCACCCTCGCATCATCCTTTCAGAGACAGCGCTCATGGTCCTCTGGCCCCTGGGACATGCACCCCTTGTCTGACCCTGCAGCAGCTCCCATGTTTCCTCTCCACCTGGAGCTGCTCCCTATCTGCCCCATGGCTGTACAGCAGGGCCCGTGCCCTGCCATGGGGTGGGCAGGGCTGGGCAGAGGGACAGGCTGAGGGTCTCACACCACGGAGATGGACCCTACTGCCCCACACGCCTCCTGTCATCTCTGTTGCCCCAGAGCCCCTTCCAGCACTACCCAGAGCACTGCCAGCCTTGGCCGTCCCCAGTCTGCCATTTCTCTCCTTGCCCCAGTGCTAGCCCCCTATGCCTCTGGGCTCTCTCTAACCCTTGCTGCTGGTGCCCCATGGCCAGGCAGTCAATGGGGCGGTGCATGGAACATGTGGCAGCACACAGTCTCATCCCCTCCAGCTCTGCCTGTGCCCCTCACTGACACCCCACAGCCCTTGCAGGAGGCATCTCCCCCTGGGACTGCTGTGGAAGGACCCACCTCTGCGTCCTGCCCTGGCCCTTAGCACTTGCCCAGCCAGGAGGGCCAGGAGCAGGCAGAGGAGGGCCCCCAGGATGATGCAGATAATGACGGGCACAGAGATTCTCCCACTGTTGGTCAAACGGCCCCAAGTGGGACCTGTATGGGCAAGAACATGGAAGGGGCAGCACCAGGCGTGGGAGAGGAGGGGGCAGCACCAGCCCTGACTCCCATCACACAAGGCAGCAGGGGGTAGAGGGTCCCAGGGGGGACTGATGGGCAAGCTTCCACCCTGCTGAATACATTCCAACCCTCCCCAACTCCACCACCACCACCACCCCAGTGCCTCCTCCTGGGAGTTTCACAGCTCAGCAAGGAGCCCCTTCCATCCAGCTGTGGGTCACAGCCTGGCCCCAGGGATACCCAGCCTCAGGCAAGAGGACCAGTTACCTGCTCGGGTTGGGGATGCTGCTGTCCTGGGTGGAGCTGCAGAGGAGGAAAAGGAGAGCTGGCTGAGAGGGTGGGTGTGCAGGTATCGGGGAGCCTCCTTCCCAACAGACCGCTTGTGTGTCTGTAGATGTCCGTCACACATCCCAGCCAAATTGCCCCTGCAGTAGTGCTAGAAAGCGAGGCCTGGATAGGGCCCAGGGCCTCTGCTCTGGGTGGCAGGCAGCCCAACTGGGATAGGCAGCCCAGGGAATAGCCCTGGGGCTGGAGAGCCCCATGGGTAGTGCCCAGAGGACACCCAGTTCCACCGAGGCTGCTCCCTGCCTGGCACCAGGCTCCTGCACTCTGCAGGAACGCTCTTGCTCTTGGGAGGTCAGGGGCCATGCCAGGACCAAGGGGGCAAAACACCTTCCCCAGCTCCCTGCCAATGCTCCAGCAAGGGGTCCCAGCCCTGCCGCTCACCTGAGCAGCGCACGGCAGCGTCTTCCTTATGCCGGCAAGCACCGCCATCCCCGGGCCGGGCCCAGCAGTCCTGCAGGGATGGCTCTGTCCCCCGGCACTCCACCTGCTCCAGCCAGATGGGGCCTTGCCCCATCCCAAATGCAGCCTCATTCAGGGCAGACACCGCAGGACCACAGCCCAGCTGCCTGCACGCCACCTCGGCATCCCGCATGTCCCAGGAGTCGTCGCACACCGTCCCCCACGAGCCACGGTGCCACACCTCCACTCTGCCCGAGCACCCACCCTCGCCTCCCACGGCACGAATCTTCTCCCTGTCTGGAGAAGGCAAAGACCTCCCATGGCACTGAGACAGCAGGCAGAGCCCTGCCAGACAAGAAGGGTACACAGAGGAGCAGCTCAATACCTGTGCAGCTCGTGGAGTTGGGGCATGGGGCCAATGGCTCCAGGGACATTTCTGGGCGTTCCCCTGAAGAAAGAAACACTGAAGTGAAGGAGCTGCTGCATGGCATGGTGCAGAAGAGAGAAAGGCTGAGCTCTGCTTGTGCCTCCCTGTACCATCTTGGTCATGGCAGCAACTGAAGCCCGGTCATTCAGGGGACACGCGCAGGACTGGGGGGACCCTGATTGCTCAGCCCCTAAAGTTCCCTAGTTCACAGAGCAGCAGTACTGTGTCTGTGGAGGGGAGGCTCTTCTGAAGCCTGGCTGATCCCTTCTGAGACCTCCCCTGGAGATGCATCTGCCTCCCCCAGGTGCTGCTGGCAACCTGGGTGACAACTGCTGCTGGACTTGTGTGGCTTTGGTCACGTTTGTGCCACCAGCAGCAGAAGGGTCTGACATGGAAAAGAAAATCCCCTCCAAGCTCTTTCTCTGCATTTGGCTGTGCATAGAGGGGAGCAGGAGGTGGGGTGACACTGTGCCCGAGTGGCTCAGAGTTACCATCGCAGGTGATGTGGATCTCGTCTCGCAGGTCTTCACATGACTGTGGATCCCAGGGAGTGGAGGGACACTGCCAGAAGGAGCTGGTTTTCTCCCCACACTGCACATTATCCAGCCACGCAGGGCCAGACACCTTGCCATAGGGCAGGCGTCTTTCCAGGGATCCTCCGTCCCCACAGCCCAGCTCCTTGCATGCCAGCGACACCGTGCTGAGAGTCACGAAGTTGGAGCAAATGGTCCCCCACGTCCCGTTGTAGAAAACCTGCAGGCGCCCAGAGCAGCCATTGCTGTTCTGCAGCCTGAGGGCCAGGAACTCTGGGAGGAAAGGCAGGAAGGGGGAAGAGGCTGGTGTGGGGCTGTGGGAGCCAGGACACCTCTGCACTCCCCAGGCCCTCAGCCAGGCAGGGGCAGGGCCAGCACGTGCCCCTTGCACCCGGGGGCAGAGAGAAGTCCCTGATGCACAGACACCCCTGCCCTTCCCGCTAACACTCGGGGATGGCTGAGCTCCCCAGGGACCCCCAGAGGGACTGAGGGTACCCGTGCATGGGTGTCCACAGGCTCATGCCGGGGCTCAGTGGCAGCCAGGGACAGCCTTGGCCATGCCTGGCCCTCCCCACGTCCTGGCATCCCCGGCAGCAGTCTCCCACCACAGCTGCCAGCACAGACCTGAGCAGATGACTCCCGCATCCTCTTTGTGCCCGCAGTCGTGCTGCCCCCAGGGCCTGGCAGGGCAGTCCCAGAGAGCAGCTTCGTCCCCAGAGCAGGTCACGCCATCCAGCCAGATCTGCCCAGAGCCTTCCCCAAACCGAGCAGAGCTGGCCGCCTCCACCGCCCCTCCACAGCCCAGCTGGTGGCAAACGACAGCAGCATCAGCCACGTCCCAGTCGTCATCGCAGATGGTCCCCCAGCTGCCCTGGTAGTAGATCTCCACTCTCCCGGCGCAGCGCCCAGACCCGTTCACCAGACGGACCCGCCGGCTCCCTGCAGTGGGGAGAAACCCCAGTGGCTGCCAGGGGCTGGTTGCCCACCCATCATCTGGGGGGCCCATGCATTGCCGCTCACCCCAGCAAATGACTCCCACGTCCTCTGCAACCCCTTCCGCCAGTGCACTCTCGGGCAGGGAGGTGTTGCAGAGGGTCAGCTTGGTCTCATTCCCTGTGCACCGGACCCCTCGCAGCCCTACGGGGCCCGTCCCTCGCTCAGGCTTTGGGGGGTTGTAGGCTGCCTCTGCCTGTCCGCACTGCAGCTGCCGGCACACCACGTTGGCCTCCTGCACGTCCCACTGGTCATCCAGGACTCTGCCCCACGTCCCGCGCTGCAAGATCTCCACTCGCCCGTCGCACCGGCTCCCTCCACCCACCAGCCGCAGGGATGAAAAGCCGGCTGAGCCTGGGGAGAGCAGAGATGCCACAGCCATCGGCAGCACTGGGGAGCATGGCACCCTTCAGGGAGGAGGGCAAGGGGGAATTTTCCAACCAAACAGGACAAGTCTGAGCCTTGTGCTGACAAGAGGAGAGGGCAAAGCCCGTGCCTGCTCTCCAGCTCAGACCCAGCTCTGCTGCTGCTGGGGGCACCCAGGCAGCTCCTGCCTGGGTGGTGGGATGAGGCTCTGCAGGGCTCTCCGTGGGGATGGCATGCGGTTGTCTGCAGCCAGAGGGATGGAGCAGAGCCCCGCAGCCCTGTCCTGGGCTCATCCCACAGGAGAAAAACACAGGAGCCCAGGCCTGGCAGTGGCGCAGGGGCCCAAGACGCTGCCCTGAGGGCAGGTGCCTGCCTCCATCCAGTCCTCAGCTCTCCCACAGCAGAGCGGTCAGCCTGAGCAGGCAAAGCCCTCCAGAAGGCTTCTGTGGATGCAAGGCTTTCTCCAGGGAGAAATTCAGCCTGGTACTGCCATGGGCCCCCTGCTTTGGGTGGCCATGTCACACACAAGGGGCAAAGGGATTCAATGCAGCATTTTCCCAGCACTCACCTGAGCAAATGACAGCAGCATTGTTCCCAAGGGAGCATGGTGAGGCCCCCAGGGTAATCACTGGGCACTGTCCCAGGTGGACTTCAGTCCCGTCACAGTGGAACGAGTCTCTCCAGACTGGTCCGAGTCCTCTCCCAAAATGCCCTCCTCCAGGAAGGGACTCGGCAAACCCGCAGTTGAGTTGACGACAGAGAACATGGGCATCCGAGAGATCCCAGCGGGAGGCACAGAGGGTCCCCCAGGTCCCCAGCACCTGGACCTCCACCCTCCCCGCACACGCCGTGCTTCCGTTCACCAGCCTGAAGCCTGTGTACTCTGGGGAGAGAGGAGGAGGACTGAGGGTGGACTGGTGCTCTTGTACCCTCAGAAGCTGGCGGAGAGGCCAGAGGCACAGCATGCCTTTCTTCTCCCTCTGCACTATTTTCATGCTGCAGACAACCCATCAGCCCTCCTGTCCTCAAGCCCCGCCCAGCACGGTCCTTGCTCTCTTCCCCGACCCCCACCACATCCCCGGTGTTCAACACCCCACCCTGGGTCCTTACGTGTGCAGGTGACAGCAGCGCTGTTCATGTGGGTGCAGGGCTGGTCCCTGCGGGACCCCCTGGGGCAGGAGTTCAGGAGGGATTCATTCCCCACACACTGCAGCTCTCCATCCCACATGGGACCCACCCCTTCTCCAAAGCGAGCTGCCCCAGCGACAGGCAGGGCCACCCCACACTGCAGCTCCCTGCAGACCACGTCAGCAGCTTTGGGACCAAAGTGGGAGTCACAGACAGTTTTCCACTGGTCCCCATCATGGATCTCCACACGTCCTGAGCAGTGGCTCTTCCCTTCTACCAGCCGGACAAAGCCTGGGAAAAACAAAACCACTGAGAGCTCTCTGGCAGTTAAATGCCCACGTTCCCACGTCACCTCCAAGCAAGCCATGGCCAAATGGCCCCTTGCACATCCCAGAGCAAGCTGTTGGGGGAGTGTTGGTGACACAAAGACATCCAGGCCCCCCTGCACCCCTTCTCTACACCATCACAGCACTCAAGGGTATGTGTCTATTGCAGACCCACAGCAGAGCCTGCAGACCATGTTGGCAAATTTGGGATCAAAGTGTGAGTGGCAGACAGTTTTCCAAGCGTCCCCGTCATGGAACACTGTACATCCTTAGTAGGGCTATTCCCTCTGACCAGCCAGACAGATTCTGGAGCAAACACAGACCCCTGAGAGTTCTGTCAACCCTCTGGCAGTCCCCTGATCATGTCCCATCTGATCTCCACAGTGGTCAAAGGCAAAAAGCCCCATGACCATACCAGCTGCTCTCAGGGGGTACTGATGGCACAAAAACATTGTTCCCCCCCCGCTGCTCCTCAGACACCAGCACAGCCCTTGTGGGCTTGCTTCTATCCCAAACTCACAGCCACAGGAATCTCTCAGACAAACTGCTGCTACCCCAGAGACCTTGGGCTACCCAACGCTGGTCCCTGGGAACTGCAGCACCCAGAGAACTTGCAGTCCAGGGAAATGGTCCCAGGTGCTGTTGGCTGCTGCAGGCTGCTCTGCCCCACCAAGCTCAGGGCCCAGCGTGAGGAACTCCTTGGTGCCACCCGAAATGCACCCTGTTCCAGGGGGGTCTTGGGCCGTTGGGGTGCTGCTGGTAGATGAGACATGTCACAGGGCAAAGGTACAGTTAGGCTGTACCTGTGGTCAGTGTCTATGCCAGCCTCCCGCTCTGGCACCTGCCGGGAAAGAGGTCCTCAGGCATGACCAGAGTGCACTGCTGGGCACGCATGTCCATGGCCAACAGCTGGGCAGAGGGCGGTGAGTGGACAGAAGAGCAACCCTGGGTTTACACGGGGTCTCAGTGCAAGGGCAGGTACAGAGGAGAGCCAGTAAAGTGCTGGAAAACCCAAAAGCGCAAGGCAGCCAGAGGCTGGGACAGACATGAGAGGCTGGGCAGCGAGGCAGCACTCCTGGACGGGCTTTTGTCCCCCTGGACACGCTCTTGTGGGGTGACCCTGGGGAAGGAATGAGGTGCCACGTGCCAGCCTGTTCCTCTGCCCAAGCCCAGCACTCCTCCTCTCCAAGCAGTACCTTTGCTTATGCCAAGGGACCCTTGCCTGCCAGGGGCACAACCCAAAATTCCTCATCCATCTCATGCCCTTCCCCGAGGCTGTGGGTGGCTGCATGAGTCACTCTTGGTGCCTCTGGCATGGGGGACCTGGCCCTGACTGCTGCCAGAATGGTCCTGGGTGAAAGGGAGGAGAAAGATGGGAACCAACAGACACATCAGGGCAGGGCAGAGGGATTCATCTGAGCCACCTCGGGGGCCAGGCAGTGTAGGGGCACCCAGGGGCAGGTTCTCACTGTGCTTTCCCCAGGGACCGAGGACACCAGCAATGACAGTCCCAGCTCGGCAGTTCAACCAGCCACACTGGGCCCTGCTCTGGCGTTAGCCTGTTGCTCCCTGAGGCCACAACCAGGTCCCTTGCCCTGTCCCAGACCCAAAGTTGAAAACCAGGCTGTCCCCTTACCTGAACACATCACTCCAGCGTCCTCAGCATGACCACAGTTATGTTCACCCCATCCTCTGTGTGGGCAGTCAGACAGGGCAGACTCGGTGCCATTACAGCCAACATTATCAAGCCAAATGGGGCCAGATCCTGGCCCAAAGCCTCCATGCTGAGGAGCACCAATAGCAGACCCACAGTCCAGCTGCTTACAAACCACTGCAGCATCCTGCATGTCCCAGTAGTCACCACACACAGTCCCCCACTGGCCCTGTTGTTTCACCTCCACTCTCCCAGCACAGTGGTTGTCGCCGTCCACCAGCCTCACGTCCACAGCCCCTTCAAACACTGACACAGGACCAGTCAGGACAGTGCCGAGCTCCAGCACTGTGCGTTTGGGGGAACCCCTGCTTGGGTGGAGTCTGAGGTGCCAGGGTGGGAGCCCACTGCCCTCCAGGCTGTCCCCAGGGCAGTGCAGGGCTCCCTTCTATCCCCACGGGCTGTACAAGGCTGGGGATGCCCAGTTCTAACCCTGCTGGGTCATTTGGGGCCCCACAGACTTTGGCACTTCCTTCCACCCCAATGGCCCCCTGCAAACTGACCCCCAGCTCATACACACCCAGGGCACCCACTCCTCCCCAGCCAGCACCCTGAGAAGAGACCTGCCCCCACCACGGCTCCCCCAAGCACACACTGCTGCTTCTGCCCAGGTCCTGAGCTCCCCTGGACCACAGCCTGCCCTGGGCATCTCCCAGCTCATCCTCCACCCTCACGACTTTCTGTGTCCCCTGTGGTGAAAGAGGATGATTCCAGTGAGCCCTCCCAACCCATGCCCCCTCCTTGTCCTCGGGCATCAGCCCAGCCCTGCCCTTCTCTAGGATGCCCCAGGAAGGTCACCTCTCTGCCAGCCTGTGGGAACAGGTACCCCAGTTCCCTTGTCTCCACAGGCACAACCTGCCCCCCCTCAGGCTGGAGCTCACCCAGTGTTCAACACCCACCCTGAGTCCTTACGTGTGCAGGTGACAGCAGCGCTGTTCATGTGGGTGCAGGGCTGGTCCTTGTGGGACCCCCTGGGGCAGGAGATGAGGAGGGATTCATTCCCCACACACTGCAGCTCTCCATCCCACATTGGACCCACCCCATCTCCAAAGTGAGCTGCCCCAGCGACAGGCAGGGCCACCCCACACTGCAGCTCCCTGCAGACCACGTCAGCAGCTTTGGGACCAAAGTGTGAGTCACAGACAGTTTTCCACTGGTCCCCATCATGGATCTCCACAAGTCCTGAGCATCGGCTCGTCCCTTCTACCAGCCGGACAAACCCTGGAACAAACAAAGTAACTGGAGTTCCCAGAATCCTCTGACAGATACATGACCACATCCTGCATCACCTCCAAGCAAGCCATGACCAAACCACCCACTGAACATCCCAGAGGAAGCTCTTGAAGGACTCTTGGTGACACAAACACACCCGGCCCCCCTGCACCCCTTCTCTACACCATCACAGCACTCAAGGGGATGTGTCTGTTGCAGCACCAGGCACTGCTCAGACAATCTGCTGCTGCACAAGGAGCCCTGTGCTGCCCGGTGTGTTCCCACCAGCACTGCAGTGGTGTGCGCAGTTTGGGTCCAGGAGAACTGGCCCAGATGATAATGACTGCTGCAGCCTGCTCAGCCCCTGCAGAGCTTGCGACCAGGCAGGACCATCACCTTCATGCAGCCAGAAATGCACCCTGCTCCCAGGGCTGTTCTGGGGTGTTGGGAGGTTGCTGTTAGTGGGAGATGTCACAGAGAGCAGAAATGCTGCAGCTGTTACCATGGCTGGTGCCTGTCCAGCCCTCTCCGATGCCTGCTCGGAGGGGGTGTCCTCAGCCAGGCACACAGGGCTCTGTCCAGAGGTGCACAGGTCCCAAGCCAATGTCCAGGCAGAGGGACAGGAGACCTGCATGTCCCCCTGGGCTCATGCTGGCTCAAAGGATAACAGCAGGCACAGACGAGAGTCAGAAAGTGCTGCCAAAGCCTCTGTTTCATGGGGCAGTGTGGGGAACCATGGGCAGGCAGGAGAGGCTGGGCAGCAGGTCAGCACTGCCTGCATGGGCCTGTGTCCCCGTAGGGATGTCACAGCCCCAGGGACGTCCCAGTACCAGCCTGTGCATGCAGTGATGCAGAAGGGAGAAGCCAGAGTCAAGCAGCGGCCAAGGTCCCAAGCCTTGCAGGAGCTGGCTGGACCACACAGCCGAGCCCTGGGGACAGGCAGTGAAAGGGCTGTGTGCCACCCTGCTCCTCTCCCAGGGCCCAGCACTCATGCTCTCTGAAAAGCCCTTTTGATTCACTTGAGGTACTCATGCCTGTGAAGGGCAATGACCCAGGGGACCAGCCATCTCATGCCCTTCCTCCAAGGTGTGCAGTGCCAAGCAAGTCCCCCTGGTTTCTCCAGCACAGGGACCCTGAGCGTTGTTGTCTGGGAACTGGCAGACTGGGTGGAGACCAGTGGGGATCAGTGGACACCCCAGGGCAGGGATGGAGGATTCATCTGCAGCCCAAGACACTGACTGAAGAGGGGCTGAGACACTGCGGCAGGGTTAGTTCAGCCTGGGCTAGGCTCCCTCTGGGCTTTTCCCAGGCACTGAGAACACCAGCAATGACAGTCCCAGCTCAGCAGTGTGACCGACCACATTGGGCAGTGCTGTAGTGCCCACTTGTTGCTCCCTGAGGACACATGCAAGGTGTCTTCCCCCGTCACAACCCCAGAGGTGGGGAACAGGCTGTCCCCTTACCTGAACACATCACTCCAGCATCACGAGCATGACTGCAGCTATGTTCACCCCATGCTCTGTGTGGGCAGTCAGACAGGGCAGACTCGGTGCCATTGCAGCTAACGTTATCCATCCAAATGGGGCCTGATCCTGGCCCAAAGCCTCCGTACTGAGGAGCTCCAACAGCAGACCCACAGTCCAGCTGCTTACAAACCACTGCTGCATCATTCAAGCTCCAATAGTCACCACACACGGTCCCCCACTGGCCCTGTTGTTTCACCTCCACTCTCCCAGCACAGTCGTTGTCGCCATTCACCAGCCTCACCTCTGCTGCCCCTGCAAACACCAACATGGCACCGGTCAGAAGAGCTCCAAGCAGCAGCACTGCAGGTCTGGGGGAACCCCCTGCCCAGGCCATGTCAGAGGTGCCAGGGTGGGACCCCTCTCCCCTCCAGGCTGTCCCCAGTGCGGCACGGGGATCCCTTCTGTCCCCATGGGCTGTTCAAGGCTGGGGGTGTGCAGGTCTGGCCCTGCTGGGTCATTCGCCATCCCACCGCACAAGGCACCTTCTCCCACCCCAACGGCCACCTGCCCCCTGCCCACGCACACCTGCACACTGTGCCCAGCCCTGCACAGGGCACCCGCTCTTCCCCAGCCCAGCACCCCCTGAACAGCCCCGTGTACACAGCCCTGCAGCTTCCCATGCAAACCACCTGCCCTGCCACCATCCAAACCCACCCCCACCCCCAGGGCTTTCCCTGTTCCCACCAGGACCATTCCAGGGATCCCCACACCCACATCCCCTCCTCGCCCCTGGTGTCAGCCCAGCCCCTGCCCTGGGACAGGCCCCCCAGGAAGGATGTCTCTCGACGCAGATGCCCCCGTCCCCTTCTCTCTGCGGGGCACAAACTGCCCTCATGGGCTCAGGGCTCCCCTGGAACAAGGGGGCAGTGAGCAGCACACAAAGCCTCTGGGGTACCCCAGGGGTTGGCAGTGCCCTGGGGATCTCTGCCTGCTGCCATCCCCAGCTAGGCCACCACCGGCTCCAGAGGCACAGTGCTGGGGAACGGGGGGTCCCCAAAGGCTACCCCAGGACAGGGTGTCTCTGCGTCCAGCCAGGCACAGGCTGCCCCAAACACCGGAGCCCTGGAAAAGGACATGCTCTCTCCCACCCAGACAGGCAGGCACAGGCTCCATGGACTTGAGCACCTTCTGGCCCTCACCTCAGTAGCACCTGCAAAGAAACCCCATTCCCGGACACATCCCGATGGCCATGCTGCTACCCGCTGGGCCTGGGCTGGGGGACAATGGAACTGGCACTTACCGCTGCACAGCTGTACCCAGAGGAGCAGCCCCAGCATCCAAGGGGACAGGACTCCCTCTGTGCCCATCCTGAGCCTCCTGCCCTGCCAGCACATCCCTGCTCTGCCACACTCCCTGCCACGGCTCCTGGGGACTCCTGGGGACAATGACGACAGCAGGGCAATATATCTCTGCAGATGCCAGCCCAGCTACAGGACGAGCCAATCAAAGCAGCAGGGCCTTTCTCGACATTATCGGGAGCTATCTCCCCTCCGACACAGCCCAGCCCTCCAATGAACTTCTCCAGCGCCATTCATGACCATATATGAGAGACGGCTCTGCTACAGGTGTCACGTCACTTTGGTGGGGGGCCGTCACAGGACAGGGCTGCTTGTGTGGGGGTAAATGGATTTTTCACCCCCTCAACCCTGCTTTCTCAACCAGGAGCACTGAGCATCTCCTATGCCAGGCACAGCCAAGAGCCCAAGGTGAGAGTGTCCAGCCACCCTCGTGCCGTGGGAAGCACAGGGCTGGGGCTGCGCCGGAGGCTGTGTCAGGAAGGGAGGGAAACAGCCCCTGTCCCTGCTACAGACCCCGCTGTGCTGGGAGCAGCAGCTGGGAAAGGGCCTTAGCCCAGGCCAGAGCCCCGTCCCAGGAGTGCTGGCTCACCCTTCCTTCCCTGGAGAGCCCCATGGAAGGTCCCTCGCAGGAGCCGGAGCTGGGACATGTCCCTGCCCTGGCAGCAGACGTGCAGCCCAGAGGCTCAGACAGATCCCTGACTGTCAGCGTGTCACCGAGGGGCCGTTATTCCCCGCGGGCGCATCGGGAGCTCCAGCCTGCAGGTGCACAAACCACAGCCCACGTGGCCTCGCAGCACTCCCCACGCTCCCCCCGCAGCGCCCAGGCAGGAAGTCTGTGGTTTCCTCCTGGCGCCGTGCCCAGGCACATCCCTGCGGGGTCCCCGAGCCACCCCCACCCCGACTGCTCCAGCCAGGGCTGCAGGGGCTGCTCCTTCGGCCTCGCAGGCATGGGGCCGGGCAGCTCCTGTCCTCCGTGAAGCCCTTGTGACAGCACACGGTCGCTCTGCACCGAGCCCCACAGCCATGGGGTGCCATCGGTGATGTCACCACTGCCACTGCTGTGTGCTCATGGGTTATCCTGATGGTGACCTCACACCCTCCTACTGCTGGCACTTTTTGTGCATGCGTTACAGTGTCACACATGTGTGTGCAGTGTATGGACTTCTGATGATGATGGTTCTTCCAAAAAGCTGTATTTGGTCATTGTCAAAATATTGTTTTGGTGACATCAGAAGCACCTACAGAAGCTATGTGCCAGCTTCTGGCCTACCAGCTACTCAGGCAGCAGTGACATCACAAGCTCATGCACAGCCCCTGGCCTATCTGCTACTCAGCCACAGAGGATGTCATAGCATCTACCTCTGATATTGGCCTGCTCCTGGCCTATCGGCCATTCAGGCACCAATGACCTCAAAACCACCTACAGAATCTATGGGCCTGCTCCTGCCATACCAGCTACTCAGGCAGCAGTGACATTAGAAGAAGCACCTACACATGCCATGGGCCAACCCCAGGCCTATGAGCTACTCAGACATGACATGAGACACATCAAAGACCAGAGACGACCATCCCCAATCCCAAATCCTTGGTGTCCCTCAAGGACCAGAGAACCCCAAGACCTTGGTGTCCCTCAAACCCCAAACCACAAGACCTTGGTGTCCTTTAGGGACCATCAATGACTACCCCAAACCCCAAGACCTTGATGTCCCTCAAACCTCAAGACCTTGCTGTCCCTCAAATACCAGAGATCATCTTCCCCATTCCCCCCATTCCCGACATGTTGGGGGGGTGCTGGTGGCCTATCTCAGCACTTCGTTTCTGCACTACCCCCACCAGAGAGGACCACAGGCTGTCCCACTGCTGGGGGGCTTAATTCACCCTGGGCTTTAATTGCCCCCACCTGAAAAACCCCAGCAGCAAGAAGGCCTGTGGCCACAAGATCAAGTGGTGGGCCTGGCAGCTCCGTCAGCCCCCCCCGCAGTGGGGGGACCTCCCCAGCCAGGTAGGGTGGGGTGTCCCCCTCTTCTACCCCCATGTTTGTACCCCCATTTATAGCCCCCCCATTTATTGCCCCCCATTTTTAGCCCCCCTATTTATTGCCCCCCCTTTTTAGCCCCTCATTTTTCATCCCCAATTATAACCCCCTCATTTATCACCCTGATTTATACCCCCCAAATTATAGCCCCTGTTTATCCCCCCCATATATACCCCCTGTTTATACCCACCATCTATTACCCTCCCCATATATATCCTCCTATATACCCCCATATATACCTCTCCCTCTATATTGTCTATATACCTCCATATACACCCCTCCCCATATACACCCCTCCCCATATGGACCACTTCCCATAAATACCTCCCCCATTTATAACCCCGATTTACAACCCCCTTTTTAACCCCCCCATTTAAACCCCCATTTACACCCCTCCCCATATATCCCTCCTATGTACCCCTCCCCATAAATACCACCCATTTATACCCCCCTTTTTAACCCCCCATTTATAACCCTATTTACAACCATCCCCATATATACCTACTGTATATACCCACATTTATATATGCCCCTATATAACACCTTATAGATATAGTCTCAATATATACCCGTGTATATAACCCCATATACATATACTTTCCATATATACCGCCTATATATACCCCCCTATATATACTCTCCATATATAAACCCTTATAGTTTCCACATATCCCCCTCCCCATATATACACCTCCCCTTACATAGCCCCTATATATACCCCCATTTACCCCCAGTCCTGTCCCACAGGGGAGGTGGAGGTAATGGGGGGGACCCCCTGGTGGGGGTGCTGCCAGGTGAGAGTTTATGGGGTCCCTCGGGGGGGGTGGGGGGAGCACCCCCATTGACCCCCCCACGTTGCTCTTTGGAGTCACCAAATTACCCCCGGGGACCCCAAATTAGCCCTAGGGATGCCCAAAATGCCCCAGGGACTCCAAAACTGCCCCAGGGAAACACAAACTACCCCAGGGTCCTCTCAACATATACCAGGAACCCAAAAATTAATCCCAGGGACTCCAGAAGTGCCCCTGGGACCCCCCAAATTTCCCAAGGGATCCCCAGCTTCCCCAGGGAATCCCCAAACTACCCCCAAGGACCCCCAACATCCCCAGGGACCCACAAACTGCCCCCAAGCACCCCAAATTACCCCCAGGGACCCCAAAACTGCCACAGGGACCACAAAACTGCCCCTAAAGCCCTTTGAACTATCTTCAGGGATCCCCAAAACTACCCCAGGGACCCCCAAACAGTCCCTAAGATCCGTTGAGTTGCTTCCAGGGACCCTACATTAGCCCAGGGTCTCACAAAAACACCCTAAGCCCCCTCGACCTACCCCCAGGGACCCACCAACTGGCCCAGGAGCCCCAAAGTGCCCCAGGGACCACACAATTGCAAAGGGACTCCAAAACTACCCCCAGTGACAAGCAAACTGCCTCAGGGACCCCCAAATTACACCCACAGACCTCCCCAAACTGCCCCAGGGACCCCAAAACTGCCATGGAACCCCCCAGCTTCCCCAGTGACTCCCAACATCTCCAGGGAGCCCCAGATTACACCAAACTACCCCAGAGATCCCACAAACTGCCCCCAGGGACTTGCAGATTAGTCTCAGAGACACCCTAAACTGCACCAGGGACCCCCAACGTCCCCAGGGACACCAAACTTCCCCTAGGAATCCCAACAGATACCCAACTGCCCCAGGGATGCCCAGAATTACCACAGGGCCTCCACAAATCACCCCCCAACATCCCCCAAATCCTATCGCCCCTATATCCCCCCCTCCTCACCTGCTAAAGAACCCATCCCCAACTAGCCCCCACCCCACCCCCCGGATCCCCATCCTCCCCCATAAGCAGTGACTGGGAGGAAGACCCCAAAGATGAAGATTTATGGGTGGAGCTGAAAAGGCTGCGGGAAATGAAGTTGGAGGTCACAGGGACGTTTTGGGGAGACCCACACAGTATTGAACCATCTCCGTCCTCTTGCTGGGCTCAGTGTCTGTACTGGGGGAACATCCAGACCTGCATGGGCTCACACATGCCCACACCCTGGCAGACGCCAGAGCAGGGCTGTCTGCAAACCCTCACGGGGGCCATGGCCAAGGCAGGGAAGGGGTCGGGTGCTGGGGTGGGCAGTCAAAGCTGGGTGGCTGCAGGGGAATGAGGCACTGAGGTCGCTTGTGGGAACTGTGCCGGGAGGATGTTTCCCCAGCCCTGAATGCACCCTGTCCCAAGTTGGTGTTTGCACAGCAGAGGTCTAGGGCCACATGTGGGGATGCAGGTGTGGGCCAGCCCAGGGACAGGGACAGGGATCTCAACAAAAGCCACGATGCTCCAAGAACCTCCCACACTGATGGAAACCCTAAATTGCCCTCAATCCCCAGCCAGGCAGGGCTGTCACCCCAGTCAGTGCGATTGCTGTGGAGACCCAAGAGACATGCTGGGCTGGGAGGTGCAGGGCAGCCAGGACTGACCCCAGCACTCCCAGGAACCTCTCTGCAGCCACAGCAGCTCTCCACAGCTGGGACAAGACTCGCTGATGCTCTCTCCATGGCCAGGGGTCTCTTGGGGCTGTAGCCACTGGCACTGCCTGCTGGGAACCCCAGACCTAGTTCTGAGCCCCAGTGCCCTGCACCACAGCTCTTAGTACCTCCCTTCCCATGCCACCATCCTCTCTCAGGAGCACCACCAAGGGCATTACTCCCTGACCAGGTATGCAGAGGAGCTGCTGGAGGTCTTCTCTGCTCACCCTTTCTGACCAAAACCCTGCCTCAGTGTCAGCCCACAGGCACCACCACATTCCCTCTGTGTTAGGTGCTGGGTGTCTCCACATGCCCTCCTCTGAGCCCAGGCAGGGACCCCCAGGGTGTCTCTCTGCTCACAGCTGGCCACAATGCCTGGCTGTGCAGTCACAGGGGATCCTGGTGTTGCCACACTTGGAGAGAAGGTTGTGGTTGTCCTTGCTTACAGTAGGCATGAGGGTGTGTCTGGCAGTCAGGAAGGAAAGACAAGGACAAGAGACAATGTGGACAAGAAGCAGGCAAGGAAATTTCAAATGAGGTTTAAGGAAAAAATGCATACATTTATAGTTGATTAGTACTGGGTCCACGGTCCAGGCATTCTCAAAACTCAAGTGGGAAAAGCACTCACCAACCTGATCTAACGGACAAGCTCTCAGAGCAGAGCGTAGCACTGGACACCTCCACTGGTTCCTTCTGACTCTTCTTGGCGGCACCTCTGGAGATGGCCTAGTCTAGTCTAGAGCGGGATGCCCAATACAGGCTCCAGCTGGATTTTGAATATCTCCATGCATGGAAACTCCACAACCTCTCTGGACAACCTGTTCCAGTAATCAACCACCCTCACAGATGAAAGGTGTTTTCTTGTGTTGAGATGGAAGTTCCTGTGCTTCCCTTGCTACCCGTTGTCTGTCACTGGGCACCACAGAGAAAAGCCTGGCTACCTCTTCTTCATTCCCTCCCATCAGGTATTGATACACATGGACAAGATCCCTATGAGCCTTCCCTCTCCAGGGTAAACAGGCCCAGCTCTCTCAGCCTCTCCTCCTGAAGGATGCTTGTGTGCCTTCATCATCTTTGTGGCCCTTTGCTGGACTCCCTCCAGTCACTCCATGTCTCTCTTGTACTGGGCAGCCCAGCACTGGACACAGCACTCCACACGTGGCTTCAGCAGTGCTGACTAGAGGGGAAGGATCACCTCTCTCCACCTGCTGGCAAACCTCTCCTGAACGCAGCCCAGGAGGCTGTTGGCCTGCTTTGCCACACAGCCGCACTGCTGGCTCGTGGCCAGCTTGTTAGCCACCACGACCCCCTGATCCTTCTCTAGAAACCTGCTTTCCAGGCAGTCAGCCCCCAGCCCCCAGTACTGGTCCATGGCGTTATGCCTGCCCAGGGGCAGGACTTTGTCTTTCCCTTCGTTGAACTTGACGAGCTTCCTCTCTGCCCACTTCTCCAGCCTGCCCACGTCCTTCTGAGCGGCAGTGCAACCAGCCGCTCTACCAGCCACTCCTCCCAGTTCTGTATCATCCACAAACCTGCTCACGATGCCCCTGGTCCCATCCTCCAGGACTCCAATCAAAGGCTGTATAGAACGGGACCCATATCAACCCCTGGGCTACACCCCTGGTGATTATCCTCCAGCTGGACTTTGTGCCACTGGACACAGCCTTCTGGGATTCAGGCACTTTTCCATCCATCTCATTTTCCACTTCTCTAGTCCATACTTGCTCAGTTTGTCTACAGGGGTATCATGGAGAGCCAGGCTGACAGCTCCCTGCATCCTCCTTCTTGCCCTGCTTAAAGATAGGGTTTACATTTGCTTTCTTCCAGTCCTCAGGAACCTTGCCCAATCCCCATGACCTTTCCAACATGATGTCAAGTGGCCTTGCAATGACATCAGCCATCTTCCTCAGCACTCACCAGTGCATCCCCTCAGGTCCCAAGGACTTATGCACGTGCACATTCTTTAAATGTTCCCTAACCTGGGTAAGTTGCACCAAGGGTAAGTCTTCCATGCCCTGCCTCTGGTCTTGGGGGCCTGGCATTCCTGCAGGTTGGTCTTCCCAGTAAACTCAGAGAGGAAGAAGGCATGGCTCTTTCTTGGCCCTTTCTGTGCTGTTTGTCACCAGGGCCCCTAGCCCATCTAGCAGCAGGCCCACATTTTCCCGAGCCTTCCTTTTGCTGCTGGTGTCGTTCTTAAACCCTTTCTTCATGCCCTTCATGTCCAGATTGAATTACCAGATGAGATCGAGATGGACTTTGCCTTTCCTAACACTCTCACTGAATGGTTGGGAGGTTCATGGTGCCCTCCAGAAGCCTCCTGAGTGTCTTGTGCCCTGCTGTGCTGCCTCTCAGGCAGACATCTGACTGGGTAATGTCCCCGATGAGGACCAGGGACTGCAAATGAGAACCTGCTTCTACTTCTCTGAAGAAAACCTCATCTGCTGCTTCTTCTTAATATGGTTGGTCCATAGCAGACACCACCTACAATGTTATCCACGTTGCTCTGCCCACTAATCCTCATCCATCAGCTCTCATCTGGCTCATCACCTGGCACTAGGAAGAGCTCCATCCTGTCCTTCTGCTCACTCACATACAGGACAACTTCCCCTCCTCACCGACCTGCCCCGTCCTTCCTAAAGAGACTGCTTCCATCCATGGCTACCCTCCAGTGATGTGAGCTATGTGGCTGTATCTTGGGTACCTAAGTGAGATTATAGCTCAGGAATTGCCCACACTGTGTGCATTCCTGTCAAGACACATCAGAGGTGTGCCCAGCCATGCTGATTTCCCTGCTGGAGAAATGAGATTGAGGGCTACTTAACAGGTGCCCACAAACAGCCCTGGTTGAACCCTTTGCTTCACCTCCAACTTCCTTCTTCCATGTTTCCCCCAGCCCAGGTTCTTCCCTTTGGTCATCCTCCAACCCTCCCACACAAGAAGCCCACCTCTGTTTTCCCTTTGCCCACTGGCCCTGGCTTTGCTTGCCTGGTGCCCTCTGTTGGTGTGTCTGGGATGGCTGCATTGCAAATTCTTACTTTGGTCTGCAAGTCTGTTAGACTAGGACCTTCTTTTATTATCCGTCTTGTCCTGCAGTTCCTCATGCTGTCATCTTGTTAGAGGCACCACAGGACAGGGTGGCCAACAGAAACCTCACCAAGTTTTACAAGGAGAAGTGGCCAGTCCTGCATCAGGAGCAGAATAACCCCATGTATCAAGGCAAGCATGGAGCTGACCAGCTGAGGAGTGAGCCTGAGGAGAAGGCGTGGTTGCTACAAGGGATGCTATAGGAAGCCAGTGCAGCATGTTGACCACGAATCAGGCCAGCTGCATATGGGGCTGAATTAGGAGGAGTATGGCCACCCAGACAAGGGGAGTTAGCTCCTCCCTTGACTCAGCAGGAGTGTGGCCACATCTGAACTAATCTGTGCTGGGGTGGGGCTCCATGTTCTGCAGGAGTGGGGAGGACCTGGAGAAGGTGCAGAGTACATCTGCCAAGATGGGGTGAAGGGGCTGAATCCCATGACTTGTGTGCAGAGGCTGAGGGACCTGGGCTGCTTTGGCCTCCTGATGTAGAGGCCAAGGACAATGTTGTCATGGCCTGCAGCTGCTTGAAGGGTGCTTTCAGAGAGGATGAAGATTTCCTTTGTAGAGGAAACAGCATGAGAAAGGAAAAGCTTTGGAGTCTGAGCCTGGGCATGAGGAAAAAGGAAATGTCACTTGAAGGGTAGTGCTGTGGTGCAACCGGGCACTGGGGGGGGTGGTGTTTGTCTGTGTTACAAATGCCCTGGGGCACCTTCCCCAGCTGTCCATGCCACCAAAGACAACAGACCAGCCTCCTCTCTCCTGTGTCTGCAAGTCTCCGCTGCCTTCCACAAGCCCTGACTCTGCACCAGCAACCCCCTGGTGTGAGTCCTCACCCTGCATGGTCAGGCAGCTCAGCTAACTTCAGTGCGTTCCTCTCCCAAGTAGTTTCCACCACAGCCCTGTCCCTATCTGGTGTTCCCCAGCACTTCCCTCCCCTACCCATCTATCTCTGTCCAGCCCAGAAAAGCAGCCCATTCTGGGCTGACCCCATGGCCGTGCCCACTGATGGGTACTGCAAAGCTCTGCACACTCAACCCCACAGCCCCAGCCCCTCTGAAGCTAACAGTAACTCCTGCCAGAGAGGCAGAGAGGTGTCTCAGTCCCAGGGCTGAGGGCCAGCCATGGCATGAGGAGATGGAGGCCAGTGTCTGCTCCTGTCTCCAAGACAGCCTTATTGTCCACGGCCAGCAAACCCCTCTGTGCCAGCCCCACTCCCAGGAAAAGGCTCCTGGCCCAGGGCATCCTCAGGCTGCTCCAGCCACCCAAGCAATAGAGAAGCCTGCCCGAGCTGGTGCATTCAGAAATAGATATCTCTTTGTCATTTATTCCCCCCTAGAAGCACAGAGTTGCTGCTTTCTCTTCTCCAGACATGTCCCTGCCCCCAGAGAGCCTTTCACCATGGAAGTTTGTCCATGCTGGCCTGACTTGCCGCTCCTTCCTCCTCCCTGTGCCCTCCACAGGGTCCCACGCTGTTGGTATTGCTCTGCAGAGCGAGCGGGCTGTGGTGCCTGAAAGCCATGGGGTGACATTCCCAGGCAGATCCCTGTTGATCATTCACCATCTCGGGTGGAACTGGGCACCCACAGGTGAAGGCTCAGCCCAGGCCCATTCTCTAACACATTGCCCCATGACCTCCTCCCCTCATCCCATGGGGAGAACCCAAGCAAAGCAGCACGGCCTTGTGGGGGCAATTTCTTCAGCCTGAGCTCAGCTTTGGAAGAAGAGCCCAACCTCCAGACACCACCATGAGGAAATCCCCTTTTATTACAGAGGTGCGACACGAGAAGCCAGCTGTACCATTGTGCCAGACACACGTGAACAGGCCTCTGGGTCAGACAGGCTGGGTTCATGCCTCTGGGGAAGTGGAGTGGATGCAGACACGGACAAACATGGTCATCACAGATAAAGTGGCCAAAGCACAGGAGGTTCCCAAGATGAATTTGAAATCACTTCTGAAGAGACGTGAGCAGGCTATTGCTGCTGAGAAAGAGCTGATTGAATCAGCTTCTTCAATGTGTCTTTAAGCTCCTGGTTCCTCATGCTGTAGATGAGGGGGTTCACAGCTGGAGGCACTACTGAGTACAGAACTGCCACCAGCATATCCAGCAATGGGGAGGAGATGGAGGGGGGCTTCAGGTAGGCAACCATGACAGTGCTAATAAACAAAAGAGACCACGGCCAGGTGAGGGAGGCACATGGAAAACGCTTTGTGTCGTCCCTGCTCAGAGGGGATCTTCAGCACTGCCCTGAAGATCTGCACATAGGACAGCACAATGAAAACAAAACACACAAAATCCACAAATATACTAACCACAATAACCCACACTTCCCGGAGGTAAGCATCTGAGCAGGAGAGCTTGAGGATCTGGGGGATTTCACAGAAGAACTGGTCTAGGGCATTGCCTTGGCAGAGAGGTATTGAAAATGTATTGGCAGTGTGGAGTAGAGCATATACGAAACCACTGGCCCAGGCAGCTGCTGCCATGTGGACACAAGCTCTGCTGCCTACGAGGGTCCCGTAGTGCAGGGGTTTGCAAATGGCAATGTAGCGGTCATAGGACATGATGGTGAGGAGAGAAAACTCTGCTGAAATGAAAAAGACAAACAGAAAGACCTGGGCAGCACATCCCAGGTAGGAGATGGCCTTGCTGTCCCACAAGGTATTGGCCATGGCTTTGGGGACAGTGGTGGAAATGGATGCCAGGTCGAGGAGAGAGAGGTTGAGGAGGAAGAAGTACATGGGGGTGTGGAGGTGATGGTTGCAGACTACAGCGGTGATGATGAGTCCATTGCCCAGGAGGGCAGCCAGGTAGATGCCCAGGAAGAGCCAGAAGTGCAAGAGCTGCAGCTCCCGTGTGTCCATGAATGCCAGGAGAAGGAACTCGGTGATAGAGCTGCCATTGGATATTTGCTGTCTCCAGGCATGGGGACCCGTGCAAAGAGGAAAAGTCATTGACAAGTTAGGGGAGACTTTTCTGAGCAAAACCAAAGCCATTCCCTGCAGACTCTGCTCTTGCTACACACCTCACCCCCACATTTCCCTTTCCTAGGACACCTTCCTTCAGCTCCATGGCTGAGGCTCTGGTTTGGTGCTGGTTGAATGTGGCGTGAGGAGCTGGGCCTCTGGCCACTGGCTGCTCAGGTGTCAGCCCTGCTCTGCAGCAGTGAGTTCATGGGAATGGTGGAAGCAGCGGCCAGTCCTGGTGTTCAACTTTGTCACATGAAACCACCCATAACAGAAGGGCTTGTCAGCATCTGAATCCCAGTGCTAAGGAATGAAGATTGCAGAAAGCAGACTGAAATTTGTTGTGTTTGGGTTTTTTTTTAAATTTGGGGGAAATTTTTATATTATACCCCCCATCTGATTTGAGGATTGTACTGGGATATCCTAGTATTTCTGTTGCCCTCAGGGAGAACTGAGTGAATCCTGCAAGGCAAGAGGATTGCCATTGGATTAGAGCAGTTGAGGGGACCTGGTCTGTCCTTCAGACCGAGATGCCTTGGGATTGCACCTTTCTGAGACTGAGGGCGATCACAGTGCTCTGTTTGCGTGAAAAGCCAGCAGACACTGCTGAGAGCAGAGGGATCCACTGCAGACTGCTAAATGTCTCACCCTTTCTCAACATCTCAGCAACCCACTTCTACTCAAGGACACACACGGCTCATTTCATCAAACCAACAGCATTTCCTTGGTCATAGCAGCACTGTGCTTATAGATGGGGCTTTCAGATAACACAAAGATGCTATGGAACAGATTTGCATTCTTGAGGGCAGATCACAGCATGGAAAGATACCAAAAGGAGATACGTAAGTTTTTCCATGATGGTATGTCACTAAGGGAAAACCAGCTCATTCCCCAGCCCCACAGGCTGCATTGCCCACAGCCTCACAGATGAGAGGATAGCTGGGACACTTGTTCCCATGGACACACCTGCACAAAAGGACCCACAAGATCAGTGTGTGACTCTGCAGCTGAAACTCCCATCCCCAGAGAGCCTGACAGCAAGAACAGGATAACAACAGCAATAACACAGACAAGTGGAGAAACAAGGAAAAATACAGTGAGGGTCTGGCTGAGAGAGGCGAGGGGAGAGGCAGCCGGGCACTCAGGACAGCGTTGCCCTTACCCAGCTGTGCACGCCACCTCCCAGACACCAACATTGCCAGGCAGTTGGTGTCAGCCCCTGTGCTCTGCAGAGGGAAGTGGGCATGTGGCTGGAGAGCTGCAGCACGGCTCTGCTGGAGCTGTGGCTGCAGAGGAGGTGGTTCATGCCTTGGACCCCACTGCCCTGAGGGCAGAGGCTTTGCTGGGTGGGAGAGGAGGCAAGGGGGCTTGCTCAGAGGAAGGGGTCTGTGATGGAGGGGATGTTACGGAGTTTTCTGAATTCTCCTTCTACAACAAATCTGGTTTAAGTTTCCTCTCCTTCCCTGATCGTAACCCTGCTGCCTGGAGATTTTCCTCCTGGGAAGTGATTCCCTGGGCCATGTCTTTTCCCTGTCAGCACTCACAGACCCCATCCCAACCTCTGTGCACTCACCTTGGCCCTACAGAAACCTGCCTGTTTGCAGGGCACTGCCTGGGCACGTGTTCCTCTTTGGAGGTTCAAAAGGGCTGGTGAGAACAGCCCTGACGGGTCCAGCAAACGTGATGCTGGTTCTGTCCATAGGCAGAGGAGTGGCTGAAGGCAGTTTAGGAGGCTATTAGCAGACCTGCTGAGCCCTCATATTTACAGCTCAGAAGTCTCAATGACTTGTCCAAGCTTGACAGGTCCTTTTCTATTTCTCTTTCCTGCCCCTACCCCTGCTCCTGTTCCCTGCCCTCCAAGTAGGAAACTGACAATAGACTCAGGAAGTCTCTTTCTAGGAAACTCTGCCTTGACCTTCCTCTTGAAACACCCCCTTGGAAGTTTCCTAGTGGTGATCTGGAGCTGTGAGCAGCCCTGAGTGATGCAGCAGAAGGACCCTGCCCTGCCAGAAGTTGTTCCTTCCACCCACAGCTTCTTTCTGCAGTGCCATGGGGAGCTCCCCGGGCAGGCTGAGTGCTGACCCTGGCAGGCGGCAGAGTCCCTGCCCGGGCACACAGCCCTCTGGGGCACAGGGACTCTGAAGGACAACCCTGGGCACCTTGGCTGCACACACACATTCACAGCCCTGCAGCTGTCCCTGGTAGAAGGCAGCTGTGATGCCCTGTCCCTCTGATGGTGCAGCAGGGAAGCCCTGCTCTGCAGCATGTCCTCCTCTACGCTAGAGGAACCGTGGAAGTCCTCCTGACTGTGGGATGTGCCAGCTTTTGGAGATCCTTCCACAAACTGCAGATACATTGCCTGTCATGCAGGTACTTACCATGTAGAGGGCTGTGAAGATTTCTCCCCCAGCGAGCTCTCAACTTTCCACACAGCCCAGACTGCCTTTAAGCTCTCTCTGCCCTGCTCCTCTCCCCTCGGTGCCTGCAGGCTGTGCCCTCAGCCCTGCTGTGCTTTGCAGAGCTGCTGCTCCTGGGCAGAGCTGTCTCTCTGCAGCTCTGCCCACTTGCCATGAGCTCCCTCTGTCCCAGGAGCCCGGCCCAGCTCAGCAGCAGAGGACCAGCCCAAGGTAGCAATTTCTCTGCCCCCTCCGGGTTCCCTTGATTTGTGGCTGGGGCTCCAGGGGAACCTACTGTGGAACAAGCTGAAGGAATCACTGATGTTCCCTCTCTCAGCTGGGGTGAGACACTTCGTTCCAGCAGTGGCATTTCTCTGCTCAGAGACAGAGTTGGGTCGAAATATCAACTTTTCTTGGCCCATCATTAGACAGGACAGCCAGGCAGACACAGGCAGTGATCTCCTTTTGCCCTGCTGAGGGAAGGGATTCAGCTGAGTCAGTCAAGGCATCCTCTCCTTGCTTTGTAGTCTTGGGGCTGGAAGGGGACTCAGCTCCCTGCCATGCACACCACCAACCCACAGGAGGTGGGATTCCTCTTGCCTCTCTTCAGGTGGTCATTCAATAGACCCCTGCATGTGAGCTCCTTCTCTCAGCTCCCATGGAAATTAATGGTGATGGAGGCCAGGAGTGAGCTGTTCAGATGCAAATGTCTGGTGACATTTGAGGGGCCAGAGGTGGTCGAAGATATGTGCGGGTACTAGAGACAGATCGAAGATATGTGCAGGTAGCAGAGACAGATTGAAGATATGTGCAGGCAGATGTAGAGACAGGACACCGCCTGAGGGCATCTTCTTGGAGGCTCTTGGGAGTTTCCTGTGGCCAACTGAAATGACAGCTGATGCCCAAATTAAGGGCAACTGAACCTGTCCCCACTCATTATGTTCAGGGTGGCCTATATCCATATGATGGAATGAAGTCATATGCCACATAAGAGCCCAGTCTCACTCTTCCTTCTTCTCCATCTGTTGGATTTACTAGGTCTCCACTCACTGGATTGGCAGTTGCCTCATGTTCATCCCCACATTGCCTTTCAGAATTCAGGGTATCTACTCACTTTAATGTTCCAATCCAGGCCCACAGAGCTCCCTGAGATGCCAGGGCTGGCAGGGACAGCACAGGACCTGCAGGAAAGCAATTCCCACTCAGGGCGGGTGCGTGACAGACACCCCTGACAGCATTGCAGGGAGTGCGATTGATGCCTGTGTGCCAGGGACTGTTGCCATCAGTCAGAGGCATCGGTCATCAGATGCCATCAGAGAAGCAAGGTCTGTGCCTTCTCTGGCACAACAGCTGCATGCATTGCCTGAACACAAAGCACCCCACACCGGGGTCTTTACTCACTCCCTTGAGGATTCCATCAAGGAACAGACCAATGATTTTAACAGTGTGCCTGCATACATCTTGTCTTCAAGGACAGCATAATCCAAGCACAGACATGCTTCCTATCAAAACTTAGTTGAAACTCAAAACGGCATTCAAGGGCATTAAGATGAGCTGTTGCTACCTCAGGAACAGCTAAAGAAGAGTCAGAAATACTGTGAGACCACTCTACATTTGGTAAGAGTAGGTGTAGATAGATGTGAGCTACTGTCGTGGTTTAGCCCCAGCCGGCAACTGAGCACCACGCAGCCGCTCGCTCACTCCCCCTCGGTGGGATGGGGGAGAGAATCAGAAGAGCAAAAGTAAGAAAACTTGAGGGTTGAGATAAAAACAGTTTAATAGGTAAAGCAAAAGCCATGCACGCAAGCAAAACAAAGCAAGGAATTCATTCACTACTTCCCATGGTCAGGCAGGTGTTCAGCCATCTCCAAGGAAGCAGGGCTCCATCACGCGTAATGGTTACTTGGGAAGACAAACGCCATCACTCCAAATGTCCCCCCCTTTCTTCTTCTTCCCCAGCTTTATATACTGAGCATGACGTCATGTGGTATGGAATAGCCCTTTGGTCAGTCTGGATCAACTATCCTGGCTGTGTCCCCTCCCAGCTTCTTCTGCACCTGGCAGAGCACAAGAAGCTGAAAAGTCCTTGACTAGTACAGCAACAACTAAAACATCTCTGTATTATCAACACTGTCTTCAGCACAAATCCAAAACATAGCCCCATACCAGCCGCTACGAAGAAAATTAACTCTGTCTCAGCTGAAACCAGGACAGCTACTCTACGTCCTCTTTGCCTCAGTTCCCACCAGCGAGGTCTCCCAGGCCTTTCTGCTTTGAGGCAGAACTCTGGAGGAGAACAACCAGCAGTGGATGGGGATCAAGCCAGGGGTTACTTGAGCAAACTCCACCCTTACCACTCCATGGCACTGGAGGGGCTGCATCCAAGGGTGCTGAGAGAATGTTTTTCACCACTGGTTCATTATAAGTGGAGTAAGAAAGGCACTCAGACTCTGTGAGGTATCATTTAAAATGCTGTTCATCAGCGCTAACACTATAAAGAGAGAATCATGCAGATAATCTCAGGTCCCTTTTAGATGGTGGGACCCCAGGTGGTGTAGCATTGAACAGGCCTCTGACCCACCCGCAGCATGCCATGTGGACCCCACCCATAGAAGACATTCCCCTGTTTGGATCATTCAAGCTGCTGTAGGAATTTCTTACCAAAAAAGAACTCTTCTCATCATCTCTCCAGTCTAACAGAAATGATGTTCTCATGAGAACTTCTTGCTGCCTTGTTAGATACTATATGAATAAATACTATAATAAATAAATAGTATATTGATAATTTATGACTTTCAGACCCAGAGTAACTAGATAGTGAAGTATTGTTATTTGCTATGTATTAGCTTGTATGTTTTGGGTGGTTGGAGTTGTTTTATTTGTTTTATCATGTACACACATCAGTGTTAGTAAAATCACAATGGGGTGAAGCATGAGATTAAAAACTCCCGTTGCTGTTGGTGACCATCCCAGAAGAGTTTCCCACCAATGGTGTTCCCCATCCTTCTTCATTCTTTCCAAGACATGGCGTATATCTTCTGTGTCATGATGAGCGGTGATCAGAGGTTTGTGTCCATTGTTTTACATGCATTCTAGCAGTTGACACAGGTGATCATGTTGTGGTATTTTCTTCACCACTGTAAGATGCATTCCGATGCGGGTAGGCAATAAATCTTGACTCAATGTATAATTAGATCATAACAGTTGATAAGATGTAACAGGAGCTGAATAACTGAAGTCACATCCCATCATTTTTGAAAAGTTACAAACACAAATATGTGAGCGATTGCTTGTATCTACAGTCATGTTATCTAGGAATATAAAATCACAAAGGGTTCTCATAGAAACACTATTGATGGGGTAAGATGATTTACTCATAGTCATATTTACGTACCGACCACAGATTCTAGTTTCTGCAGTGGGTGCATTGCACAGTAGCCCTCGGCTATTGTGTTGTTATCTGTCTCCTGAATTCACTTTGAGTCGGATGCAGCCATCATGTGCAGCTGCATCCATTATGACCACCAGTGCTAGTTATCACTGGAGCAGGGGTACAGGAGATAAAGGTTGGGGGCGGGGGAAGCAGGGTAGGCCAAAGCATCTCAGTGGAGACAAGTGATTGCTCTGCCTTGAGTAGAAAAGGAAGCCGGGACAATTGCACCCAAGCTGTCCAGTGCTGGGGGAGAGGAATGAATAGGTGTGGGTACTGCAGAAGCTACAAAGGACGTGCTCCTATAACCCAGATATGGTGGGATTAATGCAGATTTGGCTATTCAAAAGAGAGTATTTTATTCACTTTGTCTCTTTGCTTCCCTCTGTGAATTGAGGCAACTTGTGACTTCAGCATGGGACTTGCTGTGTGCCAAGACTGAATATGGACAAACAGAGTCGGAAGCAGGGAGTGCTTTTGGGTTTCTTGGGATCTGTGCTTGACACAAAAATGTGTTTTCTATAAGTCTAAGGCTATCCACTGTGGAGAGTGGACTGCAGAGGAAGTACTGTGCACTTAATAGAGAGCAGAGGAGTGCCTTTTATTTTATTATTGCACCATGCCTTCCTTTGGTTTTGTTTTTTGGCAATTAAGAAACATCCTTCTGTGTCTGGGTGCAGCTCGTTCCCCAAGCAAAGCAGGTGGAAACTGGTGCCAATGGGCTGAAACATGCAGCTACAGACTGTAGTGGAGAAAGCTCAGATGTGAACAAAGGTGCTGTAAATCCCAGGTGCCTGATGAGAGACATGTGGGGTTGGAGGGAGGGACAAAGGTTGCCCATAGAGTGTCTGCCACACAGGGCCTTGCCTTCTCTACGTATTCAGTCTTGAATATGTTCGGTTTCAATATCATTTGGAGATTGCTGATAGCCCTTAATGTGTCAGCAGACAAATGAAAAAAGGGGAAGAAAAAGAAATCCTTTCTTATTGTTTTTGACTATTGAAATCTTTTCACTTCTGAAATCTCTCTAATTAACCACATAAGAACTGGGGAATTAAGAAAATTATGCCCAGACACTTGGCTTCTTAGGGCATTTTGCATGTGAATGAGCCCTGTGGTGCCAAGTTCCTGAACTGCAGATACTGAAAGTGGAATGAACTGGCCTCTAGAGAAGTAAAAGTCACCAATAAACCTCCAAGTTTCTGAGGGTGTTAGTGGTCCCCGCTGAGAGCCATCCCTGAAGAGACCATGGAGGGAATGAGCAGACAAATCTCCTGCTGTTGCCCCCATAATCCAAGGGGAAATCGTTAGCGACCTGCTACACCACTGAGACACACACAAATCTATGGGGCTGGGTGTGATCTACGCAAGGGTACTAAGGGAGATTGTGGAAGTGCTCACCAAGCCACTTTCAATCCTTTCTCAGCAGTCCTGGCTAAGCGGGAAGGTGCCAGTTGACTGTAGGTTAGCAGGTGATCAGGCCCAGTCAGCATGGGTTTATGAAAGGCAGGTCCTGCTTGACTAACCTGATCTCCTTCTATGACAAGACGACCCGCTCAGTGGATGAGGGAAAGTGTTGCATCAAGAGCTACTGTCGCGTAGGGGTCTGAGGAGTGGCTGGGCGGGGGGAACCCTCCCGTTGAGTCAGGAGGTTCAGACAGGACCCCCTTGCTTTCTAAACTCCTTCTCAGAGAGGAGTCAAGGTGCAGCTAAGTCCAGCCTTAGTCTCAGACTCCGTCAACGGTTTATTTTCTAAGGACTGTATATGCAGCCAGTCATCAGAGTTAAGGCAACAGCGTTAATTTAAACGTGCTGCACCCCCAGTCTAGTCGTGTTGCATGAACTATGATGGCTAGATTAATGAAGAATGCAGTTTATTAGAGCAACAGATACACAGATTCTTTGGATTACCGGTGATAAATTCACTGTCTGCAAAGCACGTGCAAATACCAAGAGTATGAGTAACACTGATGGATACAAACGTGATAAAAGATAATAAAGCAACTGTACAGAGATTTCTAAGTTTCCCGGGGAGGCACTTGGTATAACCAAGTGTTCGAATCTTACCCAAAGGCGTCCCGATGGGGGGAAGAGAGGCTCAGTCCATCGACTGATCCCAGAGGTCAGAGTAGTACGTGATGGTGTCTTTCCTAACTTTCTCTTTCTCTTAAGCCATTTTATACTAGCTTTCACCTTTCAGGTGGAGCTTGAGTGACTCTAGTCATACCTTTCTTTAGGATTGGTGTAAAGTTTTCTCGCTTTGCTTTTAAAGGTATAGGCTTTGAAAAATTCAAAGCGCAAGCTCAGTGAGGGGTGGTTGCACCTGGAGGTGGGTAGCTTTTGGGATGGAGGTGTGTTTTGGTATTATAATGACGTTATAATGAGCAAAGTTCATCAAAGGACAGCATTTTGTCAGAAACATGACAGAGTGTTGGCCCAGGGTAGCAAATGTGAAGCTTACTGATCGCACACAATACCTTTGAGTTCCCATGTAATTGCAGAGCCTGGCTGCGGCACCTCCACACCGCTCCACCCTCCGAACAGTACCTTCTTAGAGTCAGTACACCAAGTTCCCCTGGCACCACCAATGTCTAAGGTTACAGGCCTAGGGAACTTTCATGGAATGGATTCCTTGCGTGTCAGCCGCATTCCACCCGGGAAGCTTCTTCAGTGCTGTACCTTACCTAAAAGTGTGAATATAAGTTTAATTTCTAAGTCACCTCCAGCAATTATCCCACATAATCCACCCCATGACTGTAGTCGCTCAAGCTTCACAATATTTGGAATGCCTCGGGTGTGTCATATACGTTCCCATGGTGAGGATTATTGAGTACGTATACATCTTGTGGGGATATTTGATGAGACAAATGCTTCGCCATAGTCCAAAGTCTAACATACAGCCCGATGGTTAGAATGAAGCATAACACAGTGAGCACTAGCAGAACAACAACTGGATGAAGCATCTTATTGAGAATTCCAGTTGTGGTTGGCGACCATCCTAGCAAAGTGTCCCACCAATAGAGTCCTCCATCGTGCTTCACTCCTAAGATGCAATATATCTCTTCCACATCATGGTGGACGGTGACTAATGTCTTATGTCCATTATTCCGGATGCGTTCCAGCAGTTGATTCAGGTCATCGTTGTGAGAGACTGAAGGAGTTAATGTCTCAAACATTGTGGCGACTTGAGGCGCTATTTGCATGGTGACGGCAGGTCGGTGAGCACGGGGTGGGGGAGAGCAAGAGCGGGCCATGGAGAGTGCGTTGGAGGATGCGCGGTTCCAGGTTCTGCCAAACCTGACCATGTATGGCCAGCGGTCACACAGAGTTTATCTGAGGAAGGGGCTTGCAACAGCCCCAAAGACCCCTCATGACCACCCCCCTCCCCCAGCGCCTGCGCAGAAGATTGAGAACTTTCTAGAACAATAACCATGTAAGTCCTGAAGGGGCATACCTGGAGGAGGGATTAGCCAATAAAAGGCTTGGCCCCCCCCAGGGAAGCGCGCACACGCCCACCACTGGAGGATTGCCACGTCTGTCATCGTCATCGCGGGATCCAAGGGTGGTGATACTTTTTCTTTCTCTTTTCTCCTCTCTTCTTCTTTCCTTTTCTTGCTTCTCTTCTCTTTTCCTCTGCTTTTCCAATATATATATGCAAGTTTGGGATCGGGAAGCCTGGAAAATAGCTCCTTTGCCAAATCGCCTTTGTTCGTTCGTTAAACTTGTCAGGTCGTTAAGTTTGTCCGTTTGTGGAATTCGCCAGTTAATAAAGTTGCTGGCCAGCCTGTTCCTCTGGGTCATTGTCGTGACTCTGCCGACCACGCGGCTCTGCCGAGCAGAGATCGGCTTTTGTCAGTACTCAAACAGTCGGGGAATCGAAAAGATTCACCCCTCTTGCAACCCACCGAGTGGGACGAGACAATCGTGTTGCAGTAGTTTTCTCACCAATGTCAGGTTCATTCCAATAGGGGCAGGTAATAAGTCTTGATACAGTGTATAGTTAGCCTGCAGCAGTTGGTGAGTTGTGACAGGAGCCTAATAGTTGAAGTCACATCCCATAATTTTGGTAAAATTACAAACACAAATATTTGAGTGATTACTTATATCTACAGTAATGTTATCTACGAATACAAAATCACAAAAGGTTCTCATGCAAATGCGTCCTTTCCCAATATATACAAGTCCAGTTTCAGGGGCTTCATCTGGTTATATTTCAAAATGACAAACATTTTGTTCAGTGTCAAGGCAAATGTCTTGGGCTTTGAGGGTGTTAATCTCGCAAATAAATCCTTGTTGTTCCTGTACAAGGCACGCATTCACGTCAATAGTTTGCCATTTGTTCCCATTGTGTTGGGCCCATACTCTGTGTTCTGATGGATAGAGTATAGCTCCGTTGTGATTCAACCCCAACGCAATGATTGGGTATATGGTGTACACCGAAGCATTGCGTATTGTTAAGACAAAAGCTGTGGCTTTGCCGTCAGTAGGGTCATAGGTGAAATCAACGGGATACCACCAGGAATGGAATTCTTTCTCAAATTCAGTTGCATTATCCCAAATTACCTTTAATTGCAGCTACTACAGATTGCATCCACAGTTGAGCTTGGATACAACTAAGAGCGAAAGAAACATTGGTTTGGGTCACACCAAGTGCATCCACAATCAACTGGTGGTCCTTCTCATTTACCTCTCCCCACTGAGGCAATATATCCGATAAGAGCCATTGGTTAGCTCCCAAAGCTGAAAGAGAAGATTGTAAAGGGTGTTTCAGGGCACTCAAGTCATTGGTTACTGTGGCTAATTTCTTAGCAAGTACTTCAGCAGCTATGCTGTTTAAGACTCCCAGTCCTGTTCCTAAGACACCAGTCACATCTCTCTTTGGTTGTTTTGGAGAGATGAGAGTCCGTTTATGCAACCATGCTGACCATCCTGCGTAAGATGTGCTCAGGAATGGTGAAGAGGTAGGTTTAATTGCAGAGAGATTAGTCTGCATTGCTAATTCCACCTGTTTGAGGGAGTATGATGGATTAAACAGCACTTGTTGCTGACCTGTATTTTTAATTATGTAAAGGCCTGTGTTGAAGGTGAAAGGAGTTAGCCTAATGGGAGTCTGAGTCAGTACATTTTCAGACATTTGTGGGGGCAGAGGTTCCTTATCCTTTGCAACTGGCACAGATGTTGCTGTATCAATCCCAAATTCAAATAGTAATTCGGTGCCTCTTTACCCCCAAAGACAGTATACAATTATGGGTTTGGTAAAGGTAAGATTGTACCAGCAATCTGAATTTGGTTTGGTCATTTTGTAACATTCAGCCTTGTAGTTTTTTGGTCTGGAAGAGTCAGTATAGACTGTTTTAATTTCAGTCGGCCTGTGGTAAGTGGACCCATTAGTTACTTGGCTGCTGATCTGTATTGTCTGTCCTGGAATGGCTTCAAGTCTAGCCATCCAAAGAGAGTCATTCCAACTCCATTCATCTCTTGAGTATACTTCGGTTCCATGCATAACCAGAGTGGAGAGACTTAAGTTCCTTCTGTTTTGTAGTGTTCCAATGCTTGCGCTATATCGTGACAATGCATGATTCCAAGGGTAACTCGATCTTGCAGTGTGTCAAATGGACTGGGTGAGGTGAGGTTAGGTCAGGTGGTATAGCTGGATGTCCTGGTTTCGGCTGGGATAGAGTCAACTTTCTTTCTAGTAGCTGGTGTAGTGCTGTGTTTTCGATTTTACTATGAGAATATTATTGATAACACGCTGATGTTTTGGCTGTTGCTAAGCGGTGTTTACACTGGTCAGGGACTTTTCAGCTTCCCATGCTCTGCCAGGTGCACAAGAAACTGGGAGGGGGCACAGCCAGGAGAGTTGATCCAAACTGACCAAAGGGCTATTCCATACCATATAACGTCATGGCCAGTATATAAACTGGGGGGGAGTTGGCCGTGGGGTAGCGGTCACTGCTCGGGGACTGCCTTGGTGTTGGTCGGTGGGTGGTGAGCGGTTGTATCACTTTTTTTTCGTCCCTTATGTTTTGTTCCTCTCTCTCTCTTGTTGTTTTCCTTCTCATTACAATTAATTGTTACTATTACTATTATTTTGTTCCAATTCTTAAACTGTTCTATGTGAACCCATGAGTTTTCTTACTTTTGTTCTTCAGATTCTCTCCCCCATCCCACTGGGGGGGGGGAGTGAGCGAGCAGCTGTGTGGTGTTTAGTTGCCAGCAGGGCCTAAACCATGACACTGTTTGCATGTGCTCAGCTAGCCATTTCCTTCTCCATCTAACAGTCCATCCATCAAACCCATGCCTTTCCAATATAGCAGCAAGAATGTTGTGCGGGACCATATCAAAGGACATACAGAAGCCTAGGTAGATGATATCCGTAGCTCTTGCCTTGTCCACTGATGCAGTTACTCCATGGTAGAAGGCCCCCAGATAAGCCGGGCACATTTGCCCTTTGTGAAGCCTTGTTGGCTGCCTCTAATCACCTCCCTCTCTTCCATAGGTTTTGAGATGTCTTCCAGGAGGATCTGCTCCATGATCTTCTATCTGTACAACACAAACATGGACTTCTGAGCTAGTCATGCAGTGTTGTACTGTGGAGGGATAAACAACCTTTACGAGCAGGACTGAGAGTCCGGTGCTGGAAATGGTGATTGTTATGGGCTGGTCTGGGACGGTTGCCTTGGGGCAGCTTCCCTGGGGTGTACAGTGAGCATGGGCACAGACCAGAGCCTGTTCTGCTGGTCCTGCCTCTCTCCCCCAGGAGGTCTGGCTGTGCAAGGACACTGCCGCATGCTCCCACCCTGAATACTCAAACAATTTAGCTGTTCAATCGTGTTTTCCTCTTGAGGGCACTTTCCTGGGCTTGTTCTTGAGAGAAGCTTTGGAAGAAAAAGTCAGCTTTCAGGCACTGCCATCAGGAGATCCCCTTGGGTGATGGAAACTCTGTTATGGAGGTCAGCTCTGCCAAGGAAGTGCCCATTGCCTGTCACTGCGTGCAATCACAGGACTGCCACCCAAAAGGACTGTGACCAAGCTGCAAGAGCAAGCCTTCCTTACCTCCACACAGGGGCTCAGAAAGAGAGTGTGGAATGTAAAAGAGAACAGCTGCAGAAAGAGCAAGCACTGGTGCTCCCTGGCAGTGCTGCTGGGCCAGGACTCTTTTGCCCTCCACCTCTGCATGCAGGCTCTGCCACTGCAGCACCAGAAAAAGTCTCAGAAAAAGGATCTCAGCTGAAGAAGTTGCTGCAGGGTTCTTTAGTTTTTTAAAAAAGCACAGAGAACATGGCTCTTATTTCAAGTCTTTTCAACAGTCTCTTGGTAACACTACAAAGGTAGATACAGAATTAAAAATGGCATGAATAAAGACATTTCTTTGTGCACATTATCACATGTAAAACAGAGCAAAAACCCCTCCACCACCACCACCAAAACCTCCAGAAGACAGGCTGAGCCTGTAATGACATCCATTATGAGTGATACGCTCCAAAAAAGGACAGTTTATTGCTTTAGAAAAAACATCCCATCATCAGTTTCCAAACTGCATCCTTGAGCTCCTTGTCTCTGAAGCTGTAGATGAGGAGATTCACTGCTGGAGGCACCACCGAATACAGAACTGCCACCACCACATTGAGGGATAGGGAGGAGATAAAGGGTGGTTTCAGGTAGGCAACCATGGCAGTGCTTAGAATGAGGGAGACCATGGCCAGGTGAGGGAGGCTCATGGAAAAGGCCTTGTGCTGTCCCTGCTCAGAGGGGATCCTCAGCACAGCCCTGAAGATCTGCACATAGGACAGCACAATGAAAACAAAACAGCCAAGTGCTACTAAGAGACTAACCACAATAAGCCCAACTTCCCGGAGGTAAGCATCTGAGCAGGAAAGCTTGAGGATCTGGGGGATTTCACAGAAGAACTGCTCTAGGGCATTGCCTTGGCAGAGAGGTATGAAAAATGTATTGGCAGTGTGCAGCAGAGCATAGAGGAAACCACTGCCCCAGGCAGCTGCTGCCATGTGGACACAAGCTCTGCTCCCCACGAGGGTCCCGTAGTGCAGGGGTTTGCAAATGGCAACATAGCGGTCATTGGACATGATGGTGAGAAGAGAAAACTCTGCTGACATCAAAAAGAGAAACAGATAGACCTGGGCAGCACATGCTGAGTAGGAGATGGCCCTGGTGTCCCATAGGGAATTGGCCATGGCTTTGGGGACAGTGGTGGAAATGGAGGCCAGGTCGAGGAGGGAGAGGGTGAGGAGGAAGAAGTACATGGGGCTGTGGAAGTGGTGGTTACAGACTACAGCAGTGATGATGAGTCCATTGCCCAGGAGGGCAGCCACGTAGATGCCCAGGAAGAGCCAGAAGTGTAGGAGCTGCAGCTCCCGTTTGTCTGTGAATGCCAGGAGGAGGAATTCAGTGATGGAGCTGGCACTGGACATTTGCTGCCTCTGGGCATGGGGACCTGTCCAAGGAGGAAAAGGTGGTGAGACAATAGGCGAGACTTCTCAGAGCAAAATCAAAGCCATTTCTCATAAATCCTCCCCTGCTGCACACCCACCACCCTTTTGTCTTTCTAGGAGACCTTCCTTCAGCTCTCTGGCTGGAGCTCTGGTTGGTGCTGGTTCAGTGTGTGGTGAGGAGCAGGGGCTTTGTGCGCTGGCAGCCGAGGCGTCAGCCCTGCTCTGCAGCAGTGAGTGCATGGGAACGGTGGGGGCAGAAGCCAGTGCTAGTTTTGGACTTTGTCACAGGAAACTGCTCCCAAAACAGAAGAGCTTGTCCGCATCTGCACTGCCAGTGCTAAGCAATGGGGATGGCAGAAGGCAGTTGGAGAGGTTATTTTTATTTTCACAGCTCCCCTCCATCTCCCGTGGGGAGTGTGTTTGGATGTCAGAACCCCTCAGCATTTCTGCTGCACTCAGGGAGAACAGAGGGAGTCCTACAAGGCAAGAGGATTGCCGGTGGTTCAGTGAAGAGTGAGGGGTGCTGGTCTGTCCCTCCGTGTTGTTCCCAGCTGCCCAGTGCTTGCACGTTTCTGAGAGGGAGGGTGATCACACTCCCACGTTATCCTGAAGAGTCACCAGACACTGGTGAGAGCAGAGGTGTCCACTGCAAACCACTAAATGTCTTCCCCTTTCTCAAGGACTTAGCACCCCATTTCTAGCCAAAGGCACACGTGGCTCATTGTGCATCCTGGGAGGCATCTGACAGTTTGGAAGGACACCCCAAGGAGACAGCCAAGTGTGCTAATGATGGCATCTGGTGAAGGGAAACCCAGCTCATTTCCTAGCCTCCCAGACTGCATTGCCCAGAGCTTCACAGGTTAGAGGAAAGCTGGACACCTCATTGCCTTAAACACATGTGAATGGGAGGACCCCCAAGATCAGTGCCTGACTCTGCAGCTGAAACTACTCTTCCCAGAGAGCCTTACATCAACACCAGGAGCAGCTGAGGGAGGCAACAGGGAGGCAGAGGGGCACTCAGGAAAGCCTTTGCCTTACCCAGCACTGCACAACCCCTCCCAGATGTTGATAATGCAGGGCAGTCCCCTTCAGCCCCTGCTCAGCAGGAAATGGGCACATGGCAGGAGAAATGCACTTCATCTCTTCTGCTGGCAGATGGACAAGGGGGTAACTAACACCCTCAACCCCACGGGCTGGCCGAGGGCTTTGCTAGGTGGGAGAGGAGACAAGAGGGGTGTTGCTCAGGGAAGGCATCTGCACTGCAGGGCATGGCCGGGAGGTGCCCATATCTCCCCTGCAGCAGGGTTTTGCTTCCTATTTCGCTCCCTCCTTGCCCATGTCTCTACTGCCTGGAGCTGTCCCAGCTGGGACCTGTTTCTCTGGCCCCATGTCTCTTCCCTGCCAGTGCTCACAGCCCCGATCCCAGCCCCTGTGTGCCCAGCTCTGCCCTGCAGCCTCTGTGTGTGTGTGCAGGGACCAACGAGCAGGTTACACAAACCCTGATGAAACTGGAAAGGTGATGCTGGTTTTATCTGTAGGCTGCTGGGGGTGAAGGCACTTGCTGAGGTTCCTAGTAAACCCCAGAGTGATGGTTTAGGAGTCTCAGCCCCTTCTCTAGCCCACACAGCTGAGTTTCCATTCCCACCAAGCCAAGCCAGAGAAAAGTGGAAGCACAGATTCAGGAAAACACAGACTCAAGCAGGAAACCCTGCCCTGACCGTACTCATGACAAGTCCCCTCGGATATGACCTGGGCATGACCTGGATCTGAGAGCAGCGCTGTCCCACGCAGCGCCCTCTCAACAGCAGAAGAACCCTGCCTTGCCCGGGGTCGCTCCTTCCATGCACAGCTTCTCCCCACAACACCGTGGGGAGGTCCCCGGGCATGCTGAGTGCTGACCCTGGCAGGCAGCAGAGTCCCTGCCCTGGATCACAGCCCCCTGGGTTGCTGGAACCCTGCTGTGGGCAGCCCTGGCTGCACACCCAGATTCACAGCCTGCAGCTGTCCCTGGGAGAAGGCAGCCATCATGGCCTGTCCTTTGGACAGTGCAGCAGAGAAGCCCTGCTCTGGAGCACATCCTCCTCCTCTACACTACAGAAACTGTAAGAGTCCTCCTGAAAGACCCCATGGGCTGTGGGATGTGCCAGCTTTGGGAGATCCCTGCAGGAACACAAGGTACATTGCCTTGCATCCAGAGACTTACCATGTAGGGGGCTTTGAAGATCTCTCCTCCAGTGAGGTCTCAGCCATCTTCCCACTCATGACTGCCTTTAAGCTCTCTCTGCCCTGCTCCTCTCCCCTCACTGTCTGCAGGCAGTGCCCTCAGCCCTGCTGTGCTTTGCAGAGCTGCTGCTCCTGGGCAGAGCTGTCTCTCTGCAGCTTTGCCACTTGCCATGAACTTCCTCTGTCCCAGGAGCCCGGCCCACCTGAGCAGCAGAGGACCAGCCCAAGGCAGCACTTCCTCTGCCCCCTCTGGCCTCCCTCCAGGTGTCCCTGGGGCTCCAGGGGAACCTGCTGTGAAACAGGCTGAAGGAACCAGTGATGGTTCCTTCCCTCAACTGGGGAGAGGCACTTTTTTCCAGCAGTGTCATTTCTCCTATTGGGAAAAGAGTCAGGCATGAGAATCACCTTTTTTTTTGTTCCATCATTAGGCAGGACACCTGGAAGGTGACAGGCAGGGATCTAATTTCTGCAAGCTGGGAAATGTCTTCAATTGAGTGAATTTAGGCATTTCATTCTGGGTTTGTAATTTCATTCTGGGTTTCTCATTACATTCTGGGTTTGTAGTCCTAGGAATAGAAAGACATTCAGCTGTCTTTTGTCCATGCCATGTCTCTGCTCTGAAGCAAAGCCTTTGCACACATGGGGTCTTGGACACTTGGTAACAGGTTTCCTTAGGGCAAGTATGAGCTTGCCTGGTGCCACAGCTGGGGTGCTTCAGCTCAAATGTGCAGCAATGCCCTCAGACAGGGGCACAGACAGGATGAGCTGGAGCTGTGACTGTGGGAGACAGAGCTGTGACATGGTGGCAAAGCTCAGTACAGCTGGTATTCAAGGACAGCATCCTCCAAGCTCAGCAATAGTCCAGATCGCAACTCAAACTAAACTTGAAAGGCAATTCAAGGGCACTGTAATGAGTGTTTACTACTTCAGGAACAGTTAAAGCAGAAACAAAGATACTGTGTGGCCACTGCTGAGTTTTGTAAGAGCAGGTGTAGATAACTGTGAGATTCTCTGTTATCCTCTTTGCCTCAGTCTTCCCCAGCAAGGTCTCTCAGGCCTCTGTGACTCAGGGCAGGACTCTGGAGAAGATCAGCCAGAGGTGGATGTGGATCAAGTCAGGGGTTGCTTGAGCAAATGCAATCCTTTCCAGGACAGGAGGGGAGGCATCCCAGGGAGCTGAGAGGGCAAGCCAATCTCACAGTGAGGACACTCTCCGTCACCTTTATAAGGTCATGGAGACTGGGGGGACTCCCTGATGACTGGCAGCACCCAAACATTGCATGCACCTTTCCAAAATGCCCAGCAGAGGAGCAGTGAAACTCAAGGCTGTGCCCCAGAGTGTGTCCACTCAGATCCCATTTCTGGGTGTCTCAAAAAGAAGCTGACTGGTTTGACCCAGGGCAGCTTGTGTCTTGCCATCCTCTTTGCTTTCGGGAATGAAAGAACAGGCTGGCTGGACACAGGGAGAGCAGTGCTTGTCTTTTAACCTGGAAGTCAGTGAAGTTTTCAACATCATCCCCCACAATATTCTTGTGCCCATGTTAGGGTATTATGGCCTGCATGGGTGCATAAGAGGAGGAGTAAATAACCAGATGGCTGGTGGGGCTCAGAGGGATGTGGTCAATGTGTGGTAGTCTGCCTGGAGGCACCTAGCTAGAAGGCTCCTGCGAGGGTCTGTCCTGCCACTTGCCCTATTTAACGTGGTTTTAATGATCTGGAGGAGATGAGAGAGTTCTTTTTCATAGCACTTGTAGATGAAACGATATTGAGGAGAGGAGACAGTACACTGGAGGGCACGGCTGCCATCCCAAAGGGCATAGCCAGGCCAGAGGGATGGGCAAAAAGTAGAATCATAGAATGATAGCAACATAGAATCATTTAGGTTGGAAAAGACCTTTAAGATCATCAGGTCCAGGTGTTAACCTAGCACTGCCCAGTCCACCACTAAACCCTGTCCCTAACCACCACCTCTGCATGTCTTCTAAATACTTCCAGGGGTGGTGACTCAACCACTTCCCTGGGCAGTCTGTTCCCATGCTTGACAACCCTTTTGGTGAAGAAATTTTTCCTAATGCCCAATCTAAACTTCCCCTGGTGCAACTTGAGGCCATTTCCTCTTGTCCTGTCACTTGTTACTTGGGAGAAGAGAATGAGACCCACTTCACTACAACCTCCTTTCAGGTAGCTGTAGAGAGCGAGAAGGTCTCCCCTCAGCCTCCTTTTCTCCAGACTAAGGAACCCCAGTTCCCTCAGCCGCTCGTCGTCACACTTGTGCTCCAGACCCTTCACCAGCTTCGTTGCTCTTTGGACACGCTCCAGCACCTCAATGTCTTTCTTGTAGTGAGGGGCCCAAAAGTGAACACAGTATTTGAGCTGCAGCCTTAACAGTGCCGATCACAAAATGATGATCACTTCCCTAGTCCTGCTGGCCACACTATTTCTGACACAAGCCAGGATGCTCTTGGCCTTCTTGGCTACCTGGGCACAGTGCCGCCTCATATTCAGCTGGCTATCGACCAACGCCCCCAAGTCCTTCTCCACCAGGCATCTTTCCAGCCACCCTTCCCCAAGCCTGGAGCATTGCATGGGGTTGTTGTGAGCCAAGTGCAGGACCCAGCACTTAGCGTTGTTGAACCTCATACAATTGGCCTCAGCCCATTGATAAAGCCTGCCCGGGTCCCTCTGCAGAGCCTTCCTACTCTCAAGCAGACCAATGCTCTGGCCCAACTTCAATTCCCCTTGGATTATGGGGGCAACAGCGGGAGATTTGTCTGCTCATTCCCTCCATGGTCTCTTCAGTGATGGCTCTCACTGAGGACTGCTAACACCTTCAGAAACTTAGAGGTTTGCTGCTGACTTTTACTTCTCTAGAGGCCAGTTCATTCCACTTTTAGCATCTGCAGTTCAGGAACTTGGCACCACAGGGCTCATTCACATACAAAATGCCCTAAGAAGCCAACTCTCTGGGCATAATTTTCTTCATTCCCCAGGTCTTATGTGGTTAATTAGAGAGATTTCAGAAGTGAAAAGATTTCAATAGTCAAAAACAATAAGAAAGGATTTCATTTTCTTCCCCTTTTCTTCATTTGTCTGCTTACGCGTTAAGGGCAATAGCAATCTCCAAATGGCATTGAAAGCAAACATATTCAAGACTGAAGTCAAGACCCTGTGTGTCAGACACTCTATGGGCAAACTTGTCCCTCCCTCCAACCCCACATGTCTCTCATCAGGCACCTGGGATTTACAGCACCTTTGTTCACATCTGAGCTTTCTCCACTACAGTCTGTAGCTGCATGTTTCAGCCCATTGGCACCAGTTTCCACCTGCTTTGCTTGGGGAACGAGCTGCACCCAGACACAGAAGGATGTTTCTTAATTGCCAAAAGACAAAACCAAATGAAGGCATGGTGCAATAATAAAATAAAATGCGCTCCTCTGCTGTCTATTAAGTGCACATTACTTCCCCTGAAGTCCACTCTCCACAGTGCATAGCCTTACACCAATAGAAAACACATTTTTCTGTCAAGCACATATCCCAAGAACCCCTAAAGCACTCCCTGCTTCCGACTCTGTTTGTCCATATTCAGTCTTGGCTCACAGCAAGTCCCATGCTGAAGTCACAAGTTGCCTCAATTCACAGAGGGAAGCAAAGAGAAAAAGTGAATACTCTTGACTAGCCAAATCTGCATTAATCCCACCCTATCTGGGATACAGGAGCACGTCCTTTGTAGCCTCTGCAGTATCCACACCTACTCATTCCTCTCCCCCAGCACTGGACAGCTTGGGTGCAATTGTCCAGGCTTCCTTTTCTACTCAAGGCAGAGCAATCACTTGTCTCCACTGAGATGCTTTGGCCTACCCTGCTTCCCCTGCCCCCAACCTTTATCTCCTGTAACCCTGCTCCAGTGATAACTAGCACTGGTGGTCATAATGGATGCATCTGCGCATGATGGCTGCATCCGACTCAAAGTGAATTCAGGAGACAGATAAGAACACAATAGCCAAGGGCTACTGTGCAATGCACGCCCTGCAGAAACTAGAATCTGTGGTCGGTACGTAAATATGACTATGAGTAAATCATCTTACCCCATCAATAGTCTTTGTATGAGAACCCTTTGTGATTTTATATTCCTAGATAACATTAGTGTAGATACAAGCAATCGCTCACATATTTGTCTTTGTAACTTTTCAAAAATGATGGGATGTGACTTCAGTTATTCAGCTCCTGTTACGTCTTATCAACTGTTATGATCTAATTATACATTGAGTCAAGATTTATTGCCTACCTGCATTGGAATGCATCTTACATTGGTGAAGAAAATACTACAACACGATGACCTGTGTCAACTGCTAGAATGCATGTGAAACAATGGCCACAAACCTCTGATCACCACTCATCATGACACAGAAGAGATACGCCATGTCTTGGAAAGAGTGAAGAAGGATGGGGAACACCATTGGTGGGAAACTCTTCTTGGATGGTCACCAACAGCAACGGGAGTTTTTAATCTCATGCTTCACCCCATTGTGATTTTACTAACTAACACTGATGTGTCTACAGGATAAAACAAATAACCCAACTCCAACCACCCAAAACATACAAGCTAATACATAGAAAATAGCAATACTTCACTATCTAGTTACTCTGGGTCTGAAAGGCATAAATTATCAATATACTATTTATGGCACAGCGGCAAGAGGTGACCATACCACCACGCTGTAGAGAATAAGATGAATTGACTATAGGCATGGGGTGCAGTGTGACGGTGTGTTACCCCCCCGGCCCCCCAACCTGACCTGTATCTCCTGTAACCCTGCTCAAATGATAACCAGGAGTGGCAGTCGTAATACATGCATGTGCTCACGATGGCTGCATCTGGCTCAAAGTGGATTCGGGAAACGGGTAACAACACAATAGCCAGGGGTTATTGCGCAATGCGCCCACCTAACCACAGTAAAGAAACTAAAATCTGTGGTTGGTATGCAAATGTGACTATGAGTCAATCATCTTACCCCCATAAATAGTGAGCAGCCCAAGAGCCCTTGGAGCTCTCCTGCATGGCAGCGGGCTGCACACCAGGATCTCCCCTTGAGCCGGGACGCCTCTTAAGGTTAGTCCTCGACACTGAGAGATTCCTTGCTGCAACAGATACTTGGTTAGTGACGAATAGCATGCTAAATATTGCAATCTTAAATAAGCGATAGAAAGGATTGATTGTGCATATATAATCCTTTAGACATGGATCATTAACCAAGTCTGACACTAAGACTGGAACTAGCCGCACCTAGACTCCTCTCTGAGAAGGAGTTTAGGAAGCAAGGGGGTCCTTTCTGAACCTCAGGACTCAACAGCAGGGTCTCCCTGACAGTTTCATCCTGGCCTCTATGCACTGTTTTATATCAATGAAGTACTTTTTTGCTTCTCTCTTACGAGTGAAGTGCATCACTCCATGCACAACAGCATCATACTCCTCTGGACAAAAAAAAGGGAATCTCAGGTGTCATGGCGTACCAATACTTGCGTTCAGGGATCTGGTCAAAAAACCCATCTCCATTTCTGTTGAGTTTGCTCAAGTCACCCTTGAGTTGATTCCCATCCACCGCTGGTTGTCCTCCTCCACAGGAAGAGAACACAGGGGCCATCCCCTCAACACGGGGGGCATCCCCCATACGCATCCTGCCTGCCAGTCTCTCCAGCGGAGCCTGCGTTCCTCCATTGCAGAACCCCATATGAGCAAGCAGTCCCACCACATCTCATTTAATCCAAAACCGTCACAATTGTGTGACAAGCCATGGGGCTCCAGATCCTCCTGCCTGTGATCCACCTTCTCCTGCCTATGTACATTTGGACCGCAGCAGCTCAGCTCTGGCACCAGGGTGGAGTGCAGACTTCTAACAGGGAAACCTGAGCAGTGACCCTGACCAGAAGACCATTGTCCATTGAGCTGTGCGGCACTGCACGTACAGCCTGGCCTTCACGCCTGTGCTGTGCAGAACAGAGCCCTTGGCCGCAGGACAACTTCAGCAACTCATTGTCTCACAGGAGCCTGCAGGCAGCTCCCACTCAGTACTGGCCCTTACGCCTCCTGCGTGGCCTTGCCTGTAGCTAACAAGGCAGCAAGAATTTCTCATGAGAACATCAGTTCTGTTAGACTGTAGAGATGATGAGAAGAGTTCTTTTTTGGTAAGAAATTCCTACAGCAGCTTGAATGATCCAAACAGGGGAATGTCTTCTATGGGTGGGGTCCACATGGCATGTTGCGGGTGGGTCAGAGGCCTGTTCAATGCTACACCACCTGGGGTCCCACCATCTAAAAGGGACCTGAGATTATCTGCATGATTCTCTCTTTATAGTGTTAGTGCTGATGAACAGCATTTTAAATGATATCTCACAGAGTCTGAGTGCCTTTCTTACTCCAATTATAATGAACCAGTGGTGAAAAACATTCTCTCAGCACCTTTGGATGCAGCCCCTCCAGTGCCATGGAGTGGTAAGGGTGGAGTTTGCTCAAGTAACCCCTGGCTTGATCCCCATCCACTGCTGGTTGTTCTCCTCCAGAGTTCTGCCTCAAAGCAGAAAGGCCTGGGAGACCTCGCTGGTGGGAACTGAGGCAAAGAGGACGTAGAGTAGCTCACATCTATCTACACCTACTCTTACTAAATGTAGCAGTGGTCTCACAGTATTTCTGACTCTTCTTTAGCTGTTCCTGAGGTAGCAACAGCTCATCTTAATGCCCTTGAATGCCGTTTTGAGTTTCAACTAAGTTTTGATAGGAAGCATGTCTGTGCTTGGATTATGCTGTCCTTGAAGACAAGATGTATGCAGGCACACTGTTAAAATCATTGGTCTGTTCCTTGATGGAATCCTCAAGGGAGTGAGTAAAGACCCCAGTGTGGGGTGCTTTGTGTTCAGGCAATGCATGCAGCTGTTGTGCCAGAGAAAAGACAGACCTTGCTTCTCCGATGGCATCTGATGACCGATGCCTCTGACTGATGGCAACAGTCCCTGGCACACAGGCATCAATCACACTCCCTGCAATGCTGTCAGGGGTGTCTGTCACGCACCCGCCCTGAGTGGGAATTGCTTTCCTGCAGGTCCTGTGCTGTCCCTGCCAGCCCTGGCATCTCAGGGAGCTCTGTGGGCCTGGATTGGAACATTAAAGTGAGTAGATACCCTGAATTCTGAAAGGCAATGTGGGGATGAACATGAGGCAACTGCCAATCCAGTGAGTGGAGACCTAGTAAATCCAACAGATGGAGAAGAAGGAAGAGTGAGACTGGGCTCTCATATGGCATATGACTTCATTCCATCATATGGATATAGGCCACCCTGAACATAATGAGTGGGGACAGGTTCAGTTGCCCTTAATTTGGGCATCAGCTGTCATTTCAGTTGGCCACAGGAAACTCCCAAGGGCCTCCAAGAAGATGCCCCCAGGTGGTGTCCTGTCTCTACATCTGCCTGCACCTATCTTCGATCTGTCTCTATTACCTGCACATATCTTTGACCACCTCTGGCCCCTCAAATGTCACCAGACAATTGCATCTGAACAGCTCACTCCTGGCCTCCATCACCATTAATTTCCATGGGAGCTGAGAGAAGGAGCTCACATGCAGGTGTCTATTGAATGACCACCTGAAGAGAGGCAAGAGGCATCCCACCTCCTGTGGGTTGGTGGTGTGCAGGGCAGGGAGCTGAGTCCCCTTCCAGCCCCAGGACTACAAACCAAGGAGAGGATGCCTTGACTGACTCAGCTGAATCCCTTCCCTCAGCAGGGCAAAAAGAGATTCCTGCCTGTGTCTGTCTGGCTGTCCTGTCTAATGATGGGCCAACAAAAGTTGATATTTCGACCCAACTCTGTCTCTGAGCAGAGAAATGCCACTGCTGGAACGAAGTGTCTCACCCCAGCTGAGAGAGGGAACATCAGTGATTCCTTCAGCTTGTTCCACAGTAGGTTCCCCTGGAGCCCCAGCCACAAATCAAGGGAACCCGGAGGGGGCAGACAAATTGCTACCTTGGGCTGGTCCTCTGCTGCTGAGCTGGGCCGGGCTCCTGGGACAGAGGGAGCTCATGGCAAGTGGGCAGAGCTGCAGAGAGACAGCTCTGCCCAGGAGCAGCAGCTCTGCAAAGCACAGCAGGGCTGAGGGCACAGCCTGCAGGCACCGAGGGGAGAGGAGCAGGGCAGAGAGAGCTTAAAGGCAGTCTGGGCTGTGAGGAAAGTTGAGAGCTCGCTGGGGGAGAAATCTTCACAGCCCTCTACATGGTAAGTACCTGCATGACAGGGAATGTATCTGCAGTTTGTGGAAGGATCTCCAAAAGCTGGCACATCCCACAGTCAGGAGGACTTCCACAGTTCGTCTAGCGTAGAGGAGGACATGCTGCAGAGCAGGGCTTCCCTGCTGCACCATCAGAGGGACAGGGCATCTCAGCTGCCTTCTACCAGGGACAGCTGCAGGGCTGTGAATGTGTGTGTGTGCAGCCAAGGGTGCCCAGGGCTGTCCTTCAGCGTCCCTGTGCCCCAGGGGGCTGTGTGCCCAGGCAGGGACTCTGCCGCCTGCCAGGGTCAGCACTCAGCCTGCCCGGGGAGCTCCCTATAGCACTGCAGAAAGAAGCTGTGGGTGGAAGGAACAATTTCTGGCAGGGCAGGGTCTTTCTGCTGCATCACTCAGGGCTGCTCACAGCTCCAGATCACCACTAGGAAACTTCCAAGGGGGTGTTTCAAGAGGAAGGTCAAGGCAGTTTACAAGAAAGAGATTTCCTGAGTCTGTGTTTTCAGTTTCCTACTTGGAGGGCAGGGAACAGGAGCAGGGCTGGGGGTGGGGGAGGGAAAGAGAAATAGAAAAGGACCTGTCAAGCTTGGACAAGTCATTGCGACTTCTGAGCTGTAAATTTGAGGGGTCAGCAGGTCTGCTAATAGCCTCCTAAACTGCCTTCAGCCACTCCTCTACCTATGGACAGCACCAACATCACGTTTGCTGGACCCATCAGGGCTGTTCTCACCCGCCCTTTTGAACCTCCAAACAGGAACACGTGCCCAGGCAGTGCCCTGCAAACAGGCAGGTTTCTGTAGGCCGAGGTGAGTGCACAGAGTTTGGGATGGGGTCTGTGAGTGCTGACAGGGAAAAGACATGGCCCAGGGAATCACTTCCTAGGAGGAAAATCTCCAGGCAGCAGGGTTACGATCAGGGAAGGAGAGGAAACTTAAAACAGATATGCTGTGGGAAGGAGAATTCAGAAAATTCTGTAACATCCCCTCCATCACAGACCCCTTCCTCTGAGCAAGCCCCCTTGCCTCCTCTCCCACCCAGCAAAGCCTGTGCCCTCAGGGCTGTGGGGTCCAAGGCATGAACCACCTCCTCTGCAGCCACAGCTCCAGCAGAGCCGTGCTGCAGCTCTCCAGCCACATGCCCACTTCCCTCTGCAGAGCACAGGGGCTGACACCAACTGCCTGGCAATGCTGGTGTCTGGGAGGTGGCGTGCACAGCTGGGTAAGGGCAACGCTGTCCTGAGTGCCCGGCTGCCTCTCCCCTCGCCTCTCTCAGCCAGACCCTCACTGTATTTTTCCTTGTTTCTCCACTTGTCTGTGTTATTGCTGTTGTTATCCTGTTCTTGCTGTCAGGCTCTCTGGGGATGGGAGTTTCAGCTGCAGAGTCACACACTGATCTTGTGGGTCCTTTTGTGCAGGTGTGTCCATGGGAACAAGTGTCCCAGCTTTCCTCTCATCTGTGAGGCTGTGGGCAATGCAGCCTGTGGGGCTGGGGAATGAGCTGGTTTTCCCTTAGTGACATACCATCATGAAAAAACTTACGTATCTCCTTTTGCTATCTTTCCATGCTGTGAGCTGCCCTCCAGAATGCAAATCTGTTCCATAACATCTTTGTGTAGCATCTGAAAGCCCCATCTATAAGCACAGTGCTGCTATGACCAAGGAAATGCTGTTGGGTTGGTCAAATGAGCCGTGTGTGTCCTTGGCTAGAAGTGGGTTGCTGAGATGTTGAGAAAGGGTGAGACATTTAGCAGTCTGCAGTGGATCCCTCTGCTCTCAGCAGTGTCTGCTGGCTTTTCACGCAAACAGAGCACTGTGATCGCCCTCAGTCTCAGAAAGGTGCAAGCCCAAGGCATCTCGGTCTGAAGGACAGACCAGGTCCCCTCAACTGCTCTAATCCAATGGCAATCCTCTTGCCTTGCAGGATTCACTCAGATCTCCCTGAGGGCAACAGAAATACTAGGACATCCCAGTACAATCCTCAAATCAGATGGGGGGAATAATATAAAAATTTCCTCCAAATTAAAAAAAAAAACAAACAACACAACAAATTTCAGTCTGCTTTCTGCAATCTTCTTTCCTTAGCACTGGGATTCAGATGCTGCAAGCCCTTCTGTTATGGGTGGATTCATCTGACCAAGTTGAACACCAGGACTGGCCGCTGCTTCCACCATTCCCATGAACTCACTGCTGCAGAGCAGGGCTGACACCTCAGCAGCCAGTGCGTGGAGGCCCAGCTCCTCATGGCACATTCAACCAGCACCAAACCAGAGCTTCAGCCATGGAGCTGAAGGAAGGTGTCCTAGGAAAGGGAAATAGAGGGGTGAGGTCTGTAGCAAGGGGAGGGTCTTCAGGAAATGGCTTTGGTTTTGCTCAGAAAAGTCTCCCCTAACTTGTCAATGACTTTTCCTCTTTGCACGGGTCCCCATGCCTGGAGGCAGCAAACGTCCAATGGCAGCTCTATCACCGAGTTCCTCCTCCTGGCATTCATGGACACACGGGAGCTGCAGCTCTTGCACTTCTGGCTCTTCCTGGGCATCTACCTGGCTGCCCTCCTGGGCAACGGACTCATCATCACTGCTGTAGTCTGCAACCATCACCTCCACACACCCATGTACTTCTTCCTCCTCAACCTCTCTCTCCTCGACCTGGCCTCCATTTCCACCACTGTCCCCAAAGCCATGGCCAATTCCCTGTGGGACAGCAAGGCCATCTCCTACCTGGGATGTGCTGCACAGGTCTTTCTGTTTATCTTTTTCATGTCAGCAGAGTTTTCTCTCCTCACCATCATGTCCTATGACCGCTACGTTGCCATTTGCAAACCCCTGCACTATGGGACCATCCTGGGCAGTAGAGCTTGTGTCCACATGGCAGCAGCTGCCTGGGGCAGTGGTTTCGTATATGCTCTACTCCACACTGGCAATACATTTTCAATACCACTTTGCCAAGGCAATGCCCTGGACCAGTTCTTCTGTGAAATCCCCCAGATCCTCAAGCTCTCCTGCTCAGATGCTTACCTCCGGGAAGTGTGGGTTATTGTGGTTAGTGTCTTTGTGGTATTTGTGTGTTTTGTTTTCATTGTGCTGTCCTATGTGCAGATCTTCAGGGCAGTGCTGAAGATCCCCTCTGAGCAGGGACGACACAAAGCCTGTTCCACATGCCTCCCACACCTGGCCGTGGTCTCTTTGTTTATTAGCACTGTCATGGTTGCCTACCTGAAGCCCCCCTCCATCTCCTCCCCATTGCTGGATATGGTGGTGGCAGTTCTGTACTCAGTGGTGCCTCCAGCTGTGAACCCCCTCATCTACAGCATGAGGAACCAGGAGCTTAAAGACACATTGAAGAAGCTGATTCAATCAGCTCTTTCTCAGCAGCAATAGCCTGCTCACGCCTCTTCAGAAGTGATTTCAAATTCATCTTGGGAACCTCCTGTGCTTTGGGCATTTTATCTGTGATGACCATGTTTGTTCATGTCTGCATCCACTCCACTTCCCCAGAGCCATGAACCCAGCCTGCCTGACCCAGAGGGGTGTTCACGTGTGTCTGGCACAATGGTACAGCTGGCTTCTTGTGTCGCACCTCTGTAATAAAAGGGGATTTCCTCATGGTGGTGTCTGGAGGTTGGGCTCTTCTTCCAAAGCTGAGCTCAGGCTGAAGAAATTGCCCCCACAATGCCGTGCTGCTTTGCTTGGGTTCTCCCCATGGGATGAGGGGAGGAGGGCATGTGGCAATGTGTTAGAGAATGGGCCTGGGCTGAGCCTTCACCTGTGGGTGCCCAGTTCCACCCGAGATGGTGAATGATCAACAGGGATCTGCCTGGGACTCTCACCCCATGGCTTTCAGGCACCACAGCCCGCTCGCTCTGCAGAGCAGTACCAACAGCTCAGGGCCCTGTGGAGGGCACAGGGAGGAGGAAGGAGCGGCAAGTCAGGCCAGCATGGACAAACTTCCCTGGTGAAAGGCTCTCTGGGGGCAGGGACATGTCTGGAGAAGAGAAAGCAGCAACTCTGTGCTTCTAGGAGGGAATAAATGACAAAGAGATATCTATTTCTGAATGCACCAGCTCGGGCAGGCTTCTCTATTGCTTGGGTGGCTGGAGCAGCCTGAGGATGCCCTGGGCCAGGAGCCTTTTCCTGGGAGTGGGGCTGGCACAGAGGGGTTTGCTGGCCGTGGACAATAAGGCTGTCTTGGAGACAGGAGCAGACACTGGCCTCCATCTCCTCATGCCATGGCTGGCCCTCAGCCCTGGGACTGAGACACCTCTCTGCCTCTCTGGCAGGAGCTACTGTGAGCTGCAGAGGGGCTGGGGCTGTGGGGTTGAGTGTGCAGAGCTTTGCAGTACCCATCAGTGGGCACTGCCATGGGGTCAGCCCAGAATGGGCTGCTTTTCTGGGCTGGACATGAAAGAGATAGATGGGTAGGGGAGGGAAGTGCTGGGGAACACCAGATAGGGACAGGGCTGGGCTGGAAACTACTTGGGAGAGGAACACACTGAAGTTAGCTGAGCTGCCTGACCATGCAGGGTGAGGACTCACACCAGGGGTTTGCTGGTGCAGAGTCAGGGCTTGTGGAAGGCAGCGGAGACTTGCAGACACAGGAGAGAGGAGGCTGGTCTGTTGTCTTTGGTGGCATGGACAGCTGGGGAAGGTGCCCCAGGGCATTTGTAACACAGACAAACACCACCACCCCCAGTGCCCGGTTGCACCATAGCACTACCCTTCAAGTGACATTTCCTTTTTCCTCATGCCCAGGCTCAGACTCCAAAGCTTTTCCTTTCTCATGCTGTTTCCTCTACAAAGGAAATCTTCATCCTCTCTGAAAGCACCCTTCAAGCAGCTGCAGGCCGTGACAACATTGTCCTTGGCCTCTACGTCAGGAGGCCAAAGCAGCCCAGGTCCCTCAGCCTCTCCACACGAGTCATGGGATTCAGCCCCTTCACCCCATCTTGGCAGATGTCCTCTGCACCTTCTCCAGGTCCTCCCCACTCCTGCAGAACATGGAGCCCCACCCCAGCACAGATTAGTTCAGATGTGGCCACACCCCTGCTGAGTCAAGGGAGGAGCTAACTCCCCTTGTCTGGGTGGCCATACTCCTCCTAATTCAGCCCCATATGCAGCTGGCCTGATTCGTGGTCAACATGCTGCACTGGCTTCCTATAGCATCCCTTGTAGCAACCATGCCTTCTCCTCAGGCTCACTCCTCAGCTGGTCAGCTCCATGCTTGCCTTGATACATGGGGTTATCCTGCTCCTGATGCAGGACTGGCCACTTCTCCTTGTAAAACTTGGTGAGTTTTCTGTTGGCCACCCTGTCCTGTGGTGCCTCTAACAAGATGACAGCATGAGGAACTGCAGGACAAGACGGATAATAAAAGAAGGTCCTAGTCTAACGGACTTGCAGAGCAAAGTAAGAATTCGCAATGCAGCCATCCCAGACACACCAACAGAGGGCACCAGGCAAGCAAACCAGGGACAGTAGGCAAAGGGAAAACAGAGGTGGGCTTCTTGTGTGGGAGGGTTGGAGGATGACCAAAGGGAAGAACCTGGAATGGGGGAAACATGGAAGAAGGAAGTTGGAGGTGAAGCAAAGGGTTCAGCCAGGGCTGTTTGTGGGCACCTGTCAAGTAGCCCTCAATCTCATTTCTCCAGCAGGGAAATCAGCATGGCTGGGCACACCTCTGATGTGTCTTGACAGGAATGCACACAGTGTGGGCAATTCCTGAGCTATATTCTCACTTAGGTACCCAAGATACAGCCACATAGCTCACATCACTGGAGGGTGGCCATGGATGGAAGCAGGCTCTTTAGGAAGGACGGGGCAGGTCGGTGAGGAGGGGAAGTTGTCCTGTATGTGAGTGAGCAGAAGGACATCATGGAGCTCTGCCTAGTGCCAGGTGATGAGCCAGATGAGAGCTGCTGAATGAGGATTAGTGGGCAGAGCAACGTGGATAACGTTGTAGTTGGTGTCTGCTATGGACCAACCATATTAAGAAGAAGCAGCAGATGAGGCCTTCTTCAGACAAGTAGAAGCAGGTTCTCATTTGCAGGCCCTGGTCCTCATGGGGGACATTACCCAGTCAGACATCTGCCTGAGGGGCAGCACAGCAGGGCACAAGACACTCAGGAGGCTTCTGGAGGGCACCATGAACCTCCCAATCATTCAGCGAGAGTGTTAGGAAAGGCAAAGTCCATCTCGATCTCAATCTGGTAATTCAATCTGGACATGAAGGGCATGAAGAAAGGGTTTAAGAACGACACCAGCAGCAAAAGGAAGGCTCGGGAAAATGTGTGCCTGCTGCTAGATGGGTCAGGGGCCCTGGTGACAAACAGCACAGAAAGGGCCAAGAAAGGGCCATGCCTTCTTCCTCTCTGAGTTTACTGGTAAGACCAACCTGCAGGAATGCCAGGCCCCCAGGACCAGAGGAAGGGCAAGGAAGACTTACCCTTGGTGCAGCAGTCTCAGGTTAGGGAACATTTAAAGAAAGTACACGTGCATAAGTCCTTGGGACCTGAGGGGATGCACTGGTGAGTGCTGAGGAAGATGGCTGATGTCACTGCAAGGCCACTTGACATCATGTTGGAAAGGTCATGGGGATTGGGCAAGGTTCCTGAGGACTGGAAGAAAGCAAATGTAAACCCTATCTTTAAGCAGGGCAGGAAGGAGGATGCAGGGAGCTGTCAGCCTGTCTCCCATGATACCCCTGTAGACAAGCGGAGCAAGTATGGACTAGAGAAGTGGAAAATGAGATGGATGGAAAAGTGCCTGAATCCCAGAGGGCTGTGTCCAGTGGCACAAAGTCCAGCTGGAGGATAATCACCAGGGGTGTAGCCCAGGGGTTGATGTGGGTCCCGTTCTATTCAGCCTTTCATTGGAGTCCTGGAGGATGGGACCAGGGGCATCGTGAGCAGGTTTGTGGATGATACAGAACTGGGAGGAGTGGCTGGTACAGCAGCTGGTTGCACTGCCGCTCAGAAGGACGTGGGCAGGCTGGAGAAGTGGGCAGAGAGGAAGCTCATCAAGTTCAACAAAGGGAAAGACAAAGTCCTGCCCCTGGGCAGGCATAATGCCATGGACCAGTACTGGGGGCTGGGGGCTGACTGCCTGGAAAGCAGGTTTCTAGAGAAGGATCAGGGGGTCGTGGTGGCTAACAAGCTGGCCACGAGCCAGCAGTGCGGCTGTGTGGCAAAGCAGGCCGACAGCCTCCTGGGCTGCGTTCAGGAGAGGTTTGCCAGCAGGTGGAGAGAGGTGATCCTTCCCCTCTAGTCAGCACTGCTGAAGCCACGTGTGGAGTGCTGTGTCCAGTGCTGGGCTGCCCAGTACAAGAGAGACATGGAGTGACTGGAGGGAGTCCAGCAAAGGGCCACAAAGATGATGAAGGCACACAAGCATCCTTCAGGAGGAGAGGCTGAGAGAGCTGGGACTGTTTCGCCTGGAGAAGGGAAGGCTCATGGGGATCCTGTCCATGTGTATCAATACCTGACGGGAGGGAATGAAGAAGAGGGAGCCAGGCTTTTCTCTGTGGTGCCCAGTGACAGACAATGGGTAGCAAGGGAAGCACAGGAACTTCCATCCAACCCAAGAAAACTCTTTTCTGCTGTGAGGGTGGTTGATCACTGGAACAGGTTGTCCACAGAGGTTGTGGTGTCTCCATACGTGGAGATATTCAAAATCCAGCTGGACCCTGTATTGGGCATCCCGCTCTAGACTAGACTAGGCCATGTCCAGATATGCCACCAAGAAGAGTCAGAAGGAACCAGTGGAGGTGTCTAGTGCTACGCTCTGCTCTGAGCAGGGAGAGCTTGTCCGTTAGATCAGGTTGGTGAGTGCTTTCTCCACTTGAGTTTTGAAGATGTCTGGGCCCCAGACCCAGTACTAATCAACTATAAAGGTGTGTTTTTTTTCCTTAAACCTCATGTGAAATTTCCCTGCCTGCTTCTTGTCCGCATTGTCTCTTGTCCTTGTCTTTCCTTCCTGACTGCCAGACACACCCTCATGCCTACTGTGAGCAAGGACAACAACAACCTTCTCTCCAAGTGTGGCAACACCAGGATCCCCTGTGACTGCACAGCCAGGCATTGTGGCCAGCTCCGAGCAGAGAGACACCCTGGGGGTCCCTGCCTGGGCTCAGAGGAGGGCATGTGGAGACACCCAGCACCTGACACAGAGGGAATGTGGTGGTGCCTGTGGGCTGACACCAAGGCAGCGTTTGGGGCAGAATGGGTGAGCAGAGAAGACCTCCAGCAGCTCCTCTGCATACCTGGTCAGGGAGTAATGCCCTTGGTGGTGCTCCTGAGAGAGGATGGTGGCATGGGAGGGGAGGTACTAAGAGCTGTGGTGCAGGGCACTGGGGCTCAGAACTAGGTCTGGGGTTCCCAGCAGGCAGTGCCAGTGGCTACAGCCCAAAGAGACCCCTGGCCATGGAGAGATCATCAGCGAGTCTTGTCCCAGCTGTGGAGAGCTGCTGTGGCTGCAGAGAGGTTCCTGGGAGTGCTGGGGTCAGTCCTGGCTGCCCTGCACCTCCCAGCCCAGCATGTCTCTTGGGTCTCCGCAGCAATCGCACTGACTGGGGTGACAGCCCTGCCTGGCTGGGGATTGAGGGCAATTTAGGGTTTCCATCAGTGGGGGAGGTTCTTGGAGCATCATGGCTTTTGTTCAGATCCCTGTCCCTGTCCCTGGGCTGGCCCACACCTGCATCCCCACATGTGGCCCTAGACCTCTGCTGGTGCAACCACCACTTGGGACAGGGTGCATTCAGGGCTGGGGAAACATCCTCCCGGCACAGTTCCCACAAGCGACCTCAGTGCCTCATTCCCCTGCAGCCACCCAGCTTTGACTGCCCACCCCAGCACCCTACCCCATCACTGCTTATGGGGGACGATGTGGATCTGGGGGGTCGAAGGGGGGCTCCTGGCAGATGGGCAGGCCCCCCCACCCTCCCCCATTTTCAGTTTCTGAACTGGGGTCCTCCCAAGCACTTTTGGTTTTGGGGGGGTCGATTGATTTGGGGTTCTATGACAGCTGGAAGAGGGAGGGGATGTAGGGGCACTAGGAGCTGGGGGGTGATGGGGGCTATTTGGGGCATCGGTGGGGTAGTGTTGAGTGTCCCTGGGCAGTTGGGCATCAGTTGGTGGTCCTTGGGGGCAGGCCTGGTCTCCCTGTGGGCAATTCTGGGTCCATGGGGGCAGTTTGGGGTCCCATGGCAGGTGGTTTTGGGGTCAGTGAGGAAGTTATGGGTCCCTGCTGTATTTTGGGGGTTTCTGGGAGTAATTTGTGATTCCCTGGGGGCCGTTTGTGGGGTTGTGTTGTAGTTTGGGGGTCCCTGGGATAATCTGGGGGTCCCTAGTTAAATCTATGTGTCCCTGGAGATGTTGGGCATCCCTAGAAAGTGGTGGGCCCCGGGGGAGTTTTGAGGTCCCTGGGACAGTTGGGGAGTCCTGGGGCAGTTGCGGAGTTCGTGGGGTAGGTTGAGGGTCCATAGGGATAGTTTTTGGGGTCCCTGAGGTAATTTGGGGTCCCTGAAAGCAATTCAACTGGTCTTAGGGGTAGTTTGGGGGTCCCTGGGGGCAGTTTTAGACATCCATGGGGTAGTTTTGGGGGTCCCTGGGGATAATTCAAGGAGCTTTAGGGGCAGTTTGGGGGTCCCTGGTGCAGTTTGGAATCAGATGGAGGTCCCTGGGTGCAGTTTGGGGGTCCTTAGGGATGTTGTAGTTCCTTGGGGGTAGTTTTAGGGGTCTCTGGGGTAGTTGGGGGTCCCTTGGGGAAGCTGGGGGGACCCAGGGGCAGTTTGGGCTTCCTGGGGGTAATTTTGGGGGTCCTTGGTATAGGTTGAGAGTTCCCTGTGGTAGTCTGGGGATCCCTGGGACAGTTTTGTCATCAGTGGGGCAGTTTGGAGGTGCCTGGGGGCAATTTAGGGTCCCTGAGGCAGTTTTGGGGGCCCCTGGGTGTAATTCAGCTTCCCTGGGGATAATATGGTGGCCTCTGGGGCAGTTTTAGGGTCCCTGGGGGTAGTCTGGGGGCCCCTGGTGTAATTTTGGGGTAGTTTGGGGGCTCCGCAGGGCAACGTGGGGGTCCAAGGGTGTGCTCCCCCCACCCCCCATGGGAACCCCCCAAAACACTCACCTGGCAGCGCCCCGGATGGGGGGGGTCCCCAAGGACTTCCACCTACCTGCAGGACAGGAGCGGGGGTAAATGGTGGGTATATATAGGGGGTAGCTATGGCGAGGGGTATATATGGAGAGGGGTATATATGGGGGGGTATATATGGGGTGGGGTATATATGGAAACTGTATATATGGGGATATATTTGGAGATTATAAATGGGGAGGGGTATATATGGGGGTCTATATGGAGAGTGTATATATGGGGGTATATACAAAGAGTATATATATGGGGGTGTATAAGGGGCATATATATGGGGAGGGGTGTAAATAGGGTTATAACTGAGGGGCTATAAAAAGGGGGGTATAAATGGGGGCTATAAATGGGGAGGGCTATATAGGGGGTATCTATGGGGAGGGGTGTAAATGAGGTTGTAAAATGGTTAAAAAGAGGGGTATAAATCGGGGTATAAATGGGGGGTACATATGGGGAAGGGTGTATATTGGGAGGGGTATAATGGGGAAGAGTGTATATGGGGGTATATACAGGGAGAGGTATATAGGGGGTATATAGGGGGATATAAACTTGGGGAGGGTAATACATGGTGGGTATATGGGTAGCATAAAGAGGGGGTATAAATTAGGGAGGTATAAATGGCGCTGATACATGCAAGGGCTATAAATGTGGGAGCTATAAATGGGGGTACAAACAAGGGGGTACAAGTGGGGGATACCCCACCCTACCTGGCTGGGGGTGTCCCCCGAAGCAGACAGGGGCTGTCACAGTGACCGGGCCCAAAGTTTGATCCTGCTTTCCCGGGTCTTCTTGCTGACGGGGTTTTTCAGGCAGGGAAAATTAAACCCCAGGGTGAAATACCGTACCACCCCCAATGGTGGGATGGCCCGTGGTCCTCTGGGGTGGGGGGTCCTGGACAAACAGGGTACTGAGGTGGCCACCAGCACCCCCAAAATGTCTAGGGGAGTCAGGGGGATGGGGAAAATGATTGCTGCTCTTTGAGGGACACCAAAATCTTGGGGTTTGAGGGACATCAAGGTCTTGGTGTTGGCGGTGGTCATTGATGGTCCTTGATGAACACCATGATCTAGGGGTCTAGGGTTTGTCATCAATGTTCCTTGAGGGACACCAAGGTCTTGTGGTTTGGGGACAATCATCTCCAGTCCTTGGGCAATGTCTAGGCCTTGGACTTTGGGGACAATCATGTCCAGTCCTTGCGGAACACTAAGGTTTTGGAGTTGCGGATGGTTGTCTCTGGCCTTTGATTTATCTCATGTCATGTCTGAGTAGCTCATAGGCCTGGAGTAGGCCCATGGCATGTGTAGGTGCTTCTTCTAATGTCACTGCTGCCTGAGGAGCTGGGAGGGCAGGAGCAGGCCCATAGTTTCTGTAGGTGGTTTTCAGGTCATTGGTGCCTGAATGGCCGATAGGCCGGGAGCAGGCCAATATCAGAGGTAGATGCTATGACATCCTCTGTGGCTGAGTAGCAGATAGGCCAGGGGCTGTGCATGAGCTTGTGATGTCACTGCTGCCTGAGTAGCTGGTAGGCCAGGAGCTGGCACATAGCTTCTGTAGGTGCTTCTGATGTCACCAAAACAATATTTCGACCATGCCCAAATACGGCTTTTTGGAAGAACCATCATCAGCAGAAGTCCATACACCGCACACACGTGTGACACTGTAACACATGCACACAGAGTGCCAGCAGTAGGAGGGTGTGAGGTCACTGTCAGGATAACCCATGAGCACACAGCAGTGGCAGTGGTCACGTCACCAATGGCACCCCATGGCTGTGGGGCTCGGTGCAGAGCGGCCGTGTGCTGTCACAAGGGCTTCACGGAGGACGGGAGCTGCCCGGCCCCGTGCCTTCGATGCCGAAGGAGCAGCCCCTGCAGCCCTGGCTGGAGCAGTCGGGGTGGGGGTGGCTCGGGGACCCCGCAGGGATGTGCCTGGGCACGGCGCCAGGAGGAAACCACAGACTTCCTGCCTGGGCGCTGCGGGGGGAGCGTGGGGAGTGCTGCGAGGCCACGTGGGCTGTGGTTTGTGCACCTGCAGGCTGGAGCTCCCGATGCGCCCGCGGGGAATAACGGCCCCTCGGTGACACGCTGACAGTCAGGGATCTGTCTGAGCCTCTGGGCTGCACGTCTGCTGCCAGGGCAGGGACATGTCCCAGCTCCGGCTCCTGCGAGGGACCTTCCATGGGGCTCTCCAGGGAAGGAAGGGTGAGCCAGCACTCCTGGGACGGGGCTCTGGCCTGGGCTAAGGCCCTTTCCCAGCTGCTGCTCCCAGCACAGTGGGGTCTGTAGCAGGGGCAGGGGCTGTTTCCCTCCCTTCCTGACACAGCCTCCGGCGCAGCCCCAGCCCTGTGCTTCCCACGGCACGAGGGTGGCTGGACACTCTCACCTTGGGCTCTTGGCTGTGCCTGGCATAGGAGATGCTCAGTGCTCCTGGTTGAGAAAGCAGGGTTGAGGGGGTGAAAAATCCATTTACCCCCACACAAGCAGCCCTGTCCTGTGACGGCCCCCCACCACGGTGACGTGACACCTGTAGCAGAGCCGTCTGTCATATATGGTCATGAATGGCGCTGGAGAAGTTCATTGGAGGGCCGGGCTGTGTCGGAGGGGAGATAGCTCCCGATAATGTCGAAAAAGGCCCTGCTGCTTTGATTGGCTCGTCCTGTAGCTGGGCTGGCATCTGCAGAGATATATTGCCCTCCTGTCGCCATTGTCCCCAGGAGTCCCCAGGAGCCGTGGCAGGGAGTGTGGCAGAGCAGGGATGTGCTGGCAGGGCAGGAGGCTCAGGATGGGCACAGAGGGAGTCCTGTCCCCTCGGATGCTGGGGCTGCTCCTCTGGGTACAGCTGTGCAGCGGTAAGTGCCAGTTCCATTGTCCCCCAGCCCAGGCCCAGCGGGTAGCAGCATGGCCATCGGGATGTGTCCGGGAATGGGGTTTCTTTGCAGGTGCTACTGAGGTGAGGGCCAGAAGGTGCTCAAGTCCATGGAGCCTGTGCCTGCCTGTCTGGGTGGGAGAGAGCATGTCCTTTTCCAGGGCTCCGGTGTTTGGGGCAGCCTGTGCCTGGCTGGACGCAGAGACACCCTGTCCTGGGGTAGCCTTTGGGGACCCCCCGTTCCCCAGCACTGTGCCTCTGGAGCCGGTGGTGGCCTAGCTGGGGATGGCAGCAGGCAGAGATCCCCAGGGCACTGCCAACCTCTGGGGTACCCCAGAGGCTTTGTGTGCTGCTCACTGCCCCCTTGTTCCAGGGGACCCTGAGCCCATGAGGGCAGTTTGTGCCCCGCAGAGAGAAGGGGATGGGGGCATCTGCGTCGAGAGACATCCTTCCTGGGGGGCCTGTCCCAGTGCAGGGCTGGGCTGACACCAGGGGCGAGGAGGGGATGTGGGTGTGGGGATCACTGGAATGGTCTTGGTGGGAACAGGGAAAGCCCTGGGGGTGGGGGTGGGTTTGGATGGTGCCAGGGCAGGTGGTTTGCATGGGAAGCTGCAGGGCTGTGTACACGGGGCTGTTCAGGGGGTGCTGGGCTGGGGAAGAGCGGGTGCCCTGTGCAGGGCTGGGCACAGTGTGCAGGTGTGCGTGGGCAGGGGGCAGGTGGCCGTTGGGGTGGGAGAAGGTGCCTTGTGCGGTGGGATGGCGAATGACCCAGCAGGGCCAGACCTGCACATCCCAAGCCTTGCACAGCCCGTGGGGATAGAAGGGATCCCCGCACCGCACTGGGGACAGCCTGGAGGGGAGAGGGCTCCCACCCTAGCACCTCTGACATGGCCTTGGCAGGGGGTTCCCCCAGACCTGCAGTGCTGCGGCTTGGAGCTCTCCTGACCGGTGCCATGTTGGTGTTTGAAGGGGCTGCAGAGGTGAGGCTGGTGAATGGCGACAACGACTGTGCTGGGAGAGTGGAGGTGAAACATGAGGGCCAGTGGGGGACCGTGTGTGGTGACTACTGGAGCATGAACGACGCGGCAGTTGTTTGTAAGCAGCTGGACTGTGGGTCTGCTGTTGGAGCTCCTCAGTACAGAGGCTTTGGGCCAGGATCTGGCCCCATTTGGCTGGATGATGTTGGCTGTAATGGCACCGAGTTGGCCCTGTCTGACTGCACACACAGAGGATGGGGTGAACATAACTGCATTCATGCTGGTGATGCTGGAGTGATGTGTTCAGGTAAGTGGACAGCCTATTCCCCACTTCTGGGCATGTGACGGGAAAGGAACCTTGGGTGTGCTCTCAGGGAGCAACAAGTGGCCATTACAGCAGTGCCCAATGTGGTCAGTCACACTGCTGAGCTGGGACTGTCATTGCTGGTGTTCTCAGTGCCTGGGAAAAGCCCAGAGGGAGCCTAGCCCAGGCTGAACTAACCCTGCCACAGTGTCTCAGGCCCTCTTCAGTCAGTGTCTTGGGCTGCAGATGAAGTCTCCATCCCTGCCCTGGGGTGTCCACTGATCCCCACTGGTCTCTACGTATTCTGCCAGCTCCCAGACAACAATGCTGAGGGTCCCTGTGCTGGAGAAACCTGGGGTTACTTGCTTGGCACTGCACACCTTGGAGGAAGGGCATGAGATATCTGGTCCCCTGGGTCATTGCCCTTCACAGCCATGAGTACCTCAAGTGAATCAAAAGGGTTTTTCAGAGAGCATGAGTGCTGGGCCCTGGGAGAGGAGCAGGGTGGCACACAGCCCTTTCACTGCCTGTCCCCAGGGCTCGGCTGTGTGGTCCAGCCAGCTCCTGCAAGGCTTGGGAGCTTGGCCACTGCCTGACTCTGGCTGCTCCCTTCTGCATCACTGCATGCACAGGCTGGTACTGTGACATCCCTGGGGCTGTGACAGCCCCACGGGGACATAGCCCCATGCAGGCAGCGCTGACCTGCTGCCCAGCCTCTCCTGCCTGCCCATGGTTCCCCACACTGCCCCAAGAAACAGAGGCTTTGGCAGCACTTTCTGACTGTTGTCTGTGCCTGCTGTCACCCTCTGAGCCAGCATGAGCCCAGGGGGACATGCAGGTCTCCTGTCCCTCTGCCTGGACTTTGTCTTGGGACCTGTGCACCTGTGGACAGAGCCCTGTGTGTCTGGCTGAGGACACCCGCTCCAAGCAGGCATCGGAGAGGGCTGGACAGGCACCAGCCATGGTAACTGCTGCAGCATTTCTGTGCTCTGTGACATCTCCCCCTAAAAGCAACCTCCCAACACCCCAGAACAGCCCTGGGAGCAGGGTGCATTTCTGGCTGTGTCAAGGAGATGGTCCTGCCTGGTCGCAAGCTCTGCAGGGGCTGAGCAGGCTGCAGCAGTCATTATCATCTGGGCCAGTTCTCCCGGACCCGAACTGCGCACACCACACTGCAGTGCTGGTGGGACCATGCCGGGCACCACAGGGCACGTTGTGCAGCAGCAGATTGTCCAAGCAGTGCCTGGTGCTGCAACAGACACATACCCTTCGGTGCTGTGATGGTGTAGAGAAGGTGTGCAGGGGGTCTGGTGTGTTTGTGTTACCAAGAGTCCTTCAAGAGCTTCCTCTGGGATGTTCAGTGGGTGGTTTGGTCATGGCTTGCTTGTAGGTGATGCAGGATGTGGTCATGTATCTGTCAGAGGACTCTGGGAACTCCAGTTACTTACTTTGTTCCAGGGTTTGTCCGGCTCGTAGAAGGGAAGAGCCGCTGCTCAGGACGTGTGGAGATCCATGATGGGGACCAGTGGAAAACTGTCTGTGACTCCCACTTTGGTCCCAAAGCTGCTGACGTGGTCTGCAGAGAGCTGCAGTGTGGAGTGGCCCTGCCTGTTGCTGGGGCAGCTCACTTTGGAGAAGGGGTGGGTCCCATGTGGGATGGAGAGCTGCAGTGTGTGGGGAATGAATCCCTCCTCAACTCCTGCCCCAGGGGGTCCCACAGGGACCAGCCCTGCACCCACATGAAGAGCGCTGCTGTCACATGCACACGTAAGGACTCAGGGTGGGGTGTTGAACACTGGGTGAGCTCCAGCCTGAGGGGGGGCAGGTTGTGCCTGTGGAGACAAGGGAACTGGGGTACCTGTTCCCACAGGCTGGCAGAGAGGTGACCTTCCTGGGGCATCCTAGACAAGGGCACGGCTGGGCTGATGCCCGAGGACAAGGAGGGGGCATGGGTTGGGAGGGCTCACTGGCATCATCCTGTTGCACCACAGGGGACACAGAAAGGCGTGAGGGTGGAGGATGAGCTGGGAGATGCCCAGGGCAGGCTGTGGTCCAGGGGAGCTTAGGACCTGGGCAGAAGCAGCAGTGTGTGCTTGGGGGAGCCGTGGTGGGGGCAGGTCTCTTCTCAGGGTGCTAGCTGGGAAGGAACGGGTGCCCTGGGTGGGTATGAGCCGGGGGTCAGTTTGCAGGGGGCATTGGGGTGGAAGGAAGTGCCACAGTCTGTGGGGTGACAAATGACCCAGCAGGGTTGGAGCTGGGCATCCCCAGCCTTGCACAGCCCGTGGGGATAGAAGGGAGCCCTGCACTGCCCTGGGGACAGCCTGGAGGGCAGTGGGCTCCCACCCTGGCACCTCTGGCTCCACCTGAGCAGGGGTTCCCCCAAACGCACAGTGCTGGGGCTCGGCACTGTCTTGACTGGTCCTTTGTCAGTGTTTGAAGGGGCTGTGGACGTGAGGCTGGTGAACGGCGACAACCACTGTGCTGGGAGAGTGGAGGTGAAACAACAGGGCCAGTGGGGGACCGTGTGTGGTCACCACTGGGACATGCAGGATGCTGCTGTGGTTTGTAAGCAGCTGGACTGTGGTTCTGCTGTTGGAGCTCCTCGGTACGGAGTCTTTGGGCGAGGATCTGGCCCCATTTGGCTGGATAATGTTGGCTGTAATGGCACCGAGTCTGCCCTGTCTGACTGCCCACATGCAGGATGGGGTGAACATAACTGCATTCATGCTTTTGACGCCGGAGTGATATGTTCAGGTAAGGGGACAGCCTGTTCTCCACCTTTGGGTCTGGGACAAGGGAAGGGACCTGGCTATAACCTCAGGGAGCAACAGGCTAATGTCACAGCAGGGCCCGGTGTGGCTGGTCGAACTGCTGAGCTGGGACTGTCATTGCTGATGTCCTCGGTCCCTGGGAAAAGCCCAGTGGGAACCTGCCCCAGGGTGCCCCTACCCTGCCTGGCCCCCAAGGTGGCTCAGATGAATCCCTCTGCCCTGCCCTGATATGTCTGTTGGTTCCCAACTTTCTCCTCCCTTTCACCCAAGACCCATCTGGCAGCAGTGAGGCCCAGGTCCCCCCATGCCAGAGGCGCCAAGAGTGACTCATGCAGCCACCCACAGCCTCGGGGAAGGGCATGAGATGGATGAGGAATTTTGGGTTGTGCCCCCGGTAGACAAGGGTCCCTTGGCCCAAGCAAAGGTATTGCTTGGAGAGGAGTGCTGGGCTTGGGCAGAGGAACAGGCTGGCACGTGGCACCTCATTCCTCCCCCAGGGTCACCCCACAAGAGCATGTCCAGGGGGACAAAAGCCCGTCCAAGAGTGCTGCCTCGCTGCCCGGCCTCTCGTGTCTGTCCCAGCCTCTGGCTGCCTTGCGCTTTTGGGTTTGCCAGCACTTTACTGGCTCTCCTCTGTACCTGCCCTTGCACTGGGAGCTCGTGTAAGCCCAGGGTTGCTCTTCTGTCCACTCCCCTGCCCTCTGCCCAGATGTTGGCCATGGACATGTGTGCCCAGCAGTGCACTCTGGTCATGCCTGAAGAGCTCTTTCCCGGCAGGTGCCAGAGCGGGAGGCTGGCACAGACACTGACCACAGGTACAGCCTGACTGTGCCTTTGCCCTGTGACATGTCTCATCTACCAGCAGCACCCCAACAGCCCAAGACCCCCCTGGCACGGTGTGCATTTTTGGTGGCACCAAGGAGTTCCTCACGCTGGGCCCTGAGCTTGGTGGGGCAGAGCAGCCTGCAGCAGCCAACAGCGCCTGGGACCATTTCCCCAGACTCCAAGTGCTCTGTCTGCTGCAGTGGCCAGGGACCAGAGCTGGGTAGCCAAGGTCTCTGGGGCAGCAGCAGTTTGTCTGAGAGATTCCTGTGGCTGTGAGTTTGGGAGGGAAGCAAGCCCACAAGTGCTGTGCTGATTTCTGAAGGAGCAGCAGGGGGGGAACGATGTTTTTGTGCCATCAGCACCCCCTGAGAGCAGCTGGCATGGTCATGGGGCTTTTTGCCTTTGACCACCTTAGAGATCAGATGGGACATGATCAGGGGACTGCCAGAGGGTTCTGGGAACACTCAGGGGACCTTGTTAGCTCCAGGATCTGTCTGGCTGGTCAGAGGGAATAGCCCCTACTAAGGATGTACAGTGATACATGATGAGGACTCTGGGAAAACTCTTTGCATCTCACACTTTGATCCCAAAGTTGCCAACATGGTCTGCAGGCTCTGCTGTGGGTCTGCAATAGACACATATCTTTAAGTGCTGTTATGGTGTAGAGAAGGGGTGCAGGGGGTCCTGGATGTGTTTGTGTCACCAACAGTCCCCCAACAGCTTCCTCTGGGCTGTGCAAGGCGCCATTTGGTCATGGCTTGCTTGGAGGTGATGTGGGAACGTGGGCATTTAACTGCCAGAGAGCTCTCAGTTGTTTTGTTTTTCCCAGGATTTGTCCGGCTGGTAGAAGGCAAGAGCCACTGCTCAGGACGAGTGGAGATCCATGATGGGGACCAGTGGAAAACTGTCTGTGACTCCCACTTTGGTCCCAAAGCTGCTGACGTGGTCTGCAGGGAACTGCAGTGTGGTGTGGCCCTGCCTGTCGCTGGGGCAGCTCACTTTGGAGAAAGGGTGGGTCCCATCTGGGATGGAGAGCTGCAGTGTGTGGGGAATGAATCCCTCCTCAACTCCTGCCCCAGGGGGTCCCACAAGGACCAGCCCTGCACCCATATGAGCAGCACTGCTGTCACATGCACACGTAAGGACTCAGGGTGGGGTGTTGAACACCGGGGTTGTGGTGGGGGTCGGGGAAGAGAGCAAGGTCTGTGCTGGGCTGGGCGTGAGGACAGGAGGGCTGATGGGTTGTCTGCAGCATGAAAATAGTGCAGAGGGAGAAGAAAGGCATGCTGTGCCTCTGGCCTCTCCGCCAGCTTCTGAGGGTACAAGAGCACCAATCCACCCTCAGCCCTCCTCCTCTGTCCCCAGAGTACACAGGCTTCAGGCTGGTGAACAGCAGCACGGCGTGTGCGGGGAGGGTGGAGGTCCAGGTGCTGGGGACCTGGGGGACCCTCTGTGCCTCCCGCTGGGATCTCTCGGATGCTCATGTTCTCTGTCGTCAACTCAACTGCGGGTTTGCTGAGTCCCTTCCTGGAGGAGGGCATTTTGGGAGAGGACTCGGACCAGTCTGGAGAGACTCATTCCACTGTGATGGGACTGAAGTCAACCTGGGACAGTGCCCAGTGATCACCCTGGGGGCCTCACCGTGCTCCCATGGGAACAACGCCGCTGTCATTTGTTCAGGTGAGTGCTGGGAAAATGCTGCATTTGCCCCTTGTGTGTGACATGGCCACCCAAAGCAGGGGTCCCATGGCAGTACCAGGCTGAATTTCTGCCTGGAGAAAGCCTTGCGTCCCCAGAAGCCTTCTGGAGGTCTTTGCCTGCTCAGGCTGACCTCTCTGCTGTGGGAGAGCTGAGGACTGAATGGAGGCAGGCACCTGCCCTCAGGGCAGCGGCTTAGGCCCATGCGCCACTGCCAGGCCTGTGCTCCTGTGTTTTTCTCCTGTGGGATGAGCCCAGGACAGGGCTGCGGGGCTCTGCTCCATCCCTCTGGCTGCAGACAACCGCATGCCATCCCCACAGAGACCCCTGCAGAGCCTCATCCCACCACCCAGGCAGGAGCTGCCTGGGTGCCCCCAGCAGCAGCAGAGCTGGGTCTGAGCTGGAGAGCAGGCACGGGCTTTGCCCTCTCCTCTTGTCAGCACAAGGCTCAGACTTGTCCTGTTTGGTTGGAAAATTCCCCCTTGCCCTCCTCCCTGAAGGGTGCCATGCTCCCCAGTGCTGCCGATGGCTGTGGCATCTCTGCTCTCCCCAGGCTCAGCCGGCTTTGCATCCCTGCGGCTGGTGGGTGGAGGGAGCCGGTGCGACGGGCGAGTGGAGATCTTGCAGCGCGGGACGTGGGGCAGAGTCCTGGATGACCAGTGGGACGTGCAGAAGGCCAACGTGGTGTGCCGGCAGCTGCAGTGCGGACAGGCAGAGGCAGCCTACAACCCCCCAAAGCCTGAGCGAGGGACAGGCCCCGTAGGGCTGCGAGGGGTCCGGTGCACAGGGAATGAGACCAAGCTGACCCTCTGCAACACCTCCCTGCCCGAGAGTGCACTGGCGGAAGGGGTTGCAGAGGACGTGGGAGTCATTTGCTGGGGTGAGCGGCAATGCATGGGCCCCCCAGATGATGGGTTGTGTGGGTAGCCATGCCCTGACAGCCACTGGGGTTTCTCCCCACTGCAGGGAGCCGGCGGGTCCGTCTGGTGAACGGGTCTGGGCGCTGCGCCGGGAGAGTGGAGATCTACTACCAGGGCAGCTGGGGGACCATCTGCGATGACGACTGGGACCTGGCTGATGCTGCTGTCGTTTGCCACCAGCTGGGCTGTGGAGGGGCAGTGGAGGCGGCCAGCTCTGCTCGGTTTGGGGAAGGCTCTGGGCAGATCTGGCTGGATGGCGTGACCTGCTCTGGGGACGAAGCTGCTCTCTGGGACTGCCCTGCCAGGCCCTGGGGGCAGCACGACTGCGGGCACAAAGAGGATGCGGGAGTCATCTGCTCAGGTCTGTGCTGGCAGCTCTGGTGGGAGTCTGGTTTGAGGGGAAGCCAGGACGTGGGGAGAGCCGGGCGTGGCCAAGGCTGTCCCTGGCTGCCTGTGAGACCCTGCCTGGGGCTGTCCTATGCACACCCATGCACGGGCACCCTCAGTCCCTCTGGGGGTCCCTGGGGAGCTCAGCCGTCCCCGAGTGTTAGCAGGAAGGGCAGGGGTGTCTGTGCATCAGGGACTTCTCTCTGTCCCCGGGTGCAAGGGGCACGTGCTGGCCCTGCCCCTGCCTGGCTGAGGGCCTGGGGAGTGCAGAGGTGTCCTGGCTCCCACAGCCCCACACCAGCCTCTTCCCCCTTCCTGCCTTTCCTCCCAGAGTTCCTGGCCCTCAGGCTGCAGAACAGCGACGGCTGCTCCGGGCGCCTGCAGGTTTTCTACAACGGGACGTGGGGGAGCATTTGCTCCAACTCGATGACTCTCAGCACGGTGTCGCTGGCATGCAAGGAGCTGGGCTGCGGGGACAGAGGATCCCTGGAAAGACGCCTGCCCTATGGCAAGGTGTCTGGCCCTGCGTGGCTGGATAATGTGCAGTGTGGGGAGAAAACCAGCTCCTTCTGGCAGTGTCCTTCCACTGCCTGGGACCCGCAGTCATGTGAAGACCTGCGAGATGAGATCCACATCACCTGCGATGGTAACTCTGAGCCACTCGGGCACAGTGTCACCCCAGCTCCTGCTCCCCTCTATGCACAGCCAAATGCAGAGGGGCTATTCCTTTCCATGTCAGACCCTTCTGCTGCCAGTGGCACAAACATGACCAAAGCCACACATATCCAGCAGCAGTTGTCACCCAGGTTGCCAGCAGCACGTGGGGGAGGCAGAGGCATCTCCAGGGGAGGTCTCAGAAGAGTTCAGACAGGCTTCAGAAGAGCCTCCCCTCCATAGACACACTACTGCTGCTCTGTGAACCAGGGACCTCTAGGGGCTGAGCAATCAGGGTCCCCCCAGTCCTGCGCATGTCCCCTGAATGACCGGGCTTCAGTTGCTGCCATGACCAAGATGGTACAGGGAGGCACAAGAAGAGCTCAGCCTCGCTCTCTTCTGCACCATCCCACACAGCAGCCCCTTCACTTCAGGGTTTCTTTCTTCAGGGGCACGCCCAGAAATGTCCCCGGAGCCATTGGCCCCATGCCCCAACTCCACGAGCTGCACAGGTATTGAGCTGCTCCTCTGTGTACCCTTCTTGTGTGGCAGGGCTCTGCCTGCTGTCTCAGTGCCATGGGAGGTCTTTGCCTTCTCCAGACAGGGAGAAGATTCGTGCCGTGGGAGGCGAGGACGGGTGCTCGGGCAGAGTGGAGGTGTGGCACCGTGGCTCCTGGGGGACGGTGTGCGACGACTCCTGGGACATGCGGGATGCCGAGGTGGCGTGCAGGCAGCTGGGCTGTGGTCCTGCGGTGTCTGCCCTGAATGAGGCTGCATTTGGGATGGGGCAAGGCCCCATCTGGCTGGAGCAGGTGGAGTGCCGGGGGACAGAGCCATCCCTGCAGGACTGCTGGGCCCGGCCTGGGGATGGCGGTGCTTGCCGGCATAAGGAAGACGCTGCCGTGCGCTGCTCAGGTGAGCGGCAGGGCTGGGACCCCTTGCTGGAGTAATGGCAGGGACCTGGGGAAGGTGTTTTGTCAATTGGTCCTGGCATGGCCCCTGACCTCCCAAGAGCAAGAGCGTTCCTGCAGAGTGCAGGAGCCTGGTGCCAGGCAGGGAGCAGCCTGGGTGGAACTGGGTGTCCTCTGGGCACTGCCCGTGGGGCCCTAAAGCCCCAGAGTTCTCCCCTGGGCTGCCTGTCCCACCTGGGCTGTCTGCCGCCCAGAGCAGAGGCCCTGGGCCCTGGCCTGGCCTCCCTTTCTAGCACTACTGGAGGGGCAATTTGGGTGGGATGTGTGAGGGACATCTACAGACACACAAGCGGTCTGTTGGGAAGGAGGCTCCCCGATACCTGCACACCCACCCTCTCAGTACAGCTCTCCTTTTCCTCCTCTGCAGCTCCACCCAGGACAGCAGCCTCCACAACCCGACCAGGTAACTGGTCCTCTTGCCTGAGGCTGGGTATCCCTGGGGCCAGGCTGTGACCCGCAACTGGATGGAAGTGGCTCCTTACTGTGCTGTGAAAATCCCAGGAGGAGGCACTGGGGTGGTGGTGGTGGAATTGGGGAGGGTTGGAATGTACTCAGCAGGGTGGAAGCTTGCCCATCAGTCCCCCCTGGGACCCTTCACCCCCTCCTGCCTTGTGTGATGGGCGTCAGGGCTGGTGCTGTCCCCTCCTCTCCCACGCCTGGTGCTGCCCCTTCCATGTTCTTGCCCATACAGGTCCCATGCGGGGCCGTTTCACCAGCAGCAGGAGACTCTCTGTGCCCGTCATCATCTGCATCATCCTGGGGGCCCTCCTCTGCCTGCTCCTGGCCCTCCTGGCTGGGCAAGTGCTAAGGGCCAGGTCGGGACGCAGAGGTGGGTCCTTCCACAGCAGTCCCAGGGGGAGACGCCTCCTCCAAGGGCTGTGGGGTGCTGTGGGGTGTCAGTGAGGGGCACAGGCAGAGCTGGAGGGGATGAGACTGTGTGCTGCCACCTGTCCCATGCACCGCCCCATTGACTGCCTGGCCATGGGGCACCAGCAGCAAGGGTTAGAGAGAGCCCAGAGGCATGGGGGGCTAGCACTGGGGCAAGGAGAGAAATGGCAGACTGGGGACGGCCAAGGCTGGCAGTGCTCTGGGTAGTGCTGGAAGGGGTTCTGGGGCAACAGAGATGACAGCAGGCGTGTGGGGCAGTAGGGTCCATCTCCGAGGTGTCAGGTCCCCAGCCTGTCCCTCTGCCCAGCCCTGCCCACCCCATGGCAGGGCAGGGGCCCTGCTGTAGACCCCTGGGGCAGATAGGGAGCAGCTCCAGGTGGAGAGAAAACATGGGAGCTGGTACAGGGTCAGACAAGGGGTGCATGTCCCAGGGGCCAGAGGGGCATGAGCGCTGTCTCTGAAAGGATGATGCAAGGGTGATGCTGCCCCAGATGATCTCCACAGCAACATTGCCTTCACTGGGGGTGCTGCAGCCGTGCCTGGACAGTGCAGTGGGGCTGTGCTGTCAGACCAGTCCTGGGCTGGCCCAAGCAAGAGGTCTGGGGAGCACAGTGGGATCCCATCACCCCTCTGCCTCTCCCTGTGCCAGCCCTGCCTCTGTCCCCAGGCTCCAGGAGAGCTCAGGAGCTCTTTCCCGAGGCCGTGTACGAGGAGATCGGTTACAGCCCAGTGTGGGAGAAGCAGGCGAGGTTTGGTCGCTCAGGTGGGTGTGGGTCCTCCCTGGAGGCACATCTGCAGGACACTTTCCCCTGGTCCCAACCCAGAGATGATCCCCTGAAGCCCCCCACACTGTGGTCCCTGCAGCGCTGGGGCCGTGTTGTCTGTGTGGGAGCATCCAGGGTGTGGGTCCAGGAGAGGAGCTTTCTCCCCACCATCTTTGCCCGTCCCAGCTGCACAGCCCCTCTCTTCCTGCCCCTGCACCCCATGTGACACCTGAGGAGTGAGGGAAGGGGCTGTCCTAGGGCAGCTCTGGGAGCACCTTTGAGGCAGTGTTTGTCCTGGGGGAGCCGGTTAAATTCCCCACCATCCTCCTCATGCCGCCCCAGCTCTGTGGGTCCCCCTTCCCCAGCAGCGCTGACCATGAGACAGGTCAGTGGGGCTCGCTCCATACCACCTGCTGTGCTTCTCTCCAGGCTCCTATGCAGAGGAGTCCCTGAGCCAGCTGCAGCCCTACCCTGGGGACACCGAGGAGGAGGATGATCTGAGATCAGCACCAGGTAATGGAGACAGGAAGGTGTTGGTCTCCCTGTAGACATGTGATGGATAGAGGTGTCATTGAGTGTCACCATGAGAGATGGGGAGGACATGGGGGTCTCCTGTGGTGCTGCCAACACCAGTGTCTCGACCCTGTGTTTCCATGTGCGTCGTCCTATCCTCTGCTCTGCAGGACATATCTTCTCACTGTCAGCACCTCCCCTCTCCTTTCAGATATTCTTGTTGTGCCTGGAGGCGACCCAGCAGATGGCTATGATGATGCCAAGGAGGTTCCTGACTTAGGGGAGGGTGCTGCTCCTGAGCAGGGAGCTTGGGAAATGCCCAGGGAGCCTGGAGCAGGGCCCAGGGATGCACTCGGAGGTGAGAGGGAAAGATAGCGCTGCTGGTTCCTGGGGTGCCATCCCTGGTGCCACCCATGTCGCTATGGTCCTGACACCCAAACCTCCTGGGGAGGCGGAACCTGCCGCGGGAGTTTTCCTTGGAGGGACTGTGGGTGGGAGAAGGAGCCGAATGTGGTGAGGAGCAGGGAGGAAGGTGATGTACAGACCCCATTGGCCAACTGCACTGTCCTGCCTTGCTGCTTGCAGGGGGCAGCCTGTGCTCCCAGAGAAGTGCTGGGGTCCCTGGAGCTGAAGGAGACACCTTGTCCCTGTCCCTGGGGAGCATGGGCTATGATGATGCTGAAGAGGTGTCTGTGGCACATCCCCATGAGGACACAAAGGCTGTGACACCACAGCTTGGTGCACAAAAGTCCCTGAGCCCCAGGCCAGGAGAGCCCATCCCTGCTGTGCAGCTGGGTGCAGCCAGGAGGGAGGAGAGCTCTGTGCAGCTGGGAAAGCTGTGAGCACCAGGGAAACATCTCCCTTTACCACGGGCAGCAGAAACCGCCTGCCGTTTCCTCTATTTTTATTCCCGCTTTTACACTGTGCGTCCATATTGGTTCTTATTAAAAGTCTCTGAGGGCTTTGACCCAGAGCTGGGGCTTGCCTGCCCAGGTGTTGGGTCACCTCCCTGAGGCTGATGAGGGGGAGCAGAGAACGATGACACAGTGGTAGGCAAGGGGCGCATCTCAGGGACAGCAGGCTCGGGGTCAGGCTGTGGGGCTGCGAGAGCCCATGGTCCCTGGGGAATAATCCTGCTGCTCACCCCAAAACACCCCAGCCATCCCCAGGGGGGATCATGGCCCACGGATTACCTCCCACAATGGTGAGGATGCAGCTCTGCTCCCCACTGCCCCAGCACAGGGTGCACAGCCACTTTCTGGGACACACGGTCTGAGATTCCCTCTCCTCATGCTCTGCCAGGAGCCCAGTCTCCAGGGGCTGTTCCATGGGCTCCAGCCCACACCTGCCTGAGGCTGAGGAGTCAGGGCAAAAGCAGCCCTGGAGATGCTGGGGATTGAACCCAGGACATCCCACATGCGAAGCAGGCGCTCTGCCACTGAGCTACATCCCCTTGACACCTGCCAGCAGGAGAGACACTCTCCTCCCGTGATGTGTCTATGACAAGCACAGTCCTGTTGTCCCCTGCATGCCCAGGGACCCTCTGCAGAAAACAGCACTTGAACCCTTCTGAGGTGGGCAAGCTGGGACTGCCTCTGTGCTGGGGCCTGATCCTGGCACAGGGCTGCACTGCAGAGTGCTGCCCCTTCAACGCCTCAGCAGGGCAATGGGGCAGAAGGAGGCTCTTGCTGCAGGTGCTGCTCCCACGCTCTGGCCCACTGCGGGATGGGTCGATGGAGAGGAGAAAACCCCTTCCCCTGAGCCTCCTCTGCCACCCAGGGCAACAGCCCTCTGTGCCACATCTGTCCCCAACTCCACAGCAGGAGCAGTGCAACAGGGTGAGGGAAATGCCCTGCCTGGGGTGAGGTGCCTGCAGGCTCCGATGGCATCCCACAGCATGCTGTGGAGGGGACGTGGTGGCAGAAATCTTATACCCCCTTCTCCAGGCACCAGGCCTCCCCCTGCAGCCCTCTGTTCCCCAGCATCCCTCGAGGTGACTTGAAGAGCAGGCTTCCATCTGCATGGGGTGAGCATGTGGGTTGGGCTCAGGGACCTTCCCATTCCTTCAGCACTGATGACTGTCCTGGCAGCAAAGCCCTGGGACAGCCCTGGCTGGGGTCTCTGTGGCAGGGTGGGTGAGTGTGTTCAGCTGGTAACTCAAAGGCTGATGGTTTGACCACATGCAGGGATGGTGTCCTCATGGTGGCACAGCTGGGACAATTGTGTTGCCCAATGCCATAGATTTTTCCCTGCTGAGCCCCTGCCTGGCAGAGAGGGTTTGGGGGAATCAAAAGCAGACCACAGTGCCTGTGAACTTCTGGAGTGGTTGAGTGGAGTTAAGGGGATGGACTGCTCACCTCTTCTGCTTTGCACACATGACCCCAAAACCCATCCTCAGCAATGACTCTCCCATTCTTGCTCAAGAAAGGCCTAGAAGGACTCTTCTGGAGCAGTGATAATCCTGCAGGCACTACCCCTGCGGACAGGCATGTTCAAGCTCGTGCTCAAAGCTGACAAGACAGTAACTGTGCTTGGACAGACAGTCTCTCCCTCTCACCACCTCTCACTTGCGCTCAGTCACAACAAAAGGCAGACTTCTCTGCAGGTGCATCCCTAAGGAGCCAGCTGTGAGGCAGCAGAACTGCACGGGGTTAGAACATGCACGTTGCTGTGCGACTGTAGTCCAGCACGTGCCATTCTTTGGACTGACTGGGGAGAGGCTGAGACTGGAGACAGAGGGAGATGTGCTGGGTCACAGCTGTCACTGTGTTCCTGGGGGGCGAGCAGGGCTCTGTAGCAGCAAGAGGTTGCAAGAGGGGAGCCCAGCAGCTTGTTGGAGCTCATGAGCAGGTCTTTCTTCCTCTGTGCAGGGACTGATGGCTGTGAGGGGCTGCAGCTGCTCTAGCCAGTGCAGTCTGGTGGGTGAGTCTATTTGGGCACGGCTTTGCCAGCTGTCCTTGGCACATCAGAGGTCTCGCTGTGACAGACCTCTGGAGGGAGGATGCTGCCATTCAGGCCTCATCTCCAGGGAGTGCCTCTCCCTGGCACTGGGGGGACAGTGGCCTCCCCCATGGGCAGTATGCTCTGGTCTGCAAGCTGAGGTCCAGGTGAAGGATGTGTGTGAGGAGGGGAGCAGTCTGTGCACCATCAAGACTGACAAAGAGGAGAGAGACGAGGTCTTTGCAGAGACCCCATAAAGGAAAGGTGCCAATTGCTGTGGAGCAGGGAAGGAGGGACAGATGGAGAGCACCCCAAAGAAGCACTGAATGGAGAGTCCTGTTGAGGCGAAGGCTGGGGACTTGTGCAGCAAGAGGAAGGCTCCTTCTAACCCACAGATCTGCAGCTACCGTGCAGGGGCAGTGCTCTGGCAAGAGGTGAAGGAGCAAGGAGGGCCAGGGTAGGCTGGAAGAAGCAGGCAGGCTCTGCAGAAAACTGAGCGAGGATACCACTGTATCAGCCCAGGGCTGAACCAGGGACCTTTAGATCTTCAGTCTAATGCTCTGCCAGCTGAGCTACTTCAGCCCTGCCCCAGCAGCCCTTGTCCCAATTCCACCCCTGCCAGGCCACAGGCTGACACACATGAGGAGCATTCCTTGGGGAGGGTCCCAGGGAAGAGCTGTTCCTGGCCCTGGGCACAGGGACCTGTCCTCTCCCTGCCTCCATGGCCAGGTGGGCTCCAGATTTGGGTGGAGGCCAGCTTACACTGGGCATGCCAAAATGTGTGTGGGACTTCAGTCCAAACGTGACAGTGGCAAAGCAGGTGGGCAGGCCAGGCATGTGTAACTGCAGAGGCTGAGGGTGGAAGAAGTGTGGGGCTCTTGGAAGACCTTATCTCCTTCCCCATGGAAGGCCTCCTCCCCACCCTATTTTCCCCAGCTGAACTTCACTCCTTTATTCCCAACTCTTCTACCTCCTCCCCTCTGAGCAGCGCTAGGCCATGGGGAATGGGGGTTGCGGTTAATCCAGAACACTTCCTGCCTGCTGCTCCTTCCTTCTCCCACTTTTCCCATGGGGTCCCTCCTACAGGCTGCAGTCCTTCAAGATGAACCTGCTCCACTCTGTGCTCTCCACAGGCCACAGTTCTTTCAGGAATTACCCAAATTCTCCAGCATTGCGTCCTCCACGGACTGCAGGGCTTACCTTGTCCACCATGGTCTTCTCCATAGACTGCAGGAAAATACCTGCTGTGCTGTGGTATTCTGCTTGGGCTGCAGGGGAATATCTGCTCTGGTGCCTGGACCACCGAGGGGGTGGTTCTCCTCCTTCTTCATTGACCATAGTGTTGCAGGGCTGTTTCTTACATGTTTTTTTTCCACTAACTCCTATTCCAGTCTGGCACTTGTGCCCCTTCTTAAATACATTTTCACACCCGTTCCACCAGCTTTGTTGCTGGGCTCAGTTTTGGCCAGCGGTGGGTCTATTTTGGAGCTGTCTGGACCCAGCCCTGTCTGGCATGGAGGCAGCCCTTGGTCTTCTCTCACAGAGGTCACACATGCAGCCTCCTCGCTACCAAACCCTGGTCATGGACACCAATGCACTGTGTAAATCTTTGCCTTGCTAAATGGTGTCCCCTGCTCTTCCCTCATCAAGAAATCCAGCCTAGTTGCTGGGGAGGAAGAGAGAGCAAGAGAGAAGGCCTTGATGCTGTGAAAGCACTCTTCCGCAAATAGCTACAACACTGGTGTATTATAACACTGTGGTCACTGTCCTGGTTTTGGCTGGGATAGAGTTAATTTTCTTCTTGTGGGGGTGGTTACAGCAATGGAAGCAGAATAATTGGCAGCACAGAGGCAAACCCATCTGGGCTGCAGCATTGTGGCAAAATATTGCTGCCTGTGTAGAGAACCTGGTGGTAAAAGTATGTCACGTAGATGCTCACATACCCAAGAGTCGGGCCACTGAGGAACATCAAAACAACCAGCAGGTGGATCAGGCTGCTCAGATTGAAGTGGCTCAGGTGGATCTGGACTGGCAACATAAGGGTGAATTATTTATAGCTCGGTGGGCCCATGACACCTCAGGCCATCAAGGAAGAGATGCAACATATAGATGGGCTCACGATTGAGGGGTGGGCTTGACCATGGACACTATTGCATGGGTCATCCATGAATGTGAAACATGCACTGCAATTAAACAATCCAAGTTGTTAAAGCCTCTGTGGTATGGAGGGCGATGGCTGAAATATAAATATGGGGAGGCCTGGCAGATCGATTATATCACACTCCCACAAACCCACCAAGTGCTTACAATGGTGGAATCAACCACCGGATGGCTGGAAACATATGCTGTGCCCCATGCCACCGCCCGGAACACTATCCTGGGCCTTGAAAAGCAAGTCCTATGGCGACATGGCACCCCAGAGAGAATTGAGACAGACAACGGGACTCATTTTTGAAACAACCTCATAGACACGTGGGCCAAAGAGCATGGCATTGAGTGGGTATATCACATCCCCTATCATGCACCAGCCTCCGGGAAAATCAAACGATACAATGGACTGTTAAAGACAACACTGTGAGCAATGGGTGGTGGGACATTCAAACATTGGGATGCACATTTAGCAAAGGCCACGTCATTAGTTAATACTAGGGGATCTGCCAATCGAGCTGGCCCTGCCCTATCAGAACTTCTACACACTGTCGAAGGGGATAAGGTCCCTGTAGTGCACATAAAAAACATGCTGGGGAAGACAGTCTGGGTTACTCCTGCCTCGGGCAAAGGCAAGCCCATTCGTGGGATTGCTTTTGCTCAAGGACCCGGGGGCACTTGGTGGGTAATGCCAAAGTATGGGGAAGTCCAATGTATACCTCAAGGGGATTTGATTTTGGGTGAGAATAGCCAATGAACTAAATGGTTTGATGTCACTTGCTATATAATACTGTATGTCATCACTTTTATGGTGACTATACACCATATCAATGGTATTTCAGTAAGGATCACCCAGATTAATGAAGAATGAGCTTTGATGAAACCAAGCAAAGTGCAGCAGTGATGGAACGAGAACTGGCTTCAGCATGCAACAATGCAACACCACGCACCATCTCTCCTGCCCTGAAAGACTGTTATGACAGATAGAGCCCAAAGTCATGGACTAAATGAACTCAATGGACATTGTAGAGGGATGGCCCATAGACCAAGGGAATGATAGCTGTGTGTATATATCTAGAGACAGGGAAAGTGGTGGTGATTAATTGTATTAGAAAGGGTAGAACCTGGGCATGACATAGATGGTATAGAATAAGGGGTGAACACTGTCCTGGTTTCGGCTGGGATAGAGTTAATTTGCTTCCTAGTAGCTGGTGTAGTGTTGTGTTTTGGATTTTAGTATGAGAATAATATTGATAACACGCTGATGTTTTGGCTGTTGCTAAGTGGTGTTTATGCCAGTCAAGGAGTTTTCAGCTTCCCATGCTCTGCCAGGTGCAAAAGAAGTTGGGAGGGGACACAGCCAGGAGAGTTGATCCAAACTGACCAAAGGGCTATTCCATACCATATGATGTCATGCTCAGTATATAAACTGGGGTGAGTTGGCTGGGGAGCAGGGGTCACTGCTTGGGGACTGGCTGGGCTTCGGTCGGCAGGTGGTGAGCAGTTGTATGAGGTTTTTTTTCCTTGGGTTTTGTTCCTCTCTTTCTCTCTTATTGTTTTCCTTCTCATTACAATTTATTATTACTATTTAGTTTTTGTTGTTCAAATTATTAAACTGTTCTTATCTCAGCTCATGAGTATTCTTACTTTTGCTCTTCCGATTCTCTCCCCCATCCCACCAGGGAGGGTAGGGTGAACGAGAGTCTGTGAGGTACTTAATTGCCAACTGGGACTAAACCACAATAAAGGCTTGACTAAAGTCCAAGTAGACAACATGCACAGCCTTCCCCTCATCCACTAAGCGGTTCGCCTTGTCATAGAAGGAGATCAGGTTAGCCAAACAGGACCTGCCTTTCATAAACCCACGCTGACTGGGCCTGCTCACCTGCTAAACTCCAGTCAACTGGCACCATCGCGCTTAGCCAGGACTGCTGAGAAAGGATTGAAAGTGTCTTGGTGGGGACTTCTGCCAGCTCCCTCAGTACTCTTGGGTGGATCCCATTCAGCCCCATAGACTTGCGTGTGTCTCAGTTGTGTAGCAGATCACTAACCATTTCCCCTTGGATTATGGGTGCAACAGTGGGAGATTTGTCTGCTCATTCCCTCCATGGTCTCTTCAGTGATGGCTCTCAGTGGGGACCACTAACACCCTCAGAAACTTGGAGGTTTGCTGCTGACTTTTACTTCTCTAGAGGCCAGTTCGTTCTACTTTTAGTATCTGCAGTTCAGGAACTTAGCACCACAGGGCTCATTCACATACAAAATGCCCTAAGAAGCCAACTCTCTGGGCATAATCTTCTTAATTCCCCAGTTCTTATGTGGTTAATTAGAGAGATTTCAGAAGTGAAAAGATTTCAATAGTCAAAAACAGTAAGAAAGGATTTCTTTTTCTTCCCCTTTTCTTCATTTGTCTGCTTACACATTAAGGGCTATCAGCAATCTCCAAATCACATTGAAAGTGAACATATTCAAGACTGAATACGTAGAGAAGGCAAGGCCCTGTGTGTCAGACACTCTATGGGCAACCTTTGTCCCTCCCTCCAACCCCACATGTCTCTCATCAGGCACCTGGGATTTACAGCACCTTTGTTCACATCTGAGCTTTCTCCACTACAGTCTGTAGCTGCATGTTTCAGCCCATTGGCACCAGTTTCCACCTGCTTTGCTTGGGGAACGAGCTGCACCCAGACACAGAAGGATGTTTCTTAATTGCCAAAAAACAGAAACAAATGAAGGCACAGTGCAATAATAAAAAAAAAAAAGGCACTCCTCTGCTGTCTATGAAGTGCACTTTACTTCCCCTGAAGTCCACTCTCCACAGTGGATAGCCTTAGACCTATAGAAAACACATTTTTGTGTCAAGCACAGATCCCAAGAAACCCCAAAGCACTCCCTGCCTCGGGCTCTGTCCATATTCAGTCTTGGCACACAGTGAGTCCCACACTGAACTCACGAGCTCCCTCAATCCACAGAGGGAAGCAAAGACACAAAGTGTACAAAAGACTCTCTTTTGACTAGCCAAATCTGCATTCATCCCAACATCTCTGGGTTACAGGAGCATGTTCTTTGTAGCCTCTGCAGCATCCAGACCTACTCATTCCTCATTCTCCTCCAGCGCTGGACAGCTTGGGTGCAATTGTCCAGGCTTCCTTTTCTACTCAAGAGAGAGCAATCCATTGTCTCCACTGAGATGCTTTGCCCTACCCTGCCTGTCCAACAGCTCCTGCTCCAGAAATGCTCCCAGCAGCCCTGGGTCACATTTCCTAGTAATATGTCGGGGCTTCAGCTACCCGCACATATCTTGGAGGCAGTGGCCACCTCTGTGGACAACTGTATCAGCCCTTGAATGAAGATGTTAAGCAGAAGTTGAGACATATGCAGAAAAGGCCTGGGTGCACTAAGTGTATAAGAAGTCTTCCTTTTCAGAACTTTGATGCTGCTCTGTAAATTCTCATGATTTTTCCATAGGCCATGGACGTGGACCAGCGAGCTGATGGCACTTTCTCTCCCTCTATGTAAATAGAGATTGATACATCCGGTCCCTTCTGACTGGTAATTTTGACTTTGCTCAAGTAGCCCTTGATTTGATTCCTATCCAGCGTTGGCTGTTTTCCTCCAGAGTCCTGCCTTGAGGCACAAAGGCCTGGGATTAACTTTGCTTCTTCTTTAACTGTCCCTGAAGTAGTACCAGCTCATTATGGTGTCCTTGAATTTACTTTCAAGTTTCAAATGAGATTTGTTATAGACCAATTCTATTGTTGGAGGATGCTGTCCTTGAAGACCAGATGTACTGAGCTGGGCTACCATTGGATCCCCACTAGAACTGCCCAGAATAGGCCAAAGTCTGCTCCTCTGATGTCCGGCAGGCATCTGCAGTCTCCTATTTTCCTTCCTCAGTCCCCTCAGGAGCGGGGATCCAATATTTTAGGGTGACGACAGCCAAGATTTACAATGATCTTCACACCTCTGACCATTTCTTCCTTGCTGGCAAGTGTCAGAACCAGGCTTGCCTTACCTTTGTTGGCCCACCTGGCAGCTGTGCTAAGCGGTAGTCCCAAGAAACTCCAAAAACTGCCTGGACTGTTTGCATGCTGCTGCGTGACCCTTCCAGAAAATGCCAGGGTCATTAAAATCCCCAGCGAGGCCCAGCCTTCTACATCCAGAGACTCCCTGGCGGTGCTTAGAAAAGACTATGCCCCCTTCTCCACCCTGACTGGGGGTTCCTCATCTCCCACCACAATGTCACTTTTACTGGTCCCTCCTCTGATCCTCACTCATAAGGGCTCAACAAAGTTTTCACTTGCCCATAGAGGAGCTCCACACATCCCAGCAGCTTCTTCACTTTGAGAGAAACCCCACAGCTGAGCCTTCCAGCCCGCCTGTCCTGAAAAGCCTGTACCCATCCATTGCAGCGCCCCAAGCTGTGTGACTTGTTCTACCACGCCTTGGCAGTTAGTCCATCGACGCCAAGAAGCACAGGCTCCAGCTCGTCCTGGCTCTGCCCCTGGCTGAGGGCAAGGGTGCACATTTGGGCTGTAGCACCTCAGGGGAAACCTGGTAGCAAGCCTCCAAAACCCCGTGTGTGCAAAGGCTTTGCTTCAGAGCAGAGACATGCCAGAGTGGACAGCAGATGGACGACTAAAGCTGAAATTGGATGCCAAGAGAGTGAGGCAACCCTGCTGTCCCCAGGGACAGAGAGAAACAGGGCTGGGAAATGCAGCCCTGGAAAGAAATGGGTTTACTTCAGTGGTGTCTCTGCTGCCCCTGAGGGTGGATGGGAAGGTGATCTCCATGAATGACAAGGTGCTGCTGACAGGCCCACTGTCAAAACTGTTGGTCCGTTCCTTGGCTGTATCCTCAAGGGGGTGACTAAAGGTTGGTGGAGAAAAAAAACAGTAGTGTGAGAATGGAGACCCCCATTGGAGACCCCAGTGTGGTGTGCCTTATGTTATGGACTGCCCTACGTCTCCTGGATAGAAAAAGGACAGACCTTGCCACAGTGCAGTGGTGGCAATCCGTGGCTTGCAGAAAGGCACCGAACCTGTCTGCAGTGCTGTCCGGGGTGTCCGTCACATTCTTGCTCTGAATGGGGATGGCTTTCCTGGGCTGTACCTGCCAGCCGCATGTCGTTCTGTGCCAGAGCCTTGGCATCTCATGTAACACTACAGGCCTCTATTTGCACATTAAATAGAGTAACTGTCCGGAATTTGATTAAGTAATATGGGGATGAAAACCGTTGTTATAGTCAGTGGAGATCTAGGCAACCCAGCTGATGGAAAAGACAGAGAAACGCAGCTCTCCCTATGACACAGGACACTATTTGGTCAGGAGGCAGTGTAGGCTGCCAGAAGATAGTAAACGGGCAGGTGCAGCTGTCTTGCACATGCCTTGGGCAACCTCTGGTACCTCAAACCTCACCAGATATTTCATCTAAACAGCCACCTCCTGCCCTACCTCTTCATCATTTACCACGGGAGCTGAGACAAGGACCTCACATGCAGGTGCCTCTTTAACGCAGGCCTCAACTGAGGCAAGAGGAATGCCGCCTTCCGTGGGTTTGTGACAGGCATGGGAGGGAGCTGGGTCCCCCTCCAGCGCTAACAATAGAAACGCAGGCTGAGATGCCTCAATTGACTCAGCTGAATCCCTTCCCTCAGCAGGAGTAAAGAAGATCCCTTGTCTGGGTGTCCTGCCTAATGAGAAGACAAAAAAGGTGATTTTTAGACCTAACTCTGTCTCTGAGAGGAGCAATGCCACTGCAGGAAAGAAGTGTCTCTCTGCAGCTGAGGGAGGGAACATTCAGCCTGTTTCACAGCAGGTTCCCCTGGAGCCCCAGGGACACCTGGAGGGAGCCCAGAGGGGCAGAGGAAGTGCTGCCTTGGGCTGCTCCTCTGCTGCTCAGCTGGGCCGGGCTCCTGGGATGCAGGGAGCTCCTGGCAAGCGGGCAGCACTGCAGAGAGACAGCTCTGCCCAGGAGCGGCTCCTCCAGAAAGTGCAGCAGGGCTGAGGGCAGTGTCTGCAGGCACCGAGGGGAGACGAGTGCGGCAGAGAGAGCTTAAAGGCAGTCTGGGGTGGGAGGACAGAGCTGAGCTTGTTCACAGAGAAATCTTCACAGCATTTGACACAGTAAGTCTCTGGCAGCAGGGCAATGCAGATGAGTCTTGCAGAGCTGGCACATGCCATGACTGATAGGACCTGTGAGGATGTCTGTCTTGGCTTCTCTGGGGTGAAGAAGGAGGACGTAGTCCAGAGCAGGGCTTCCCCGTTGCACTGTCAGAAGGTTCTCCTGGGGATGGCTGCAGGGGTGTGAAGCCGGGTGTGCAGGCAGGGCTGCCCAGGGCTGTCCTTCAGAGCAGGGTCCCTGTGCCCCAGGGGGCTGTGTGCCAGGGCAGGGACCCTGCTGCCTGCCCGGGTCCGCACTCAGCACGCCCGGGGAGCTCCCCATGGCGCTGCGGGGGGAAGCTCTGTGTGGAAGGAGCAACTCCTGGCAGGGCAGGCAGGGTCCTGCTGTTGAGAGGGTGCTGCATGGACCAGGGCTGCTCACAGCTCCAGGTTACCCCCAGGGCATTTCCAAGGGGACTTTTGCAGAGAAAGGTCAAAATGGGGATTACATTATATGGAAGGATTCAGTGCTTTGAGTTTTCTCTTCTTGGTTGGCTGGGTGGGCAGTGGTTGATGGAAATCTTTTCTGCACTCTGGAGAAGACCCCCGTTCTAACTAGGACTTCTCTGAGTGTCTCCTGAGCTCCTGTATATACAGAGATGTCCCTGGTCAGTGCCTTGCTACTAAGAGGTTTCTGCAGGGCAGAGCAGAGAACACAGCGGGTGGGATGGGGTCTGTGAGCACAGACAGGGAGGACACATGGGGACAGAGAAGCAGCTCCCAGCAGAGCCAGCTCCAGGCAGCAGAGTCATGGGCAGGCAGGGAGAGGGAGCTGCTGCCAGCAATGCCATGGGAGGGGCTTTTGGGCACCTCCCTGACATCCCCTGCAGCACAAACACTTTCCTGGAGCATCCCCCTGATCTCCTCTCCCATCCAGCACAGCTTCTGCCCCCAGGGTCTTGGGGTTTCAGGCTGAGTCTTCTTCTTAGCAGCCTGACACCCCATAAGGAGAAACACCTGAGGGCCTGTTTGTCTGTCCCTGTCCTTCGTCCCTTGGCAGGAGCATTGGGGTATTTCTTTGTGTTTCCCCTCCTGTCCTTGCTGCTTTTGTCCCCACCTTACCTGGGGGCTCTGGGCACTGCAGTGTGTGGGGCTGGCAATGAGCTGACCCTCACTTCAGGGCACCCCATCCTCAGGATTTTTGACTATTTGCTGGGGGTCCTGCTGGGCTGCAGGCTGCCTCCCCACAAGGGCACAGCTCTCCCATGGCATCTCTGTGCCCCAGAGAGGAGGGAGCCCCATGGAGAAGAATATTCGGTGCTAAGGCCATGGCAATGCTGCTCATCATCTCTATGTGGGCAGCTGCAATGAGCCCTGTGTGTCCCTGGCTGGGAGGGGGGAGCTGAGATCCTCCTCAGGTACGATGAGATGGCAGGGAGGGCTTTGGAGATCTGCACTGAGAAACTGGATTCCTCTGCTCTCAGCAGTGTCCAGTTTCTCCTCAGGGGATCATCGGGGTGTGATCATCGTCCTGCGCAAAGAGCTGCAAGGAAAGGGCAGCTGAGACCAGGGCTGATGGAGAGAGCAGCTCTCCATAGCCTGCACTAAGGGACAGTCCCTTTGCCTGTCAGCACCCACACGGTTTCACTTGGAGTGCAAGAGGAATGCCAAGGCTTTCTGCCTTAAAAACACTCCTCAGTTGTGGTGAGGCAACTAGAACAAAATACACAAACCAAAATCCCCACAGCTCTCCTCTGCTCTCAGGTGAAATGGGAGCAATAATGCTGCAAAGCTCATTGGTATCAAAGGCGGATTTAATCCGAGATGGCCCTGTGTTCCTGTTTACCTTTTGCTATAGGGCAGGACGGACACGTCAAGAGTCCACAGCAGAGCTCCCTGCTCCCAATGGCACCCTCTGCCAACACCACGCAGAGCTCATAAAAGGGACATGACAAAGGTCTACCTGAAAGGGGCAAGGAAGTCTGGGGGGTTTCCATGAGAACTGGAATAGGTTTTGCTCAGAGAACTCTGCCTTAACTTCTCACTGCCTTTTCCTCCTTGGACAGGTGCCCATGCCCACAAGCAGCAAATGTCCAATGCCAGCTCCATCACTGAATTCCTCCTCCTGGCATTTGCAGACACACGGGAGCTGCAGCTCTTGCACTTCTGGCTCTTCCTGGGCATCTACCTGGCTGCCCTCCTGGGCAACGGTCTCATCATCACCACCGTAGCCTGTGACCACCACTTCCACACCCCCATGTACTTCTTCCTCCTCAACCTCTCCCTCCTTGACCTGGGCTCCATCTCCACCACTGTCCCCAAAGCCATGGCCAATTCCCTGTGGGACACCAGGGCCATCTCCTACACAGGATGTGTTGCACAGGTCTTTCTGTTTGTCTTTTTCATTTCAGCTGAGTATTTTCTTCTCACTGTCATGGCCTATGACCGCTACATTGCCATCTGCAAGCCCCTGCACTACAGGACCCTCCTGGGCAGCAGAGCTTGTGTCCACATGGCAGCAGCTGCCTGGGGCAGTGGTTTCCTCTATGTTCTGATGCACACTGCCAATATATTTTTAATACCACTCTGCAAGGGCAATGCTGTGGAGCAGTTCTTCTGTGAATTTCCCCAGATCCTCAAGCTCTGCTGCTCAGATGTCTACCTCAGGGAATTTCGACTTCTTGTGTTCAGTGCTTTTGTCTTTTTGGGGTGTTTTGTTTTCATTGTGCTGTCCTATGTGCAGATCTTCAGGGCTGTGCTGAGGATCCCCTCTGAGCAGGGACGGCACAAAGCCTTTTCCACGTGCCTCCCGCACCTGGCTGTGGTCTCTCTGTTTTTGATCACTGCCTTGTTTGCCTGCCTGAAGCCTCCCTCCATCTCCTCCCCATCCCTGAATCTAGTGGTTGCTGGTCTGTACTCGATGGTGCCTCCAGCAGTCAACCCCCTCATCTACAGCTTGAGGAACCAGGAGCTCAAGGTAGCAGTCTGGAAACTGATGACTGAATGTTTTCCAAAAACTGTAGTGTGTCCATCTTCTTCAACAGATGGCTCATAATGTCACTCAGTACAGGCCCAGCCTTTCTTTATTAGTTTCTGTGCTTGTCATTCTTGCTTTTTTATTTTATTGCTTTTTTCACTTGTGATCATGTTGTCCACAAAGAGATATGGACACTCCACTTCTGCTTCATTATCTACCTCACTAGTGTGACCCAGCAACTGGGTAAATAAGGAGCTATACTCCTTCTCTAATTAAACAAAATAAATGTACTTGCATTGTCTGGTCTGTCTGAGACCCAAGCAACTAAAACCGAGCCAAATGTTTTTCCTCATTGGTTCCCTCCCAAGTTAGAGGGGAAAAGAAGGACCTAAAAGCTTCCTTGGAGACAGGGCAATGGGGCAATCACGGAGTCCCCCCTACCTGGAAGGGAGAATGTTCCCAGCCCTTAGACAAATCTCTTCCTCCTCTCTCTCATGACCTGCATGGTGTTTGTGCTTGGGAAAACTCTCATCATCATGCTGGTGGTGGCAAACCGGCATCTGTACACTCCCATGAGCTGCTTCTTGGGGCATTTGTCTTCCCTGGAGACCTTCTACAGATCCAGCACCCTGCCCCAGGTGATGGCCCACTTCATGACTGGGGACAGCACCATCTCTGCTCATCACTTTGTTAGTACTGTTTCCTGCACATTTGGCATGTACAGAGGGTTTACTACTGGTGACCACATCCTATGATGAGTAGCGGGCTGTGTGCCACCCCCTGCTCTCTACAAGACTCATGAACGGGGACATCTGTCTCCAGAGGACAGCTGCACCTTGGCTAGGGGGATTTCTGGCAACTACAGTAATCATTTCAGTCATGTCCCAGAGAGAGTTCTGTGGCCTCACTGGAGTGGACCACTTCTTCTGTGAATTCACCCCATTGCTGGAGCTCTCACACAGTGACACCGTGACACTCATGCTCTTGCCTTTTAGAACCTGCTTTTTAGATCCCATCCTCCCCTTCCTGTTCACATGGGCATCCTGTGCATGCATCAGAGCTGCAGTGCTGGGGCAGATCTCCCATCCAGTATGCGCAGGCAGAAGGCCTTCTCCACCTGCTCCTCTCAGCCCACTAGTGCCACTGTTTTCTATGACACCCTCATCCTTGGGTGTATGTTGCCCAGAACAGCTGTCCTGAGAGAGTTTGGCAAAGCCCATTTTCTACATCATCCTCAGGCCCCTGCTCAATCCCCTGGGGGGAGTGGGACACTGAGAAAAACACTCAGGAAAGCTGTGAGCTGCATCGAGAGCTCATGGCAGCTGTGGGCCTGCAGGAAGAAATAACTTCTGGTTCTCTTTTGAACCAGCCAAGAGGACGTGGACTGGCATGTGCTGTGTCCTGACCAATCCCCTGGAAGCATGGGACATGGAGAAGGCTTTTGGTGTGAGCAGAGGCAGAGAGGTAGGTGCTGGTGGAGCTCGCTGGTGTCATCGTGAGACCTCTTTCCAACATGTTGGAAAAGCCAGAGAGATCAGAGAGGTTCCAAGGTCCTCAGAAAAGGCAAATATCAAACCCATGTTCAAGAAGGGCAAGAAGGAGGACTGGGAGAATGACAGGCTGGTCAGCTTCCCCTCAGTCCCTGGGAAGGTGATGGGGCAAGTCCTCCTGCAGCCATCTCCAGGCACTTGAAGGACAAGAAAGAGGTTGCTGAACCCATGTGGGAGGTGAAAGACGGACATGTTGTGTACCTGGACTTTTGCAAGTCCTTGGATGTGATCTCCCGTAGTCTCCTTAGAGCAGGCTGTTGGCATCTGGACTGAAGAAGTGGATCATGTCGTGGGTGGGAAGTTGGCTGGACTATCAGGAACAACTGCCATTAGTGGTACAAAGTCCTCCGAGGAGCCAGATACTAGCAGCATCCCTCAGGGTTCCGCAAAATCTCATAAAAAAATCATCCAAAGCCTAGCAACCCTGGAAATTAAGACTTTTTCAGCTGTTACGTAGAGTTCTTGTTCTGCACAGGTTTCAACTTTTTTCTAAAATTGACATTCTGGGCTTGAGTCAGTTGTTCGCACAGAGGTGGCCATTGCATCCAAGATACCCTGGGGTAACTGAAGCACCTGTGTGGGAAAGGTAACCCAGGAACCCTTCTGGTGATGAGCTGGTTTGCAGGCAGGGTACCTCTGGCAGGGTGCAGGGCATCGCCTTCCTCCAGCGCTGCTGGGTGGCCTGTGAAGAGGCTGTGAAGAGGAAGCACAGCAGCACAATGTGTCCCCTTGGATGCTGGCTGTGAGGTCACTTCTGAGTGGTCAGCAATGGGGAGAGAGATATTCTCAGGTCAGGAAGGTCATGCGAAAGCTGCCCCCAACAAGATGACACATTTGGGGAGGTGAGGAGGAGCCTGGGCAAGAGAAATGGGAGATTTGGGTGAGGGAAGAGAGGCTTGGCCAACAGACACAAAAGGCCTGTAGAGGTCAAATGGCTTATAGTGATGGTGCTGTGAAAACAGAGACTGTGAAAACATTCATGTTAAGCCCTTACACTATCTCTAACCAGTAACCTTCAGCCCTAACATGATCCTTAAATGCTACTCCTGCCCCTGACAGTAATCCACTGTCACTAACCTACCTGAGGTTAGGCTATCCCTAACCTAAAACCTTACGACTAAGCGAAATCCCAAACCCATAGTCCCTTATCCTTACTCTTATCCTCTTACTCACCCTAGCCTTTATCCTTAGCATTAAGATCCTAGCCTTAATCTTAGCCCTGAGCCCAGCCCTAAACAAAACCCTAGCCCACAAAGCTCGCCCACACCTTAAACACTACCAGACACCCTCACCACACCACCAAACCTTCCCCCTAGGCCTTTGCCTAATCCCTAAGCCTGAAAGGTGAGCTCTAAACCCAAAGCCCTAACCTGAACACCTAACCCCTGAAGCCCTCTTTCCCATGCTCTGACCCACTCATCACCGTCCCCTCTCCTCACCCTTACTTAAGCTGTTTGGCCCCTTGGGGCAGGGCAGGGATCGTGAGGTCTCGGAGCAGTCGCATGGTGTCGGAAGAGGAATGTGAGGTGACCTGTATCTGACCAGCTCATAGGCCACAAGGAGGAGATGGGTGGGAATGCTATGGTGTGGTCAGCTGTTCTTCAGGGTCTCATGGCACAGGAGGAGGCACGTGGCTGTGAAGGTGGCTGTGAGGTCACTTCTGTCTTTGGAGTTGATAGGCCAGCAGCAGGAACATGGCTGGGAAAGGGACTGTGAGGTCACTTCTTTCGGAAGCAGCTGGTAGCTCAGGCCTCGACTCATGGCTGGAATATGTGCTTTTAGGCTCACATTTGCCAGCAGCCCTGATAAGGCAGCAGAAGGCACCTGGTTGGCACACTGATTATGAGATCCCCTCTGCTGAAGTTCCTGGGCGCTGTGCAGTTGAACATGTGTATCCATGACCCAGAGGAGGCAACTCTCACCATGTTTAATGTGAACAAATGCCGGACTCTGCCCCTAGCACAAAATCATGCTGGGCACAGGTATAGACTGGGAGAGGAGTGGCTGGAGAGCAGCCCTGCAGCAAGGGCTCTGGGGGTGCTGGTTGACAGCAGGCTCAGTAGCAGTCAGCAGTGTGCCCTGGCAGCCAAGAGGGCAAACCGCATCCTGGGGTGCATCAGACACAGCATGGCCAGCCGGCCAAAAGAGGGGATTATCCCACTGCATTTAGCAATGGTGCAGACTCACTGTGAGTACTGTGTGCAGCTCTGGGCCCCACAATTTAAGCAGGATGCAAGGTACTCAAATGAGTCCAGAGGAGGGCAACAAAGCTGGTGAAAGGGTGGAAGGAATGTCCTGTGAGGAGCGGCTGAGGATGCTGGGCTTGTCTAGTTTGGAGAACAGGAGGCTGAGGGGCAACCTCCTTGCTCTCTACAGCTTCCTGAGGAGGGGAAGTGGAGAGGGAGGTGCTGATCTCTGATCCCTGGTATCCAGTGACAGGCCACGGGGGAATGGTTCAAAGCTGCGCCAGGGGAGGTTTAGACTGGAGATTAGGAAGCATTGCTTTACCAAGAGGGTGGTCAAACATTGGAACAGGCTTCCTAGAGAGGTGGTTGATGCCCCATGCATGTCACTGTTTAAAGAGGCATTTGGACAATGGCCTTAATAACATGATTTATCTTTTGCTCAGACCTGAAGCGGTCAGGTATTTGGACTAGAAGATCATTGTAGGTCCCTTCCAACTGAACCATTCTATTCTATTCTATTCTATTCTATTCTATTCTATTCTATTCTATTCTATTCTCTGTAGCTGTACAAGGTGGATCCCTCCAGCAGCTGGGCTCAGACACTCAGTCTCCTCAGTTGCTGCCCCTGGATACCAGCCTCCCCAGTTGCAGGCACCTGGACATACGAGCCCCTGAGGCCACAGCCCCTTTCCAGATGCTAGTACAGAACACCCCAGTCACACACACACCCCCTTCCACACACACTCCAGTCTCTCAGGTGCTGGCACTATTGACATAGGGGCTGTCTGACCCCCTGCTCCAATTGCTGCACTCACACCCCTGTGCTCACATGTTCATGCAGAAAAGGGATTGCCTCACACAGGAAAGAGTTAGAAATTAAGTTTAATTTGAAGACAGGACAGACGGCACTGGTCGGGGTCCTCCCCTAAACTTCCATAATAAGTCTCATGCAATCCAAAAATGCTCTTCCCTGCATCCCATAATGTGTCCTATACCCCTAGGCAACAATGCCCTTAGTGCAAATGCTGATCCAGAGACCTCCTCTCAGAGACTCATCTTGATGGGTTTCACACCTGGACAACGGGGCTGATGGCTCTCCCAGGGCAGCCCTGGAAGGAGCTGGGACAAGGTCTTCATTCCTCAGGAGCCTGTAATTTGGGGTCCCACCTGCCACTGTGCCTCTGTGCTCTTCTGGGTTTGTGGGGATGGGCTCTTGATGAGCTGGTGGCTCTCCTGTGATGGGTCTGGGAGCAGCTGGGGCAGGGTATTAACTGACTTACTCCTCCTGCCATTGTTAGTGCCTTCTTGGTGTGTGCAGATGAGCTTCTTCTCACTTAACCAAAAAACAATCCAACAAGAACATAAATCTCCTGAGGCTTCTGTATTTGCAGGTTACATACATATGCATTGGTGTTATTTAACATATGATAGCAGCTCATGGGAATTGCTGTCCAGAAATGCATCATGATTAGGGGAAAAGCCGTGTTGTTGCAACGGCTTCGTTCAGGGCCAGTATCACAGTCTTGTTTCTAAGACTGTAGATGAACGGATTTAAGAATGGGTACAGGACAGTGTTCAGCAAAGCTACAATTCTGTTTGTCTCCAAGGAAACATCCTCGGAAGGACGCACATAGAGAGCAATGCAGCTCCCATATGCAATGGCCAAGGTGGTGAGATGGGAAGAACATGTAGTAAAAGCTTTTTTTCCTCCCAGAGGCTGCTGGCAGGTGTAGAATACAGAAAAGGATGCCCATGTAAAATGCCAGAGTGAAACATAGGGAACCCAGTATGAGACATGATAATAAAACAGACTCTATTTTCCACAGCAAGCTGGTGTCAGAGCAGGACAGGTTGAATAAGGGGGAGTTGTCACCAAAAAAATGGTGGATCTCGTTCGAGCCACAGAAAGTCAGCTTGTAGAGGAGGACCAGATGCTAACTCAAGACTGTGATGCCTATGACCCAAGCAGCAATGACCAGGTGGACGCAGAGCTGAAGCTTCATGATGGCAGCATAACACAAAGGCTGGCAGATGGCAACATAACGGTCAAAGGACATGACAACAAGTAGAACCAACTCGGTACAGCCCAGGGCAAAATAGAAACAGGATTGGGCAAAGCAGCTGCTTAGTGAGATGGTTCTCCTACCAGAACCCAGGATCACAAACAATTTGATGCTTGTGGAGGATGTAAACCAGATTTCCAGGAAGGCCAGATTGCTGATGAAAAAGTACATGGGGGTTTGCAGGCGGTGATACACACACACGAGGAAAATGATGGTTGCCTTCCCCATCACTGTTGTCAGGTATAGGAGCAGAAGGACCAGAGAGATAAATAGCTGTAGTCTTTGATCAAGCCCTGAGAAACCCGCTAGGATGAACTCAGTCACTGCAGTTTCATTTTCTGCTCCCATGCTGAATTTCAGTTCATCCTGCTGAGACAGGAGCATGGCAAAAAACAAGTGTGATGATTTTACAGTCTGCATGAAAAGTTCTTCCTTCTCTGCTTCTTCCCTTTCTTGCAGTCTTCCTATCTAACACAAACATAGTCCTTCAAGCAGTTCTCACACCCTGATTGTTCCGTTTGACATTTCAGTTAGAGTCCTCAGGGAATTTGTTGTCTTCTTTCTACCTTTTTCAAACACTCACAGAGGATTCTTTCTCCAGAAGAGAAGATTGTAAAGAGGCTGTTAGCTATTTCACCCCATTCCTGGGAAATTCCAAATTCACTCAGACCTCTTGCAAACATCTGTCACACCTAAGTGCCAAACTCATCTCTTCTATTGCACAAATGCTAAACCATCAAATCAAATCAAATCAAATCAAATCAAATCAAATCAATCAGTATGTTGAAAGCTATTCTTTCTGCTTTTCAGTACTTGCCTTTTTGGACGAGGAATCCCTGAGAATCTGTTCATTTCAAAAGAATGAATATCAAGGATCTCTTTTGCAATGCCCTGCTTTCTTCCACAGCTTCTTGCTCTCTGCTTCTTCAGGAAAGGGGAGGGGGTGGAATAGGGACCAAGTATAACTCGTCTTCTTTAGTACGCTAAATAATGACCGAAATTCATCATGATCCCACACAATCTGGCACACAGACTCTCTCATCTGACATCCATCTGCACTGAAATGCACTTGTTTCCAAACAGTTGCTCATTGCTATTACTATCCAATGTCCTGACCTAAATGGAGAGCAAGAGAAGAGTGTCTGGAAGAGGTTTGCAACCTTTCTTTGGCATGCCAGACATAGGTTGGGAGGAACCAGCCTCTAGCGTTTTGTCTTGTCTCCCTTGACTACAGAGGGAGCCTCGGGAAAACCAGTTCTCACAGGCACCTGCAGTGAAGTAGATGACACTCACTATTCAAGTCTCAAACCACTGATTTATTAAGCTATTATTTTTTAAATCAGAATCCACATCTAACAGAAGGCAGCACAAGAAAAAGATATGCAAGAAAGACTGGTGTGTTTCCCTTCATCTTTACATTTGTTTTCAGACATAGAAAGGAGCAGAGCAGATGACTCCCAGAGTAGGAGGATTCAAAATGCAAGGGGAGGAGAGGGAGGGGAGGAGATGGCGGGTTTGAAGCAGTGAAAGAAAGCTTCTCCACAGACTGTGTTGTCCCCTCAGGCTCTGTCCCAGGGCAGAATGGGTAGCACTTCCACAAGGAGTAAAATGGGATGTTCAATATAGGGCAGCACTCCATGTTTGCCTTGACATTGTAGCTTGGGGCTCAGGCTAGTCTTAGATCCCAAGTGCCTGGCTTGTTCTTTGCCTCTAGTCTGGTGTAGGGGAACCTCTGCACTGGCTTCATGTGGGAAACTTGCTGAGATTAAACCACTGGCTGTATTTGAGCAAAAGCTCAAGTTCAGTCACCTACAGCGGTAGGACTGTAGTAGATCAGTACCTGAGCTCCCTTTAGCCGCCAGCAAGTTAGGCACCTTTGCCCCTGGGAGGGGTTTGGGTTTCCTCTCTCCTCAACGGGCAGAGCCTGGCACCCCTGAGGGTGATTCATCCTGTCCCACATTGCCAGTCTCCTCAGCTTGGAAGAAATGCCTCCTTTCTCCCCACTGGCCATTCCTGGAGTCTGGAAGGAGCAGCTGTGGCACATATCTCATTGGAGTTCTGCTCCAGGAGTGTGAAGAGCTCATGGCTCATTCCCCTCCCTCATTTCCCCCTTCCTAAGAGCACAGAGGTCCAGGGGAGGGCAGCTCAGGGCTTCCATCCCCACAGGGCTTCAGTTGCGCAGTACTCACTTTCTGCGACACAAAGAGAACTCTGAGCTGCAGCAGGAACCTTCAGGAGACTCTTCTATAAACCCAGCAGGCACTGCAGAGCTGGAGACATTCAGGTGCTGCTGAAGACTCAAAGGAAAGGTTATCACATCATGCTGGGGATTACAGGTAGGTGCTGGATTTGCTGAGGCAGGTGGGCTTAACGTGCCAGTGGCTCTTTGCACAGTGGCAACTATGAAGTGAGACCATGTGGCCTGGGTACAGTCCTGTCCTGCATGTCTTCTCATTCCAGCTCACTCTTTCCTCTAGAGACCCTCCCTGTGTCCGTGACACTGCTGAACAGAGATACCGGCAGCGTGGTTGTCACTACAGTCAGAGCTGTGGGGCATAAGCTGGTGGGCACTCACACACCTCAGTGGACGTGAAGAGGTTGGGGCAGAGTGTATGGGGCCAGTGTGCCAATACATGTCCCTTATTTTCTTAGCTCTCTGAATCTCTCTCTGTCTCTTTCTCCATCTTGCTTGTATCATAGGGATCAATCTCAATCCCTCAGCTATCTCACAGTTGTCTCTCAGCCATCAACGTGGCATGTGATGTCCAGAGAGCAGTGAATCTGAGGCACCCTGCCCATGGAAGCACCTTCAGGAACAAGGCATCCCAGTGTAGGTTGGGTGGATCACTCAGTAAAAGGGCTCCTCCATCCCAGGAACTCTCTGGGCTGCCTAGGTGCCTGCCTTGGCCATCTCCATGTCGCTGTAAAAGGTATCAAGTTTGAGACAGGGAATCATCGGGACAGTGTTTTTTCTGAGCTGAGTGTTATGAAAACCCAAAGAGGAGGTGTGGGCAAAGTGCTCTCTCTTTCAGCCACAGATGTTCCCTGGGCAGGCAAGCAGGCATGTATCAGGCATTTAGTGGAACCCTGTGCTTGATCATGATCCTGCCCTGCCTCAGCCCCCACTTGCCCTCGGGACACAACTCTGTCTTCATTGCAGTGCAGAATAGGGAGCCCTGAGAACTGAGATGGGAATACTGAGGTCCAGGTGCTGTGCTGCTTCAGGGAAGCAGCCCAAATGCATTCAGAAATTGAAGGAGAGCAGGAAAAGATGTTCAGCCAGTGGTCATCACCCCTGTCCTTTTCGCCTCCTCCTCATGCAACATAGCCTTTCCTCATTTGGCTTAAACAACTCAGTTACCTCTTCTCTGGAATTTGTTTTTCCCTGCCCTTCCCTCCCAAGTTCACATCTGCTTGTAAGTCTCCTGTCTAACAGACCCTTTGCAGTGCCTTCAACTACCAAGCTAGTAACTGCTGGCCACTCTTGCTCCGTGGAAAGAGATGCACTGTCCAGGGACAGAATGGGCTCATCAGAAAGCAAATGCTTCAGGGAGTTGAGACCGCTAATCCTGTTTCGTGTCCATTCTTCCTCAGTGTGAAGAAAGAGTCTATGGCACGATGCGTTCCCCTAAAGGCTTTTTTGCATGATGGGGCTTTCCTGTCTGGCCCATCTTTCTGCTGCTGGAAAGCAGGACTTGGCTAAGGCCTGTGCTGGGTACTACTGGGAAGAACTTCAAGCGTCATCATCTAATGTGAGCAAATGAACCTTCTCTTTCATTCCACAGAAATAGGCACCTCATTGCAGCAAATCATCGCTCTAATCAGAGGAGGTTCTTCTAAGAAGAGTAGTTTGGCCCTCTCAAAGAACCTGTTCCTGCCCTTTCACGAGGAATGGAGCCCCTAAACCAAGTGTGAATTCAGGCAGATGAGGGAAAACCTCCATGTTGTCTCTGGCAGTCGCTGCTTCCCAGTTCCTTTTTGCAACAAACACAGAAGCGCATGCCCTTCCTCAGGTTCCCTTCCTGCCAAGAGGGGAAAAGAAAGTCCTACAGTGCTTCATGGAGAAAGAGGAATGGGACAACCGGACATCACCAGTGGAGTTCCTCCTGCTGGCACTGTGTAATGTCCCCAAGCTTCAGATGCCTCTCTTTCTCCTCTCTCTCATCACCTACATGGGGACCATGTTTGTTAACATCCTCATTGTTGTGCTGCTGGTGGCAGATCAGCACCTTCACACTCCCATGTTGGTCTTCCTGGGGAATTTCTCCAGTGTGCAAATGTGCTGTACCTCCAGAATCCTGCCCAGGCTGCTGGCCAGCCTCCTAAGCAGGGACAGAGCCCTTTCTGCTCAAGGCTGCATGACACAGCTCTTTTTCTTTGGCAGTTTTGCAGGTACCGAGTGTTACCTGCTGGCCACCACGTCCTCTGATCGGTACTTGGCCATATGTCAACCCCTGCTCTACGCAAGCCTCATGAACCGGAAACTCTGTCTCCAGCTGGTGGCTGGCTCTTGGCTAGCAGGATTACTGATGTCTACCATAGTCACCAGGCTATTTTTCAAGTCACAGTGCTGTGGTCCCAATGCAAGTGATCATTTCTTCTGTGATTTTGCCCCATTGCTAGAGCTTGCCTGCAGTGACAGCACCATGCTGAGACTGGTTACTTTCATCATCTGCTTTCTGGATGTAGTCTTCCCATTTGTATTCACATTGGCATCCTATATCTGCATCATAGCTGCGATCCTGAGGATCCCAGCCACCACGGGGAGGCAGAAGGCCTTCTCCACCTGCTCCTCTCACCTTATCGTGGTGACTCTTTTCTATGGTACCCTCATTGTTGTCTAGATGATTCCCAGAACAGCCTCACTGAGGCAGCTCAAGGAAGTGCTCTCCTTTTTCTACACCATCCTCATGCTCATAGTCAATCCACTCCTCTACAGCCTGCGGAACAGGGAAGTCAAGGGGGCTCTTGGAAATGCACTCAGAAAAACTGTGGCCTGCATCGAGAGCTCATACTAGTTGTGATCCACCAGGAATAATCAGGTTGTGGTTGTGTCAAGTGTGGACAACTCGTAAGTGCATATTTTGTGTGCCAGGCATATCTTTACAAGTGCAGAATCTTAGGAATGTTTGGGGAATGAGAATTGGGAGAAGAGCATTTGTGTCTTAAAGAAGGATAGGTCCGGTGTTGAAGAGTGTAACAACATTCCCTGCCTTTCTTCTTTCTTTCAAGTAGACACAATTGGGATGCTGCAAGTGGGAGCTGTTGAAATGCCACACCTGCCCAGGACTGGGAGAAAACTTACTCTAGACATGCTGATTTCTCTTCCGTTACCCAGCCAAGCTTGAGGGGTGGGATTGTTGCATGTCTGGGATTCCTTAGGGCATGTCCAGATTGGCAGTGAGAAGTGGGCAGCTGACTCAAGCCCTTCCACTGGGCATGTCTAAATGCGCGTAGATGAATCCCATCCCTGGTGTTCTCGGGCCTTTCTAGCAGAGGAAAACTGTGAAAGCTAGTCTGATAGGGTCAGCCCCTCAGGAAAAAAAGTAGATCTTTCCGCAGAAGAAACATACACAAGCTGGGTCTCAGTTTCCCCATTTTTTAAACACAGAAATCATTATTTCCCTGTTCTTTCCTTCTCATAATCTGACCCCCTCTCCAACAATGTAATTACTTATTTGTTTCCCACTGGCTGACTTAGATATTGCAAACTGAGTCCTCCTATTTTCTTCTTTCTTGCAAAATAGAGCAAGGTGAGCTCATGGGACATGACTGAGCCCATCCAGCCCCAGCAGCGGGCTTTCCCCATTTCCTCGGCGGATGCATGTGCATAAGGTGGAAATGTTTCCGTCATCCTTGATTTGCACAAGGGCCCTGACATACTCCCACAACACACTTATTCCACTTCCACCCACACACATCAACTCCTTCCCACTTCCAGGCTCAAATCGTGGTTGCAAGAATTTGCTGCACTTCAGAAAAGGCCTTGAGCTTCGTGGATCTTCCTAGTGCTGATGGCAATCTTCCTGGCTCCCTCCAGATCTGATGGGGAGACTTCCTTCCTGTAACAAGGGCTTTATGACAAACTTTTATGAAGTGTTTGTCTTTCTGTGATTCTGATGTGTGGACGGAGTAGACACAGAAAAGAAAGATGTGCACCATAATGGATGCTGAGTGAAGTGCCAGTAAGAACCAGGTGAGATACCCCCATGGCTGTGGCTTCCTGGCAAGAAGTGTGTCCCGAGAAGGGATCCAAGCTCTGCCACTGTGGAGTGGGGAATCAGCAGTGTCCATGCCAGCTGGGGATGCAACCAGTGACTTTTCAAAGACCACCCTTCATCTGAACTGCTTTAGAGTTGTCCTTGAGGATGGGGTATGATGGCTTACATTGCAACTACTGATTGAACTGGCATTGCCCAGAGTGGCTATCAGAGATGCAAACTGCTATGTTGCAGCTATTGAGATTTAGGCAGATTCATGTTGGCGGGTTGTTTGTAGGTTGCTTTGTGTTGCTTTTTCTTCTTTTTTAGATACTGATCATCTTAGGGAAATCACCCAAGCACCTGAAGGATTGTTGAAGGTTTACTGCCAGAAGCCCCAGCCAATGTGCATCTCAAGAAATGAGATGCCAGAGGGCAAGGGGAGGATGGTTTGGGCACTGTCCTGGGATGTGGGAAACGGAAACGTGCTCCCCTCTCCCTGACACCTTGCCCCCAGTGAGGGCTGTGAGGAACTCTGCCAACTAGAGTTCCTCTGAAGTCACAGGGGTGTCAGGTAACCTACATCTAACTGCAGCCAATGTGGTCCTGACAGCTCAGCATTGCAGTTTCCATTTGAGCCCAAGGAGTGGTTTCTTTTTGAACTAGAGAGGAGTAGTTTCTTTTTGAACCAAAGGTGGCCAACGGACCACCGTTAGTGAGAAGGCACGTGGAGGAGGAGGAGGTGAGGTAGGAGGCAAGAGCAGAAATCTGGAGGAGGTGTAGGAGGAGGCACCAGGAGACAATAAGAGGAAAGAGGAGGCAAGAAGAGGAGGAAGCAACAGGATGCAACAGTAGGAGGAAAAAGGAAGAGGAGGCAAGAGGGGAAAAAAGGGAGCTCAGGAGGCAACAGGAGGCAAAAAAAGGAGCAGGAGGAGGAGGAGAATGCACCAAGAGGCAAAAGGAGGCCGCAGGAGGAGGAGGAGGCAACAGGAGTCGCCTCTTGTTTCCTTATCCTCCTTTTGCCTCCTGTTGCCTCCTCCTCCTCCTCTTGCCTCATATTGTCTCCTCCTTCTGGTACCTCCTGTTGCTTCCTCCTGCTCCTCCTCCTCCTCCTCCTCAACCCCCTGTGCCTCCTCTTCCTCCTTCTGTTGCCTTCCCTTGCCTCCTCTTGCCTTCTTTTCCGCATCCTGTTCCTATTGCCTTTTGTTGCCCCAATGTTGCATCCTAGGCCTCTTCCTCCTTTTGGCTCCTCATGCCTCCTGTTGCCTCCTCCTCTCCTCCTCTCCTCCTCTTCCTCCTCCTTTTCTTCCTCCTCCACCTCCTCCTCCTCCCCGTTCTCTTATCCTCCTCTTCCTTTTCCCCTTCCTCCTCTTACGCTTCCTTCTCTTACTGTTGCCTCCTCTTGCCTCTTTTTGCTTCCTCCTCCTTCTCTTCCTCCTCTTGTGGCCTCCTGTTGCCCCACCATCCTATGCCCCTACTGCCTCCTCCTTCTCCTGCTCTTCTTGCCTTTTCCTCCTCATCATCCATTTCCTCTTGCCTCCTCTTTCCTCCCCTTCTTCCTCCTCCTCTTCCCTGCTCTGCCTCCTTTTACCTCCCTCTCTTTCTCCTGATGGTGCATCCTCTGGCCTCCAGCAGACTCCTTTTCCTCCTCTTGCTCTTACCTCTTGTTCCTCATTGTTGCCTCCTCCTCTCCTCCACCTCCTTCTCCTCCACATTCTCCTCTTCATCCTGTTGTCTCCTCTTGCCACTTACTTTGACCTTTCCTAATTCTCCTCCTCCTCCTCTTCTTCCTCCTCTGCCTAGTACCTTCTGTGTCTTCCTCCTCCACCTTTTGCCTCCTGTTCCTTCTTCCTTCTTTTCCTCCTCTTGTTGCTTCCTTCTCTTGCCTCTACTTGCCTCCTCCTTTTGTTGCCTCCTCCTGCTGTGTCCTCCTGTTACCACCTGTTGCCTCCTCCTTCCCTTCCTTCTCCTCTTCCTATTGCCTCCTCCCACTCCTTTTGCCTTCTGTTGCCTCCTCTTCCTCCTCTTGCCTCCTATTTCCATTTGTTGCCTCCTCCTCTCCTGCTCCTGGTTCCTCCTCTTGCCTCTTCCTCCTCCTCCTCCTCTTGTCCTCTCCTCTTCTCTCCATCTCCTTCTCCTCCTGCTTTTCCCTCCTCTTTTGTCCTCTTGCCACCTCCTCTTCCTCCTGTTGCCTTCTGCTTCCTTTTCCTCCTCCTGTTGCATCTGGGGACCTTCTCTTTTTCCTCCTTGTCCTCTTGCCTCAAGTGCCCGCCTCTTGCCTCCTTTTGCTTCCACCTCCTCCTCTTAACTCCATTGGCCTCCTGTTGCGTCTTCCTCCTCCTCCTCTTTCCTCCTCTTGTGTCCTTTACATCCTGTTATGTCCATCTCCTTTTCCCTCCTCTTGCCTCCTTTTGCCCGCTCTTGCCTCTTATTCCCTCATTCTCCATTTGTGTCCCATTGCCTCCTCTTCCTGTTGACTCCTCCTCCTCCTTTGCTTGTGGCCTCCTCTTGCCTCCTCCTCTTTTTAATCCTGTTGCTTCTGTTGCATCCTTGTCCTCCTCTTGCCTCCTCCTTCTTCTGCTGCCTCCTCTTGCCTATTTCTTCTTTTGGAAGAGGCTGAGGTACTGAATGCCTTCTTCACCTCCTCTTTTACTACCAAGACCAGCCTTCAGGAATACCAGGTGCCAGAGATGAGGGGGCAAGTCTGGAGCCAGGCAGACATAGCCCTGCTGGAAGAGGATCAGGTCAGGGAATTCTTACGCAAACTGGGCATACAGAAGTCCACGGGCCCTGATGGGATACACCCATGAGTGCTGAGGGAGCTGGCAGATGTCATTGCGAGGACACTCCCAAGAATCTTTTACCGAGCATTGAGATGGGGATGTGCCCGAAGACTGGAAGAAATCAAATGTCACTGCTATTTTCAAGGAGGGCAAGAAGGAGGACCTGGGGAACAAGAGATGAGTCAGCCTCTCCTCGAGCCCTGGGAAGGTGATAGAGCAGCTAATCCTGGGAAATATTTCCAGGTACATTGTGCTGGTTTTCGCTGGGATGGAGTTAATTTTCTGCATAGCAGCCCGTATGGTGCCATGTTTGGGATTTGCGACCAACGCAGTGTTTATAATACACCAGTGTTGTAGCTATTTGCGGAAGAGTGCTTTCACAGCATCAAGGCCTTCTCTCTTGCTCTCTCTTCCTCCCCAGCAACTAGGCTGGATCTCTTCACAAGGGAGGACCAGGGGACGTCATTTAGCAAGGCAAAGTTTTACACAGTGCGTTGGTGTCCATGTCCAGGTTTTGGTAGCGAGGAGGCTGCACGTGTGACCTGTGAGAGAAGACCAAGGGCTGCCTCCATGCCAGACAGGGCTGGGTCCAGCCACCTCCAAAATAGACCCACCGCTGGCCAAAACTGAGCCCAGCAACAAAGCTGGTGGAACGGGTGTGAAAATGTATTTAAGAAGGGGCACAAGTGCCAGACTGGAATAGGAGTTAGGGGGAAAACAAAGTGTGAGAAACAGCCCTGCAAACACCATGGTCGGTGAAGAAGGAGGAGAACCACCCTGTCGGTGGTCCAGGCACCAGAGCAGATATTCCCCTGCAGCCCATGGAGAATACCACAGCACAGAAGGTATTTTCCTGCAGCCTATGGAGAAGACCATGGTGGACAATGTAAGCCCTGCAGTCTGTGGAGGACCCAATGCTGGAGTAGTTGGGTAATTCCTGAAAGAACTGTGGCCTGTGGAGAGCCCAGAGTGGAGCAGGTTCATCTTGAAGGACTGTAGCCTGTAGGAGGGACCCCATGGGAAAAGTGGGAGAAGGAAGGAGCAGCAGGCAGGAAGTGTTCTGGACTGACCACAACCCCATTCCCCATGGCCTAGCGCTGCTCAGAGGGGAGGAGGTAGAAGAGTTGGGAATAAAGGAGTGAAGCTGAGCTGGGGAAAAAAGGGTGGGCAGGAGGCCTTCCATGGGGAAGGAGATAAGGTCTTCCAACAGCCCCACACTTCTTCCACCCTCAGCCTTTGCAGTTACACGTGCCTGGCCTGCCCACCTGCTTTGCCACTGTCACATTTGGACTGAAGTCCCACACACATTTTGGCATGCCCAGTGTAAGCTGGCCTCCACCCAAATCTGGAGCCCACCTGGCCATGGAGGCAGGGAGAGGACAGGTCCCTCTGCCCAGGGCCAGGAACAGCTCTTCCCTGGGACCCTCCCCAAGGAATGCTCCTCATGTGTGTCAGCCTGTGGCCTGGCAGGGGTGGAACTGGGACAAGGGCTGCTGGGGCAGGGCTGAAGTACCTCAGCTGGCAGAGCATTAGACTGAACATCCAAAGGTCCCTGGTTCAACCGTGGGCTGATACAGTGCTATCCTCGCTCAGTTTTTCGCAGAGCCTGCCTGCCGCCTTCCAGCCTACCCTGGCCCTCCTTGCTCCTTCACCTCTTGCCAGAGCACTGTCCCTGCACTGTAGCTGCAGACCTGTGGGTTAGAAGCAGCCTTCCTCTTGCTCCACAAGTCCCCAGCCTTCCCCTCAACAGGACTCTACATTCAGTGCTTCTTTGGGGTGCTCTCCATCTGTCCCTCCTTCCCTGCTCCACAGCAATTGGCACCTTTCCTTTGTGGGGTCTCTGCAAAGACCTTGTCTCTCTCCTCTTTGTCATTCTTGATGGTGCACAGACTGCTCCCCTCCTCACACACATCCTTCACCTGGACCTCAGCTTGCAGACCAGAGCATACTGCCCATGGGGGAGGCCACTGTCCCCCCAGTCCCAGGGACAGGCACTCCCTGGAGCTGAGGCCTGAATGGCAGCGTCCTCCCTCCAGAGGTCTGTCACAGCGAGACCTCTGATGTGCCAAGGACAGCTGGCAAAGCCGTGCCCAAATAGACTCACCCACCAGACTGCACTGGCTAGACCAGCTGCAGCCCCTCACAGCCATCAGTCCCTGCACAGAGGAAGAAAGACCTGCTCATGAGCTCCAACAAGCTGCTGGGCTCCCCTCTTGCAACCTCTTGCTGCTACAGAGCCCTGCTTGACCCTCAGGAACACAGTGACAGCTGTGACCCAGCACATCTCCCTCTGTCTCCAGCCTCACCCTCTCCCCAGTCAGGCCAAGGAATGGCACGTGCTGGACTATAGTCTCACAGCAACGTGCATGTTCTAACCCCGTACAGTTCTGCTGCCTCACGGCCGGCTCCTTAGGGATGCACCTGCAGAGAAGTTTGGCTTTTGTTGTGACTGAGCGCAAGTGAGAGGTGGTGAGAGGGAGAGACTGTCTGTCCAAGCACAGTTACTGTCTTGTCAGCTTTTAGCACGAGCTTGAACATGCTTGGCCACAGGGGTAGTGCCTGCAGGATAATCACTGCTCCAGAAGAGTCCTTCTACGCCTTTCTTGAGCAAGAATGGGAGAGTCATTGCTGAGGATGGGTTTTGGGGTCATGTGTGCAAAGCAGAAGAGGTGAGCAGTCCATCCCCTTAACTCCACTCAACCACTCCAGAAGTTCACAGGCACTGTGGTCTGCTTTTGATTCCCCCAAACCCTCTCTGCCAGGCAGGGGCTCAGCAGGGAAAACTCTATGGCATTGGGCAACACAATTGCCCCAGCTGTGCCACCATGAGGACACCATCCCTGCATGTGGTCAAACCATCAGCCTTTGAGTTACCAGCTGAACACACTCACCCACCCTGCCACAGAGACCCCAGCCAGGGCTGTCCCAGGGCACTGCTTTGCTGCCAGGACAGTCATCAGTGCTGAAGGAATGGGAAGGTCCCTGAGCCCAACCCCCATGCCCAGCCCCATGGAGATGGAAGCCTGCTCTTCAAGTCACCTGCAGGGATGCTGGGGAACAGAGGGCTGCAGGGGGAGGCCTGGTGCCTGGAGGAGCGGGTAGAAGATTTCTGCCACCACATCCCCTCCACGGCGTGCCCTGGGATGCCATCGGAGCCTGCGGGCACCTCACCCCAGGCAGGGCATTTCCCTCACCCTGTTGCACTGCTCCTGCTGTGGAGTTGGGGACAGATGTGGCACAGAGGGCTGTTGCCCTGGGTGGCAGAGGAGGCTCAGGGGAAGGGGTTTTCTCCTCTCCATCGACCCATCCCGCAGTGGGCCAGAGCGTGGGAGCAGCACCTGCAGCAAGAGCCTCCTTCTGCCCCATTGCCCTGCAGAGGCATTGAAGGGGCAGCACTCTGCAGTGCAGCCCTGTGCCAGGATCAGGCCCCAGCACAGAGGCAGTCCCAGCTTCCCCATCTCAGAAGGGTTCAAGTGCTGTTTTCTGCAGAGGTTCCCTGGGCACGCAGGGGACAACAGGACTGTGCTCGTCATAGACACATCACGGGAGGAGAGTGTCTCTCCTGCTGGCAGGTGTCAAGGGGATGTAGCTCAGTGGCAGAGCGCCTGCTTCGCATGTGGGAGGTCCTGGGTTCAATCCCCAGCATCTCCAGGGCTGCTTTTGCCCTGACTCCCCAGCCTCAGGCAGGTGCAGGCTGGAGCCCATGGAACAGCCCATGGAGACTGGGCTCCTGGCAGAGCATGAGGAGAGGGAATCTCAGCCCGTGTGTCCCAGAAAGTGGCTCTGCACCCTGTGCTGGGGCAGTGGGGAGCAGAGCTGCATCCTCACCATTGTGGGAGGTAATCCGTGGGCCATGATCCCCCCTGGGGATGGCTGGGGTGTTCAGGGGACTCGGCCACCTTAGGGCTCACTTCTGTGGGGCCACAGCCCAGGGCTTACCCTGACATAGCAGCTCTGGCATGGCCTCTGCACTGGGAGACCAGCATGGCCCAGGCAGGGCCTGGGAGAGAGCAGCTGGAAACCCGAGGGTGAGGAAATGGATGTTGCCGCTGGGGTGTACCACAGGATATACCAGAGAGCCATTTTGACTAGAAACTGCCCGTGGCCAGCAGCATGGAAATGTCTCTGTCAGCAGGATTATTCCCCAGGGACCATGGGCTCTCGCAGCCCCACAGCCTGACCCCGAGCCTGCTGTCCCTGAGATGTGCCCCTTGCCTACCACTGTGTCATCGTTCTCTGCTCCCCCTCATCAGCCTCAGGGAGGTGACCCAACACCTGGGCAGGCCCAGCTCTGGGTCAAAGCCCTCAGAGACTTTTAATAAGAACCAATATGGACGCACAGTGTAAAAGCGGGAATAAAAATAGAGGAAACTGCAGGCGGTTTCTGCTGCCCGTGGTAAAGGGAGATGTTTCCCTGGTGCTCACAGCTCTCCCAGCTGCACAGAGCTCTCCTCCCTCCTGGCTGCACCCAGCTGCACAGCAGGGATGGGCTCTCCTGGCCTGGGGCTCAGGGACTGTTGTGCACTAAGCTGCCGTGTCACAGCCTTTGTGTCCTCATGGGGGTGTGCCACAGACACCTCTTCAGCATCATCATAGCCCATGCTCCCCAGGGACAGGGACGAGGTGTCTCCTTCAGCTCCAGGGACCCCAGCACTTCTCCGGGAGCGCAGGCTGCCCCCTGCAAGCAGCAATTCAGGATATTGCAGTTGGCCCATGGGGTCTGTACATCACCTTCCTCCCTGCTCCTCACCACATTCAGCTCATTCTCCCACCCACAGTCCCTCCAAGGAAAACTCCCGTGGCAGGTTCCCCCTGCCCAGGAGGTTTGGGTGTCAGGACCATAGCGACCACCATGTCAGGACCACCATGGGTGGCACCAGGGATGGCACCCCAGGAACCAGCAGCGCTATCTTTCCCTCTCACCTCCGACTGCATCCCTGGAGCCTGCTCCCTCCTCTGGCACCCTGGGCATTTCCCAAGCTCCCTGCTCAGGAGCAGCACCCTCCCCAAAGTCAGGAACCTCCTTGGCATCATCATAGCCATCTGCTGGGTTGCCTCCAGGCTCAACAAGAATATCTGAAAGGAGAGGGGAGCTGCTGACAGTGAGAAGATATGTCCTGCAGAGCAGAGGATAGGACGATGCACACGGAAACACAGGGTTGAGACACTGGTGTTGGCAGCACCACAGGAGACCCCCATGTCCTCCGCATCTCTCATGGTGACACTCAGTGACACCTCTGTCCATCACATGTCTACAGGGAGACCAACACCTTCCTGTCTCCATTACCTGGTGCTGATTTCAGACCATCCTCCTCCTCGGTGTCCCCAGGGTACGGCTGCAGCTGGGTCAGGGATTCCTCTGCATAGGAGCCTGGAAAGATGCACAGCAGGTGGTATGGAGTGAGCTCCACTGACCTGTCTCATGGTCAGCACAGCCCCTTCCCTCACTCCTCAGGTGTCACATGGGGTGCAGGGGCAGGAAGAGAGGGGCTGTGCAGCTGGGACGGGCAAAGCTGGTGGCGAGATTGCTCCTCTCCTGGACCCACACCCTGGATGCTCCCCCACAGACAACACGGCCCCAGCGCTGCAGGGACCACAGTGTGGGGGGCTTCAGGGGATCATCTCTGGGTTGGGACCAGGGGAAAGGGTCCTGCAGATGTGTCTCCAGGGAGGACCCACACCTACCTGTGCGACGAAACCTCGCCTGCTTCTCCCACACTGGGCAGTAACCGATCTCCTCGTACACGGCCTCGGGAAAGAGCTCCTGAGCTCTCCTGGAGCCTGGGAACAGAGGCAGGGCTGGCACAGGGAGAGGCAGAGGGGTGATGGGATCCCACTGTGCTCCCCAGACCTCTTGCTTGGGCCAGCCCAGGACTGGTCTGACAGCACAGCCCCACTGCACTGTCCAGGCACGGCTGCAGCACCCCCAGTGAGGGCAACGTTGCTGTGGAGATCATCTGGGGCAGCATCACCCTCGCATCACCGTTTCGGAGAAAGCACTCATGGTCCTCTGGCCCCTGGGACATGCCCCCTTGTCTGACCCTGGAGCAGCTCCCATGTTTCCTCTCCACCTGGAGCTGCTCCCTATCTGCCCCATGGGTCTACAGCAGGGCCCCTGCCCTGCTATGGGTGGGGGCAGGGCTGGGCAGAGGGACAGGCTGAGGACCTGACACCTCGGAGATGGACCTTACTGCCCCACACACCTCCTGTCATCTCTGTTGCCCCAGAGCCCCTTCCAGCACTACCCGGAGCACTGGCAGCCTTGGCCATCCTCAGTCTGCCATTTCTCTCCTTGCCCCAGTGCTAGCCCCCCATGCCTCTGGGCTCTCTCTAAACCTTAATGCTGATGCCCCATGGCCAGGCAGTCAATGGGGTGGTGCATGGGACAGGTGGCAGCACACAGTCTCATCCCCTCCAGCTCTACCTGTGACCCTCACTGACACCCCACAGCCTTTGAAGGAGGCATCTCCCCCAGGGACTGCTGTGGAAGGACCCACCTCTGCGTCCCGACCTGGCCCTTAGCACCTGCCCAGCCAGGAGGGCCAGGAGCAGGCAGAGGAGGGCCCCCAGGATGATGCAGATGATGACAGGCACAGAGAATCTCCCACTGTTTGTCAAACGGCCCCGAGTGGGACCTGTATGGGCAAGAACATGGAAGGGGCAGCACCAGGCCTGGGAGAGGAGGGGGCAGCACCAGCCCTGACGACCATCACACAAGGCAGCACGGGGTGGAGGGTCCCAGGGGGGACTGATGGGCAAGCTTCCACCCTGCTGAGTACATTCCAACCTTCCCCAACACCCCCCCGCAACACCACCCCAGTGCCTCCTCCTGGGAGTTTCCCAGCCCAGCAAGGAGCCCCTTCCATCCAGGTGTGGGTCACAGCCTGGCCCCAGGGATACCCAGCCTCAGGCAAGAGGACCAGTTACCTGCTCGGGTTGGGGATGCTGCTGTCCTGGGTGGAGCTGCAGAAGAGGAAAAGGAGAGCTGGGCTGAGAGGGTGGGTGTGCAGGTATTGGGGAGCCTCCTCCCCAACACACTACGTGTGTGTCTGTACATGTCCCTGGCACATCCCACCCAAATTGCCCCTCCAGTAGTGCCCGAAAAGGAGACCGGGACAGGGCCCAGGGCCTCTGCTCTGGGTGGCAGGCAGCCCAAGTGGGACAGGCAGCCCATGGAATAGCCCTGAGGCTGCAGGGCCCCACGGACAGTACCCAGAGGACACCCAGTTCCACCCAGGCTGCTCCCTGCCTCGCACCAGGATCCTGCACTCTGCAGGAACGCTCTTGCTCTTGGGAGGTCAGGGGCCATGCCATGGCCAATTGGACGAAAGGCCTTCCCCAGCTCCCTGCCAATACTCCAGCAAGGGGTCCCAGCCCTGCCGCTCACCTGAGCAGCGCACAGCAGCGTCTTCCTTATGCCGGCAAGCACCACCATCCCCAGGCCGGGCCCAGCAGTCCTGCAGGGATGGCTCTGTCCCCCGGCACTCCACCTGCTCCAGCCAGATGGGGCCCTGCCCCATCCCAAATGCAGCCTCATTCAGGGCAGACACCGCAGGACCACAGCCCAGCTGCCTGCACGCCACCTCGGCATCCCGCATGTCCCAGGAGTCGTCGCACACCGTCCCCCAGGAGCCACGGTGCCACACCTCCACTCTGCCCGAGCACCCGTCCTCGCCTCCCACGGCACGAATCTTCTCCCTGTCTGGAGAAGGCAAAGACCTCCCATGGCACTGAGACAGCAGGCAGAGCCCTGCCACACAAGAAGGGGACACAGAGGAGCAGCTCAATACCTGTGCAGCTCGTGGAGTTGGGGCATGGGGCCAATGCCTCCGGGGACATTTCTGGGCGTGTCCCTGAAGAAAGAAACACTGAAGTGAAGGGGCAGCAGCATGTATGGGATGGTGCAGAAGAGAGCGAGGCTGAGCTCTTCTTGTGCCTCCCTGTACCATCTTGGTCATGGCAGCAACTGAAGCCCGGTCATTCAGGGGACACGCGCAGGACTGGGGGGACCCTGATTGCTCAGCCCCTAAAGGTTCCTGCTTCACAGAGCAGCAGTAGTGTGTCTATGGAGGGGAGGCTCTTCTGAAGCCTGTCTGGTCTCTTCTGAGACCTCCCCTGGAGATGCCTCTGCCTCCCCCAGGTGCTGCTGGCAACCTGGGTGACAACTGCTGCTCCACTTGTGTGGCTGCAGTCATGTTTGTGCCACCGGCAGCAGAAGGGTCTGACATGGAAAGGAATAGCCCCTCTGCATTTGGCTGTGCATAGAGGGGAGCAGGAGCTGGGGTGACACTGTGCCCGAGTGGCTCAGAGTTACCATCGCAGGTGATGTGGATCTCCTCTCGCAGGTCTTCACATGACTGCGGGTTCCAGGCAGCGGAGGGACACTGCCAGAAGGAGCTGGTTTTCTCCCCACACTGCACATTATCCAGCCACGCAGGGCCAGACACCTTGCCATAGGGCAGGCGTCTTTCCAGGGATCCTCTGTCCCCGCAGCCCAGCTCCTTGCATGCCAGCGACACCGTGCTGAGAGTCATCAAGTTGGAGCAAATGCTCCCCCACGTCCCGTTGTAGAAAACCTGCAGGCGCCCGGAGCAGCCGTCGCTGTTCTGCAGCCTGAGGGCCAGGAACTCTGGGAGGAAAGGCAGGAAGGGGGAAGAGGCTGGTGTGGGGCTGTGGGAGCCAGGACACCTCTGCACTCCCCAGGCCCTCAGCCGGGCAGGGGCAGGGCCAGCACGTGCCCCTTGCACCCGGGGGCAGAGAGAAGTCCCTGATGCACAGACACCCCTGCCCTTCATGCTAACACTCGGGGATGGCTGAGCTCCCCAGGGAGCCCCAGAGGGACTGAGGGTGCCCGTGCATGGGTGTCCACAGAACGGCCACAGGCAAGGGCTCAGAGGCAGCCAGGGACAGCCTTGGCCATGCCTGGCTCTCCCCACGTCCTGGCCTCCCCGGCAGCAGGCTCCCACCACAGCTGCCAGCACAGACCTGAGCAGATGACTCCCGCATCCTCTTTGTGCCCGCAGTCGTGCTGCCCCCAGGGCCTGGCAGGGCAGTCCCAGAGAGCAGCTTCGTCCCCAGAGCAGGTCACGCCATCCAGCCAGATCTGCCCAGATCCCTCCCCAAACCGAGCAGAGCTGGCCGCCTCCACTGCTCCTCCACAGCCCAGCTGGTGGCAAACGACAGCAGCATCAGCCACGTCCCAGTCGTCATCGCAGACGGTCCCCCAGCTGCCCTGGTAGTAGATCTCCACTCTCCCGGCACAGCGCCCAGACCCGTTCACCAGACGGACCCGCCGGCTCCCTGCAGTGGGGAGAAACCCCAGTGGCTGTCAGGGCATGGCTACCCACACACCCCATCATCTGGGGGGCCCATGAAGCACTGCTCACCCCAGCAAATGACTCCCACGTCCTCTGCAACCCCTTCTGCCAGTGCACTCTCGGGCAGGGAGGTGTTGCAGAGGGTCAGCTTGGTCTCATTCCCTGTGCACCGGACCCCTCGCAGCCCTACGGGGCCCATCCCTCGCTCAGGCTTTGGGGGGTTGTAGGCTGCCTGTGCCTGTCCGCACTGCAGCTGCTGGCACACCACGTTGGCCTCCTGCACGTCCCACTGGTCATCCAGGACCCTGCCCCACGTCCCGCGATGCAAGATCTCCACTCGCCCGTCGCACCGGCTCCCTCCACCCACCAGCCGCAGGGATGCAAAGCCGGCTGAGCCTGGGGAGAGCAGAGATGCCACAGAAATCGGCAGCACTGGGGAGCATGGCACCCTTCAGGGAGGAGGGCAAGGGGGACTTTTCCAACCAAACAGGACAAGTCTGAGCCTTGTGCTGACAAGAGGAGAGGGCAAAGCCCGTGCCTGCTCTCCAGCTCAGACCCAGCTCTGCTGTGGCTGGGGGCACACAGGCAGCTCCTGCTCCTGCCTGGGTGATGGGATGAGGCTCTGCAGGGCTCTCCGTGCGGATGGCATGTGGTTGTCTGCAGCCAGAGGGATGGAGCAGAGCCCCGCAGCCCTGTCCTGGGCTCATCCCACAGGAAAGAAACACAGGAGCCCAGGCCTGGCAGTGGCACAGGGGACTAAGCCGCTGCCCTGAGGGCAGGTGCCTGCCTCCATTCAGTCCTCAGCTCTCCCACAGTAGAGCCGTCAGCCAGAGCTGGCAAAGCCCTCCAGAAAGCTCCTGGGAAAGCAAGGCTTTCTGCAGGGAGAAATTCAGCCTGGTACTGCCATGGGACCCCTGCTTTGGGTGGCCATGTCACACACAAGGGGCAAACGGATTCAATGCAGCATTTTCCCAGCACTCACCTGAGCAAATGACAGCAGCGTTGTTCCCATGGGAGCACGGTGAGGCCCCCAGGGTGATCACTGGGCACTGTCCCAGGTGGACTTCAGTCCCGTCACAGTGGAATGAGTCTCTCCAGACTTGTCCGAGTCCTTTCCCAAAATGCCCTCCTCCAGGAAGGGACTCAGCAAACCCGCAGTTGAGTTGACGACAGAGAACGTGGGCATCCGAGAGATCCCAGCGGGAGGCACAGAGGGTCCCCCAGGTCCCCAGCACCTGGACCTCCACCCTCCCCGCACACGCCGTGCTGCCGTTCACCAGCCTGAAGCCTGTGTACTCTGGGGAGAGAGGAGGGCTGAGGGTGGATTGGTGCTCTTGTACCCTCAGAAGCTGGCGGAGAGGCCAGAGGCACAGCATGCCTTTCTTATCCCTCTGCACTATTTTCATGCTGCAGAAAACCCATCAGCCCTCCTGTCCTCACGCCCAGCCCAGCACGGTCCTTGCCCTCTTCCCCGACCCCCGGCATATCCCCAGTGTTCAACACCCCACCCTGAGTCCTTACGTGTGCAGGTGACAGCAGCGCTGTTCATGTGGGTGCAGGGCTGGTCCCTGCGGGACCCCCTGGGGCAGGAGATGAGGAGGGATTCATTCCCCACACACTGCAGCTCTCCATCCCAGATGGGACCAACCCTTTCTCCAAACTGAGCTGCCCCAGCGACAGACAGGGCCACACCACACTGCAGCTCCCTGCAGAGCACGTCAGCAGCTTTGGGACCAAAGTGGGAGTCACAGACAGTTTTCCACTGGTCCCCATCATGGATCTCCACTTGTCCTGAGCAGTGGCTCTTCCCTTCTACCAGCCGGACAAAGCCTGGGAAAATCAAAACCACTGAGAGCTCTCTGGCAGTTAAATGTCCACGTTCCCACATCACCTCCAAGCAAGCCATGACCAAATGGCCCCTTGCACAGCCCAGAGGAAGATGTTGGGGGAGTGTTGGTGACACAAACACATCCAGGCCCCCCAGCACCCCTTCTCTACACCATCACAGCTCTCAAGGCTATGTGTCTATTGCAGACCCACAGCAGACCCTGCAGACCATGTTGGCAACTTTGGGATCAAAGTGTGAGATGCAAACAGTTTTCCCAGCGTCCTCATCATGTATCACTGTACATCCTTAGTAGAGGCTATTCCCTCTGACCAGACAGACAGACCCTGGAGCAAACAAGGACCCCTGAGTGTTCCCAGAACCCTCTGGCAGTCCCCTGATCATGTCCCATCTGATCTCCAAGGTAATCAAAGGCAAAAAGCCCCATGACCATGCCAGCTGCTCTCAGGGAGTGCTGATGGCACAAAAACATCTTTCCCCCCCTGCTGCTCCTCAGAAATCAGCACAGCACTTGTGGGCTTGTTTCGCTCCCAAACTCACAGCCACAGGAATCTCTCAGACAAACTGCTGCTGCCCCAGAGACCTTGGGCTACCCAGCGCTGGTCCCTGGCCACTGCAGCAGCCAGAGCACTTGGAGTCTGGGGAAATGCTCCCAGGCGCTGTTGGCTGCTGCAGGCTGCTCTGCCCCACCAAGCTCAGGGCCCAGCGTGAGGAACTCCTTGGTGCCACCACAAATGCACCCCGTACCAGGGGGGTCTTGGTCCGTTGGGGTGCTGCTGGTAGATGAGACATGTCACAGGGTAAAGGTACAGTCAGGCTGTACCTATGGTCAGTGTCTGTGCCAGCCTCCCGCTCCGGCGCCTGCCGGGAAAGAGGTCTTCAGGGATGACCAGAGTGCACTGCTGGGCACGCATGTCCATGGCCAACAGCTGGGCAGAGGGCAGAGGAGTGGACAGAAGAGCAACCCTGGGCTTACACGAGCTCCCAGTGCAAGGGCAGGTACAGAGGAGAGCCAGTAAAGTGCTGGCAAACCCAAAAGCACAAGGCAGCCAGAGGCTGGGACAGACACGAGAGGCTGGGTAGCGAGGCAGCACTCCTGGACGGGCTTTTGTCCCCCTGGACACGCTCTTGTGGGGTGACCCTGGGGGAGGAATGAGGTGCCACGTGCCAGCCTGTTCCTCTGCCCATGCCCAGCACTCCTCCTCTCCAAGCAATACCTTTGCTTGGGCCAAGGGACCCTTGTCTGCCGGGGGCACAACCCAAAATTCCTCATCCATCTCATGCCCTTCCCCAAGGCTGTGGGTGGCTGCATGAGTCACTCTTGGCGCCTCTGGCATGGGGGGACCTGGACCTCACTGCTCCCAGATGGGTCCTGGGTGAAAGGGAGGAGAAAGATGGGAACCAACAGACACATCAGGGCAGGGCAGAGGGATTCATCTGAGCCACCTCGGGGACCAGGCAGGGTAGGGGCACCCTGGGGCAGGTTCCCACTGGGCATCCCCAGGGACCGAGGACATCAGCAATGACAGTCCCAGCTCGGCAGTTCAACCAGCCACACCGGGCCCTGCTGTGACGTTAGCCTGTTGCTCTCTTAGTGTACACCCAGGTCCCTTCCCATGTCCCAGACCCAAAGGTGGAGAACAGGCTGTCCCCTTATCTGAACAAATCACTCCGGCGTCATCAACATGAACACAGCTATTTTCACCCCATCCTGCATGTGGGCAGTCAGACAGGGCAGACTCGGTGCCATTACAGCCAACATCATCCAGCCAAATGGGGCCAGATCCTGGCCCAAAGACTCCGTACTGAGGAGCTCCAATAGCAGACCCACAGTCCAGCTGCTTACAAACCACTGCAGCATCCTGCATGTCCCAGTAGTGACCACACACGGTCCCCCACTGGCCCTGTTGTTTCACCTCCACTCTCCCAGCACAGTGGTTGTCGCCGTCCACCAGCCTCACGTCCACAGCCCCTTCAAACACTGACACAGGACCAGTCAGGACAGTGCTGAGACCCAGCACTGTGCGTTTGGGGGAACCCCTGCTCGGGTGGAGCCAGAGGTGCCAGGGTGGGAGCCCACTGCCCTCCAAGCTGTCCCAGGGCAGTGCAGGGCTCCGTTCTATCCCCACGGGCTGTGCAAGGCTGGGGATGCCCAGCTCCAGACCTGCTGGGTCATTTGGGGCCCCACAGACTTTGGCACTTCCTTCCACCCCAACGGCCCCCTGCAAACTGACCCCCGGCTCATACCCACCCAGGGCACCCGCTCCTCCCCAGACAGCACCCTGAGAAGAGACCTGCCCCCACCACGGCTCCCCCAAGCACACACTGCTGCTTCTGCCCAGGTCCTGAGCTCCCCTGGACCACAGCCTGCCCTGGGCATCTCCCAGCTCATCCCCCACCCTCACGCCTTTCTGTGTCCCCTGTGGTGCAACAGGATGATGCCAGTGAGCCCTCCCAACCCATGCCCCCTCCTTGTCCTCGGGTATCAGCCCAGCCGTGCCCTTGTCTAGGATGCCCCAGGAAGGTCACCTCTCTGCCAGCCTGTGGGAACAGGTACCCCAGTTCCCTTGTCTCCACAGGCACAACCTGCCCCCCCTCAGGCTGGAGCTCACCCAGTGTTCAACACCCCACCCTGAGTCCTTACGTGTGCAGGTGACAGCAGTGCTGCTCATGTGGGTGCAGGGCTGGTCCCTGCTGGACCCCCTGGGGCAGGAGATGAGGAGGGATTCATTCCCCACACACTGCAGCTCTCCATCCCACATGGGACCCACCCCTTCCCCAAAGTGAGCTGCCCCAGCAACAGGCAGGGCCACCCCACACTGCAGCTCCCTGCAGACCACGTCAGCAGCTTTGGGACCAAAGTGGGAGTCACAGACAGTTTTCCACTGGTCCCCATCATGGATCTCCACACGTCCTGAGCAGCGGCTCTTCCCTTCTACCAGCCGGACAAATCCTGGGAAAAAACAAATTAACTGGGAGTACCCACAGTCCTCTGACAGATACAGGACCACATCCTGCATCACCTCCAAGCAAGCCGTGACCAAACCACCCACTGAACATCCCAGAGGAAGCTCTTGAAGGACTCTTGGTGACACAAACACACCCCACCCCCCTGCACACCTTCTCTACACCATCACAGCACTCAAGGTTATATGTCTGTTGCAGCACCAGGCACTGCTCGCACAATCTGCTGCTGCACAAGGCGCCCTGTGCTGCCCAGCATGGTCCCACCAGCACTGAGTGGTGTGCGCAGTTCGGGTCCAGGAGAACTGGCCCAGGTGATAATGACTGCTGCAGCCTGCTCAGCCCCTGCAGAGCTTGTGACCAGGCAGGAGCATCACCTTGACGCAGCCAGAAATGCACCCTGCTCCCAGGGCTGTTCTGGGCTGTTGGGAGGTTGCTGTTAGGGGGAGATGTCACAGAGCACGGAAATGGTGCAGCTGTTACCATGGCTGGTGCCTGTCCAGCCCTCTCCGATGCCTGCTCGGAGGGGGTGTCCTCAGCCAGGAACACAGGGCTCTGTCCAGAGGTGCACAGGTCCCAAGCCAACATCCAGGCAGAGGGACAGGAGACCTGCATGTCCCCCTGGTCTCATGCTGGCTCAGAAGGTGACAGAAGGCACTCAATAGAGTCAGAAAGTGCTGCCAAAACCTCTGTTTTAGCACAGGGACCCTCAGCACTGTTGTCTGGGAGTTGGCAGAATGGGTGGAGACCAGTGAGGATCAGTGGACACCCCAGGGCAGTGATGGAGGATTCATCTGCAGCCCAAGACACTGACTGAAGAGGGGCTGAGACACTGCGGCAGGGTTAGTTCAGCCTGGGCTAGGCTCCCTCTGGGCTTTTCCCAGGCACTGAGAACACCAGCAATGACAGTCCCAGCTCAGCAGTGTGACCGACCACACTGGACAGTGCTGCAGTGCCCACTTGTTGCTCCCTGAGAGCACACCCAAGGTTCCTTCCCCCGTCACGTCCCCAGAGGTGGGGAATAGGCTGTCCCCTTAACTGAACACATCAGCATCATGAATGCAGTTATGTTCACCCCATGCTCTGTGTGGGCAGTCAGACAGGGCAGACTCGGTGCCACTATAGCCAAAATCATCCAGCCAAGTGGGGCCAGATCCTGGCTTGTTGCTCCCTGAGGGTGCAGCCAGGACCCTTCCCCTGTCCCAGATCCAAAGGTGGAGAACCAGCTGTCCCCTTACCTGAGCACATCACTCCAGCGTCGAAACTGTGAATACACTTATTTTCACCCCATCCTTTGTGCGGGCAGTCAGACAGGGCCAACTCGGTGCCATTACAGCCAACAGCATCCAGCCAAATGGGGCCAGATCCTGGCCCAAAATGTCCATACTGAGGAGCTCCAACAGCAGACCCACAGTCCAGCTGCTTACAAACCACTGCAGCATCCTGCAAGCTCCAGTAGTTACCACACACGGTCCCCCACTGGCCCTCATGTTTCACCTCCACTCTCCCAGCACAGTCGTTGTCGCCGTTCACCAGCCTCACCTCTGCAGCCCCTTCAAACACCAACATGGCACTGGTCAGGAGAGCTCCAAGCTGCAGCACTGCAGGTCTGGGGGAACCCCCTGCCCAGGCCATGTCAGAGGTGCCAGGGTGGGAGCCCTCTCCCCTCCAGGCTGTCCCCAGTGCGGTGCGGGAATCCCTTCTATCCCCACGGGCTGCACAAGGCTGGGGGTGTGCAGGTCTGGCCCTGCTGGGTCATTCGCCATCCCACCGCACAAGGCACCTTGTCCCACCCCAACGGCCACCTGCCCCCTGCCCACGCACACCTGCACACTGTGCCCAGCCCTGCACAGGGCACCCGCTCTTCCCCAGCCCAGCACCCCCTGAACAGCCCCGTGTACACAGCCCTGCAGCTTCCCATGCAAACCACCTGCCCTGCCACCATCCAAACCCAACCCCACCCCCAGGGCTTTCCCTGTTCCCACCTAGACCACTCCAGTGATCCCCACACCCACATCCCCTCCTCGCCCCTGGTGTCAGCCCAGCCCTGCACTGGGACAGGCCCCCCAGGAAGGATGTCTCTCGACGCAGATGCCCCCGTTCCCTTCTCTCTGCAGGGCACAAACTGCCCTCATGGGCTCAGGGCTCCCCTGGAACAAGGGGGCAGTGAGCAGCACACAAAGCCTCTGGGGTACCCCAGGGGCTGGCAGTGCCCTGGGGATCTCTGCCTGCTGCCACCCCCAGCTAGGCCACCACCGGCTCCAGAGGCACAGTGCTGGGGAACGGGGGGTCCCCAAAGGCTACCCCAGGACAGGGTGTCTCTGCGTCCAGCCAGGCACAGGCTGCCCCAAACACCGGAGCCCTGGAAAAGGACATGCTCTCTCCCATCCAGACAGGCAGGCACAGGCTCCATGGACTTGAGCACCTTCTGGCCCTCACCTCAGTAGCACCTGCAAAGAAACCCCATTCCTGGACACATCCCGATGGCCATGCTGCTACCCGCTGGGCCTGGGCTGGGGGACAATGGAACTGGCACTTACCGCTGCACAGCTGTACCCAGAGGAGCAGCCCCAGCATCCGAGGGGACAGGACTCCCTCTGTGCCCATCCTGAGCCTCCTGCCCTGCCAGCACATCCCTGCTCTGCCTCACGCCCTGCCACGGCTCCTGGGGACTCCTGGGGACAATGACGACAGCAGGGCAATATATCTCTGCAGATGCCAGCCCAGCTACAGGACGAGCCAATCAAAGCAGCAGGGCCTTTTTCGACATTATCGGGAGCTATCTCCCCTCCGACACAGCCCGGCCCTCCAATGAACTTCTCCAGCGCCATTCATGACCATATATGAGAGACGGCTCTGCTACAGGTGTCACGTCACCGTGGTGGGGGGCCGTCACAGGACAGGGCTGCTTGTGTGGGGGTAAATGGATTTTTCACCCCCTCAACCCTGCTTTCTCAACCAGGAGCACTGAGCATCTCCTATGCCAGGCACAGCCAAGAGCCCAAGGTGAGAGTGTCCAGCCACCCTCGTGCCGTGGGAAGCACAGGGCTGGGGCTGCGCCGGAGGCTGTGTCAGGAAGGGAAGGACACAGCCCCTGTCCCTGCTACAGACGCCGCTGTGCTGGGAGCAGCAGCTGGGAAAGGGCCTTAGCCCAGGCCAGAGCCCCGTCCCAGGAGTGCTGGCTCACCCTTCCTTCCCTGGAGAGCCCCATGGAAGGTCCCTCGCAGGAGCCGGAGCTGGGACATGTCCCTGCCCTGGCAGCAGACGTGCAGCCCAGAGGCTCAGACAGATCCCTGACTGTCAGCGTGTCACCGAGGGGCCGTTATTCCCCGCGGGCGCATCGGGAGCTCCAGCCTGCAGGTGCACAAACCACAGCCCACGTGGCCTCGCAGCACTCCCCACGCTCCCCCCGCAGCGCCCAGGCAGGAAGTCTGTGGTTTCCTCCTGGCGCCGTGCCCAGGCACATCCCTGCGGGGTCCCCGAGCCACCCCCACCCCGACTGCTCCAGCCAGGGCTGCAGGGGCTGCTCCTTCGGCCTCGCAGGCACGGGGCCGGGCAGCTCCCGTCCTCCGTGAAGCCCTTGTGACAGCACATGGCCGCTCTGCACCGAGCCCCACAGCCACGGGGTGCCATCGGTGATGTGACCACTGCCACTGCTGTGTGCTCATGGGTTATCCTGATGGTGACCTCACACCCTCCTACTGCTGGCACTGTGTGTGCATGCGTTACAGTGTCACACGTGTGTGTGCGGTGTATGGGCTTCTGCTGATGATGGTTCTTCCAAAAAGCCGTATTTGGGCGTGGTCAAAATATTGTTTTGGTGGCATCAGAAGTACCTACAGAAGCCATGTGCCAGCTCCTGGCCTACCAGCTACTCAGGCAGCAGTGACATCATAAGCTCATGCACAGCCCCTGGCCTATCTGCCACTCAGCCACAGAGGATGTCATAGCATCTACCTCTGATATTGGCCTGCTCCTGGCCTATCGGCCATTCAGGCACCAATGACCTCAAAACCACCTACAGAAGCTATGGTCCTGCTCCTGCCCTACCAGCTCCTCAGGCAGCAGTGACTTTAGAAGAATCACCTACACATGCCTTGGGCCTACTCCAGGCCTATGAGCTACTCAGACATGACATGAGACACATGAAAGACCAGAGACAACCATCCCCAATCCCAAATCCTTGGTGTCCCTCAAGGACCAGAGAACCCCAAGACCTTGGTGTCCCTCAAACCCCAAACCACAAGACCTTGGTGTCCTTTAGGGACCATCAATGACTACCCCAAACCCCAAGACCTTGATGTCCCTCAAACCTCAAGACCTTGCTGTCCCTCAAAGACCAGAGATCATCTTCCCCATTCCCCCCATTCCCAACATGTTGGAGGGGTGCTGGTGGCCTACCTCAGCACTTCGTTTCTGCAGTACCCCCACCAGAGAGGACCACAGGCTGTCCCACTGCTGGGGGGCTTAATTCACCCTGGGGTTTAATTGCCCCCACCTGAAAAACTCAACAGCAAGAAGGCCTGTGGCCGCAAGATCAAATGTTGGGCCTGGCAGCTCCGTCAGCCCCCCCCGCAGTGGGGGGACCTCCCCAGCCAGGTAGGGTGGGGTGTCCCCCTCTTCTACCCCCATGTTTGTACCCCCATTGATAGCCCCCCCATTTATTGCCCCCTATTTTTAGCCCCCCTATTTATTGCCCCCCCCTTTTTAGCCCCTCATTTATAGTCCCCAATTATAACCCCCTCATTTATCACCCTGATTTATACCCCCCAAATTATAGCACCTGTTTCTTCTCCCCTTATATACCCCCTGTTTATACCCACCATCTATTACCCTCCCCATATATATCCTCCTATATACCGCCATATATACCCCTCCCTGTATATTGTCTGTATACCTCCATATACACCCCTCCCCATATACACCCCTCCCCATATGGACCACTTCCCATAAATACCTCCCCCATTTATAACCCCGATTTACAACCCCCTTTTTAACACCCCCATTTAAACCCCCATTTACACCCCTCCCCATATATCCCTACTACGTACCCCTCCCCATAAATACCACCCATTTATACCCCCCTTTTTAACCCCCCATTTATAACCCTATTTACAACCATCCCCATATATACCCACTGTATATACCCACATTTATATACGCCCCTATATAACACCTTATAGATATAGTCTCAATATATACCCGTGTATATAACCCCATATACATATACTTTCCATATATACCGCCCATATATACCCCCCTATATATACTCTCCATATATTAACCCTTATAGTTTCCACATATCCCCCTCCCCATATATACACCTCCCCTTACATAGCCCCTATATATACCCCCATTTACCCCCAGTCCTGTCCCACAGGGGAGGTGGAGGTAATGGGGGGGACCCCCTGGTGGGGGTGCTGCCAGGTGAGAGTTTATGGGGTCCCTCGGGGGGGGTGGGGGGAGCACCCCCATGGACCCCCCCACGTTGCTCTTTGGAGTCACAAAATTACCCCCGGGGACCCCAAATTAGCCCTAGGGATGCCCAAAATGCCCCAGGGACTCCAAAACTGCCCCAGGGAAACACAAACTACCCCAGGGTCCTCTCAACATATACCAGGAACCCAAAAATTAACCCCAGGGATTCCAGAAGTGCCCCTGGGACCCCCCAAATTTCCCAAGCGATCCCCAGCTTCCCCAGGGAATCCCCAAACTACCCCCAAGGACCCCCAACATCCCCAGGGACCCACAAACTGCCCCCAAGCACCACAAATTACCCCCAGGGACCCCAAAACTGCCACAGGGACCACAAAACTGCCCCTAAAGCCCTTTGAACTATCTTCAGGGATCCCCAAAACTACCCCAGGGACCCCCAAACAGTCCCTAAGATCCGTTGAGTTGCTTCCAGGGACCCCACATTAGCCCAGGGTCTCACAAAACCACCCTAAGCCCCCTCGACCTACCACCAGGGACCCACCAACTGGCCCAGGAGCCCCAAAGTGCCCCAGGGACCACAAAATTGCAAAGGGACTCCAAAACTACCCCCAGTGACAAGCAAACTGCCTCAGGGACCCCCAAATTACACCCACAGACCTCCCCAAACTGCCCCAGGCACCCCAAAACTGCCATGGAACCCCCCAGCTTCCCCAGTGACTCCCAACATCTCCAGGGAGACCCAGATTACACCAAACTACCCCAGCGATCCCACAAACTGCCCCCAGGGACTTGCAGATTAGTCTCAGAGACACCCTAAACTGCACCAGGGACCCCCAACATCCCCAGGGACACCAAACTTCCCCTAGGGACCCCAACAGATACCCAACTGCCCCAGGGATGCCCAGAATTACCACAGGGCCTCCACAAATCACCCCCCAACATCCCCCAAATCCTATCGCCCCTATATCCCCCCCTCCTCCACCTGCTAAAGAACCCACATCCCCAACTAGCCCCCACCCCACCCCCCGGATCCCCATCCTCCCCCATAAGCAGTGACTGGGAGGCAGACCCCAAAGATGAAGATTTATGGGTGGAGTTGAAAAGGCTGTGGGAAATGAAGTTGGAGGTCACAGGGACGTTTTGGGGAGACCCCCACAGTATTGAACCATCTCCGTCCTCTTGCTGGGCTCAGTGTCTGTACTGGGGGAACATCCAGACCTGCATGGGCTCACACATGCCCACACCCTGGCAGACCCCAGAGCAGGGCTGTCTGCAAACCCTCATGGGGGCCATGGCCAAGGCAGGGAAGGGGTCGGGTGCTGGGGTGGGCACTCAAAGCTGGGTGGCTGCAGGGGAATGAGGCACTGAGGTCGCTTGTGGGAACTGTGCCGGGAGGATGTTTCCCCAGCCCTGAATGCACCCTGTCCCAAGTGGTGGTTGCACCAGCAGAGGTCTAGGGCCACATGTGGGGATGCAGGTGTGGGCCAGCCCAGGGACAGGGACAGGGATCTCAACAAAAGCCACGATGCTGCAAGAACCTCCCACACTGATGGAAACTCTAAATTGCCCTCAATCCCCAGCCAGGCAGGGCTGTCACCCCAGTCACTGCGATTGCTGTGGAGACCCAAGAGACATGCTGGGCTGGGAGGTGCAGGGCAGCCAGGACTGACCCCAGCACTCCCAGGAACCTCTCTGCAGCCACAGCAGCTCTCCACAGCTGGGACAAGACTCGCTGATGCTCTCTCCATGGCCAGGGGTCTCTTGGGGCTGTAGCCACTGGCACTGCCTGCTGGGAACCCCAGACCTAGTTCTGAGCCCCAGTGCCCTGCACCACAGCTCTTAGCACCTCCCTTCCCATGCCACCATCCTCTCTCAGGAGCACCACCAAGTGCATTACTCCCTGACCAGGTATGCAGAGGAGCTGCTGGAGGTCTTCTCTGCTCACCCTTTCTGACCAAAACCCTGCCTCGGTGTCAGCCCACAGGCACCACCACATTCCCTCTGTGTTAGGTGCTGCGTGTCTCCACATGCCCTCCTCTGAGCCCAGGCAGGGACCCCCAGGGTGTCTCTCTGCTCAGAGCTGGCCACAATGCCTGGCTGTGCAGTCACAGGGGATCCTGGTGTTGCCACACTTGGAGAGAAGGTTGTGGTTGTCCTTGCTTACAGTAGGCATGAGGATGTGTCTGGCAGTCAGGAAGGAAAGACAAGGACAAGAGACAATGCAGACAAGAAGCAGGCAAGGAAATTTCAAATGAGGTTTAAGGAAAAAATGCACACATTTATAGTTGATTAGTACTGGGTCCGCGGTCCAGGCATTCTCAAAACTCAAGTGGGAAAAGCACTCACCAACCTGATCTAACGGACAAGCTCTCCCTGCTCAGAGCAGAGCGTAGCACTGGACACCTCCACCGGTTCCTTCTGACTCTTCTTGGCGGCACCTCTGGAGATGGCCTAGTCTAGTCTAGAGCGGGATGCCCAAAACAGGGTCCAGCTGGATTTTGAATATCTCCGTGCATGGACACTCCACAACCTCTCTGGACAACCTGTTCCAGTAATCAACCACCCTCACAGATGAAAGGTGTTTTGTTGTGTTGAGAGGGAAGTTCCTGTGCTTCCCTTGCTACCCCTTGTCTGTCACTGGGCACCACGGAGAAAAGCCTGGCTCCCTCTTCTTCATTCCCTCCCGTCAGGTATTGATACACATGGACAAGATCCCCATGAGCCTTCCCTTCTCCAGGCTAAACAGTCGCAACTCTCTCAGCCTCTCCTCCTGAAGGATGCTTGTGTGCCTTCATCATCTTTGTGGCCCTTTGCTGGACTCCCTCCAGTCACTCCATGTCTCTCTTGTACTGGGCAGCCCAGCACTGGACACAGCACTCCACACGTGGCTTCAGCAGTGCTGACTAGAGGGGAAGGATCACCTCTCTCCACCTGCTGGCAAACCTCTCCTGAACACAGCCCAGGAGGCTGTTGGCCTGCTTTGCCACACAGCCGCACTGCTGGCTCGTGGCCAGCTTGTTAGCCACCACGACCCCCTGATCCTTCTCTAGAAACCTGCTTTCCAGGCAGTCAGCCCCCAGCCCCCAGTACTGGTCCATGCCGTTATGCCTGCCCAGGGGCAGGACTTTGTCTTTCCCTTTGTTGAACTTGATGAGCTTCCTCTCTGCCCACTTCTCCAGCCTGCCCACGTCCTTCTGAGCGGCAGTGCAACCAGCCGCTGTACCAGCCACTCCTCCCAGTTCTGTATCATCCACAAACCTGCTCACGATGCCCCTGGTCCCATCCTCGAGGACTCCAATCAAAGGCTGAATAGAACGGGACCCACATCAACCCCTGGGCTACACCCCTGGTGATTATCCTCCAGCTGGACTTTGTGCCACTGGACACAGCCCTCTGGGATTCAGGCACTTTTCCATCCATCTCATTTTCCACTTCTCTAGTCCATACTTGCTCCGCTTGTCTACAGGGGTATCATGGGAGACAGGCTGACAGCTCCCTGCATCCTCCTTCCTGCCCTGCTTCAAGATAGGGTTTACATTTTCTTTCTTCCAGTCCTCAGGAACCTCGCCCAATCCCCACAACCTTTCCAACATGATGTCAAGTGGCCTTACAATGACATCAGCCATCTTCCTCAGCACTCACCAGTGCATCCCCTCAGGTCCCAAGGACTTATGCACGTGCACTTTCTTTAAATGTTCCCTAACCTGAGACTGCTGCACCAAGGGTAAGTCTTCCTTGCCCTGCCTCTGGTCTTGGGGTCCTGGCATTCCTGAAGGTTGTTCTTACCAGTAAACTCAGAGAGGAAGAAGGCATGGCCCTTTCTTGGCCCTTTCTGTGCTCTCTGTCACCAGGGCCCCTGCCTCATCTAGCAGCAGGCGCACATTTTCCCGAGACTTCCTTTTGCTGCTGGTGTCGTTGTTAAATCCTGTCTTGATGCCCTTCATGTCCAGACTGAATTACCAGATTGAGGTCGAGGTGGACTTTGTCTTTCCTCACACTCTCGCTGAATGGTTGGGAGGTTCTTGGTGCCCTCCAGAAGCCTCCTGAGTGTCTTGTGCCCTGCTGTGCTGCCCCTCAGGCAGACGTCTGACTGGGTAATGTCCCCCATGAGGACCAGGGCTTGCAATGAGAAGCTCCTTCTACTTGTCTGAAGAAGGCCTCATCTGCTGCTTCTTCTTAATATGGTTGGTCCATAGCAGACACCAACTACAATGTTATCCACGTTGGTCTGCCTACTAATCCTGATCCATCAGCTCTCACCTGGCTCTAGGCAGAGCTCCATGCTGTCCTTCTGCTCACTCACATATTGACTTGACACACATTGAAATTTCCCTCCTCACCAACCTGCCCCATTCTTCCTAAAGAGCCTGCTTCAATCCATGGCCACCCTCCAGTGATGTGAGCTACCTGGCTGTGTCTTGGGTATCTAAGTGAGAATATAGCTCAGGAATTGCCCACACTGTGTGCATTCCTGTCGAGGCACATCAGAGGTGTGCCCAGCCATGCTGATTTCCCTGCTGGAGAAATGAGATTGAGGGCTACTTGACAGGTGCCCACAAACAGCCCTGGCTGAACCCTTTGCTTCACCTCCAACTTCCTTCTTCCATGTTTCCCCCCTCCCCTTTGGTCATCCTCCAACCCTCCCACACAAGAAGCCCACCTCTGTTTTCCCTTTGCCCACTGGCCCTGGCTTTGCTTGCCTGGTGCCCTCCGTTGGTGTGTCTGGGATGGCTGTATTGCGAATTCTTACTTTGCTCTGCAAGTCCGTTAGACTAGGGCCTCCTTTTATTATCCGTCTTGTCCTGCAGTTCCTCATGCTGCCATCTTGTTAGAGGCACCACAGGACAGGGTGGCCAACAGAAACCTCACCAAGTTTTACAAGGAGAAGTGGCCAGTCCTGCATCAGGAGCAGAATAACCTCATGTATCAAGGCAAGCTTGGAGCTGACCGGCTGAGGAGTGAGCCTGAGGAGAAGGCGTGGTTGCTACAAGGGATGCTATAGGAAGCCAGTGCAGCATGTTGACCACGAATCAGGCCAGCTGCATATGGGGCTGAATTAGGAGGAGTGTGGCCACCCAGACAAAAGGAGTTAGCTCCTCCCTTGACTCAGCAGGGGTGTGGCCACATCTGAACTAATCTGTGCTGGGGTGGGGCTCCATGTTCTGCAGGAGTAGGGAGGACCTGGAGAAGGTGCAGAGGACATCTGCCAAGATGGGGTGAAGGGGCTGAATCCCATGACTTGTGTGCAGAGGCTGAGGGACCTGGGCTGCTTTGGCCTCCTGACGTAGAGGCCAAGGACAATGTTGTCATGGCCTGCAGCTGCTTGAAGGGTGCTTTCAGAGAGGATGAAGATTTCCTTTGTAGAGGAAACAGCATGAGAAAGGAGAAGGTTTGGAGTCTGAGCCTGGGCATGAGGAAAAAGGAAATGTCACTTGAAGGGTAGTGCTGTGGTGCAACCGGGCACTGGGGGTGGTGGTGTTTGTCTGTGTTACAAATGCCCTGGGGCACCTTCCCCAGCTGTCCATGCCACCAAAGACAACAGACCAGCCTCCTCTCTCCTGTGTCTGCAAGTCTCCGCTGCCTTCCACAAGCCCTGACTCTGCACCAGCAACCCCCTGGTGTGAGTCCTCACCCTGCATGGTCAGGAAGCTCAGCTAACTTCAGTGTGTTCCTCTCCCAAGTAGTTTCCAGCCCACCCCATCCCTATCTGGTGGTCCCCAGCACTTTCCGTCCCCTACCCATCTATCTCTTTCCTGTCCAGCCCAGAAAAGCAGCCCATTCTGGGCTGACCCCATGGCAGTGCCCATTGATGGGTACTGCAAAGCTCTGCACACTCAACCCCACAGCCCCAGCCCCTCTGAAGCTCACAGTAGCTCCTGCCAGAGAGGCAGAGAGGTGTCTCAGTCCCAGGGCTGAGGGCCAGCCATGGCATGAGGAGATGGAGGCCAGTGTCTGCTCCTGTCTCCAAGACAGCCTTATTGTCCATGGCCAGCAAACCCCTCTGTGCCAGCCCCACTCCCAGGAAAAGGCTCCTGGCCCAGGGCATCCTCAGGCTGCTCCAGCCACCCAAGCAATAGAGAAGCCTGCCCGAGCTGGTGCATTCAGAAATAGATATCTCTTTGTCATTTATTCCCTCCTAGAAGCATAGAGTTGCTGCTTTCCCTTCTCCAGAGACGTTCCTGCCCCCAGAGAGCCTTTCACCAGGGAAGTTTGTCCATGCTGGCCTGACTTGCCGCTCCTTCCTCCTCCCTGTGCCCTCCACAGGGTCCCGTGCTGTTGGTATTGCTCTGCAGAGCGAGCGGGCTGTGGTGCCTGAAAGCCATGGGGTGAGAGTCCCAGGCAGATCCCTGTTGATCATTCACCATCTCCGGGGGAGCTGGGCACCCACAGGTGAAGGCTCAGCCCAGGCCCATTCTCTAACACATTGCCACATGCCCTCCTCCCCTCATCCCATGGGGAGAACCCAAGCAAAACAGCATGGCATTGTGGGGGCAATTTCTTCAGCCTGAGCTCAGCTTTGGAAGAAGAGCCCAACCTCCAGACACCACCATGAGGAAATCCCCTTTTATTACAGAGGTGCGACACGAGAAGCCAGCTGTACCATTGTGCCAGACACATGTGAACAGGCCTCTGGGTCAGACAGGCTGGGTTCATGCCTCTGGGGAAGTGGAGTCGATGCAGACATGGACAAACATGGACATCACAGAAAAAATGCCCAAAGCACAGGAGGTTCCCAAGATGAATTTGAAATCACTTCTGAAGAGACGTGAGCAGGCTATTGCTGCTGAGAAAGAGCTGATTGAATCAGCTTCTTGAATGTGTCTTTAAGCACCTGGTTCCTCATGCTGTAGATGAGGGGGTTCACGGCTGGAGGCACCACTGAGTACAGAACTGCCACCACCATATCCAGCAATGGGGAGGAAATGGAGGGGGGCTTCAGGTAGGCAACCATGACAGTGCTAATAAACAAAGAGACCACGGCCAGGTGAGGGAGGCACATGGAAAAGGCTTTGTGTCGTCCCTGCTCAGAGGGGATCTTCAGCACTGCCCTGAAGATCTGCACATAGGACAGCACAATGAAAACAAACCACACAAAATCCACAAATATACTAACCACAATAACCCACACTTCCCGGAGGTAAGCATCTGAGCAGGAGAGCTTGAGGATCTGGGGGATTTCACAGAAGAACTGGTCCAGGGCATTGCCTTGGCAGAGAGGTATTGAAAATGTATTGGCAGTGTGCAGCACAGCATAGAGAAACCAACTGCCCCAGGCAGCTGCTGCCATGTGGACACAAGCTCTGCTGCCCACGAGGGTCCCATAGTGCAGGGGTTTGCAGATGGCCATATAGCGGTCATAGGACATGATGGTGAGGAGAGAAAACTCTGCTGACATGAAAAAGACAAACAGAAAGACCTGGGCAGCACATCCCATGTAGGAGATGGCCTTGCTGTCCCACAGGGAATTGGCCATGGCTTTGGGGACAGTGGTGGAAATGGAGGCCAGGTCGAGGAGAGAGAGGTTGAGGAAGAAGAAGTACATGGGGCTGTGGAGGTGGTGGTTGCAGACTACAGCGGTGATGATGAGTCCATTGCCCAGGAGGGCAGCCAGGTAGATGCCCAGGAAGAGCCAGAAGTGCAAGAGCTGCAGCTCACGTGTGTCTGCAAATGCCAGGAGGAGGAACTCGGTGATAGAGCTGCCATTGGATATTTGCTGCCTCCAGGCATGGGGACCCGTCTATTTCCTTTATATCCACCCCTCTATTTCCCTTTCCTAGGACACCTTCCTTCAGCTCCATGGCTGAAGCTCTGGTTTGGTGCTGGTTGAATGTGGCGTGAGGAGCTGGGCCTCTGGCCACTGGCTGCTGAGGTGTCAGCCCTGCTCTGCAGCAGTGAGTTCATGGGAATGGTGGAAGCAGCGGCCAGTCCTGGTGTTCAACTTTGTCCTATGAATCCACCCATAACAGAAGGGCTTGTCAACATCTGAATCCCAGTGCTAAGGAATGAAGATTGCAGAAAGCAGACTGAAATTTGTTGTGTTGTTTGTTTTTTTTTTTAAATTTGGGGGAAATTTTTATATTATTCCCCCCATCTGATTTGAGGATTGTACTGGGATGTCCTAGTATTTCTGTTGCCCTCAGGGAGAACTGACAGAATCCTGCAAGGCAAGAGGATTGCCATTGGATTAGAGCAGAGTGAGGGGCCCTGGTCTGTCCTTCAGACCGAGATGCCTTGGGCTTGCACCTTTCTGAGACTGAGGGCGATCACACTGCTCTGTTTGCGTGAAAAGCCAGCAGACACTGCTGAGAGCAGAGGGTTCCACTGCAGACTGCTAGATGTCTCACCCTTTCTCAACATCTCAGCAACCCACTTCTAGCCAAGGACACACATGGCTCATTTCACCAACCCAACAGCATTTCCTTGGTCATAGCAGCACTGTGCTTACGGGATGGTATGGGACAGATTTGCATTCTTGAGGGCAGCTCACAGCATGGGGAAGATACCAAAAGGAGATCCGTAAGATTTTTCATGATGGTATGTCACTAAGGGAAAACCAGCTCATTCCCCAGCCCCACAGGCTGCATTGCCCACAGCCTCACAGATGAGAGGAAAGCTGGGACACTTGTTCCCATGGACACACCTGCACAAAAGGACCCACAAGATCAGTGTGTGACTCTGCAGCTGAAACTCCCATCCCCAGAGAGCCTGACAGCAAGAACAGGATAACAACAGCAATAACACAGACAAGTGGAGAAACAAGGAAAAATACAGTGAGGGTCTGGCTGAGAGAGGCGAGGGGAGAGGCAGCCAGGCACTCAGGACAGCGTTGCCCTTACCCAGCTGTGCACGCCACCTCCCAGACACCAACATTGCCAGGCAGTTGGTGTCAGCCCCTGTGCTCTGCAGAGGGAAGTGGGCATGTGGCTGGAGAGCTGCAGCACGGCTCTGCTGGAGCTGTGGCTGCAGAGGAGGTGGTTCATGCCTTGGACCCCACAGCCCTGAGGGCAGAGGCTTTGCTGGGTGGGAGAGGAGGCAAGGGGGCTTGCTCAGAGGAAGGGGTCTGTGATGGAGGGGATGTTACAGAGTTTTCTGAATTCTCCTTCCCACAGCATATCTGTTTTAAGTTTCCTCTCCTTCCCTGATCGTAACCCTGCTGCCTGGAGATTTTCCTCCTGGGAAGTGATTCCCTCGGCCATGTCTTTTCCCTGTCAGCACTCACAGACCCCATCCCAACCTCTGTGCACTCACCTCGGCCTACAGAAACCTGCCTGTTTGCAGGGCACTGCCTGGGCACGTGTTCCTGTTTGGAGGTTCAAAAGGGCGGGTGAGAACAGCCCTGATGGGTCCAGCAAACGTGATGTTGGTGCTGTCCATAGGTAGAGGAATGGCTGAAGGCACTTTAGGAGGCTATTAGCAGACCTGCTGACCCCTCAAAGTTACAGCTCAGAAGTCTCAATGACTTGTCCAAGCTTGACAGGTCCTTTTCTATTTCTCTTTCCCTCCCCCACCCCCAGCCCTGCTCCTGTTCCCTGCCCTCCAAGTAGGAAACTGAAAACACAGACTCAGGAAATCTCTTTCTAGTAAATTCTGCCTTGACCTTCCTCTTGAAACACCCCCTTGGAATTTTCCTAGTGGTGATCTGGAGCTGTGAGCAGCCCTGAGTGACGCAGCAGACAGACCCTGCCCTGCCAGAAATTGTTCCTTCCACCCACAGCTTCTTTCTGCAGTGCCATGGGGAGCTCCCCGGGCAGGCTGAGTGCTGACCCTGGCAGGCGGCAGAGTCCCTGCCTGGGCACACAGCCCTCTGGGGCACAGGGACTCTGAAGGACAGCCCTGGGCACCCTGGGCTGCACACACACACATTCACAGCCCTGTAGCTGTCCCTGGGAGAAGGCAGCTGAGATGCCCTGTCCCTCTGATGGTGCAGCAGGGAAGCCCTGCTCTGCAGCATGTCCTCCTCTACGCTAGAGGAACTGTGGAAGTCCTCCTGACTGTGGGATGTGCCAGCTTTTGGAGATCCTTCCACAAACTGCAGATACATTGCCTGTCATGCAGGTACTTACCATGTAGAGGGCTGTGAAGATTTCTCCCCCAGCAAGCTCTCAACTTTCCTCACAGCCCAGACTGCCTTTAAGCTCTCTCTGCCCTGCTCCTGTCCCCTCGGTGCCTGCAGGCTGTGCCCTCAGCCCTGCTGTGCTTTGCAGAGCTGCTGCTCCTGGGCAGAGCTGTCTCTCTGCAGCTCTGCCCACTTGCCATGAGCTCCCTCTGTCCCAGGAGCCCGGCCCAGCTCAGCAGCAGAGGACCAGCCCAAGGTAGCAATTTCTCTGCCCCCTTGGGGTTCCCTTGATTTGTGGCTGGGGCTCCAGGGGAACCTCCTGTGGAACAAGCTGAAGGAATCACTGATGTTCCCTCTCTCAGCTGGGGAGAGACACTTCGTTCCAGCAGTGGCATTTCTCTGCTCAGAGACAGAGTTGGGTCGAAATATCAACTTTTCTTGGCCCATCATTAGACAGGACAGCCAGACAGACACAGGCAGGGATCTCTTTATGCCCTGCTGAGGGAAGGGATTCAGCTGAGTCAGTCAAGGCATCCTCTCCCTGGTTTGTAGTCCTGGGGCTGGAAGGGGACTCAGCTCCCTGCCATGCACACCACCAACCCACAGGAGGTGGAATTCCTCTTGCCTCTCTTCAGGTGGTCATTCAATAGACACCTGCATGTGAGCTCCTTCTCTCAGCTCCCATGGAAATTAATGGTGATGGAGGCCAGGAGTGAGCTGTTCAGATGCAAATGTCTGGTGACATTTGAGGGGCCAGAGGTGGTCAAAGATATGTGCAGGTAATAGAGACAGATCGAAGATATGTGCAGGCAGATGTAGAGACAGGACACCACCTGGGGGCATCTTCTTGGAGGCTCTTGGGAGTTTCCTGTGGCCAAGTGAAATGACAGCTGATGCCCAAATTAAGGGCAACTGAACCTGTCCCCACTCATTATGTTCTGGGTGGCCTATATCCATATGATGGAATGAAGTCATATGCCATATGAGAGCCCAGTCTCACTCTTCCTTCTTCTCCATCTGTTGGATTTACTAGGTCTCCACTCACTGCATTGGCAGTTGCCTCATGTTCATCCCCACATTGCCTTTCAGAATTCAGGGTATCTACTCACTTTAATGTTCCAATCCAGGCCCACAGAGCTCCCTGAGATGCCAGGGCTGGCAGGGACAGCACAGGACCTGCAGGAAAGCAATTCCCACTCAGGGCGGGTGCGTGACAGACACCCCTGACAGCATTGCAGGGAGTGCGATTGATGCCTGTGTGCCAGGGACTGTTGCCATCAGTCAGAGGCATCGGTCATCAGATGCCATCAGAGAAGCAAGGTCTGTCCCTTCTCTGGCACAACAGGTGCATGCATTGCCTGAACACAAAGCACCCCACACCGGGGTCTTTACTCACTCCCTTGAGGATTCCATCAAGGAACAGACCAATGATTTTAACAGTGTGCCTGCATACATCTTGTCTTCAAGGACAGCATAATCCAAGCACAGACATGCTTCCTATCAAAACTTAGTTGAAACTCAAAAGGGCATTCAAGGACATTAAGATGAGCTGTTGCTACCTCAGGAACAGCTAAAGAAGAGTCAGAAATACTGTGAGACCACTGCTACATTTGGTAAGAGTAGGTGTAGATAGATGTGAGCTACTCCACGTCCTCTTTGCCTCAGTTCCCACCAGCGAGGTCTCCCAGGCCTTTGTGCTTTGAGGCAGAACTCTGGAGGAGAACAACCAGCAGTGGATGGGGATCAAGCCAGGGGTTACTTGAGCAAACTCCACCCTTACCACTGCATGGCACTGGAGGGGCTGCATCCAAAGGTGCTGAGAGAATGTTTTTCACCACTGGTTCATTATAATTGGAGTAAGAAAGGCACTCAGACTCTGTGAGGTATCATTTAAAATGCTGTTCATCAGCACTAACACTATAAAGAGAGAATCATGCAGATAATCTCAGGTCCCTTTTAGATGGTGGGACCCCAGGTGGTGTAGCATTGAACAGGCCTCTGACCCACCCGCAGCATGCCATGCGGACCCCACCCATAGAAGACATTCCCCTGTTTGGATCATTCAAGCTGCTGTAGGAATTTCTTACCAAAAAAGAACTCTTCTCGTCATCTCTACAGTCTAACAGAAATGATGTTCTCATGAGAACTTCTTGCTGCCTTGTTAGCTACAGGCAAGGCCACGCAGGAGGCGTAAGGGCCAGTACTGAGTGGGATCTGCCTGCAGGCTCCTGTGAGACAATGAGTTGCTGAAGTTGTCCTGCGGCCAAGGGCTCTGTTCTGCACAGCACAGGCGTGAAGGCCAGGCTGTACATGCAATGCCGCACAGCTCAATGGACAATGGTCTTCTGGTCAGGGTCACTGCTCAGGTTTGCCTGTTAGAAGTCTGCACTCCACCCTGGTGCCAGAGCTGAGCTGCTGCGGTCCAAATGTACATAGGCAGGAGGAGGTGGATCACAGGCAGGAGGAGCTGGAGCCCCATGGCTTTGGATTAAATGAGATGTGGTGGGACAGCTTGCTCATATGGGGTTCTGCAATGGAGGAACGCAGGCTCCGCTGGAGATACTGGCAGGCAGGATGCGTATGGGGGATGCCCCCTGTGTTGAGGGGATGGTCCCTGTGTTCTCTTCCTGTGGAGGAGGACAACCAGCGGTGGATGGGAATCAACTCAAGGGTGACTTGAGCAAACTCAACAGAAATGGAGATGGGTTTTTTGACCAGATCCCTGAACGCAAGTATTGGTACGCCATGACACCTGAGATTCCATTTTTTTGGTCCAGAGGAGTACGATGCTGTTGTGCATGGAGTGATGCACTTCACTCGTAAGAGAGAAGCAAAAAAGTACTTGATTGATATAAAACAGTGCATAGAGGCCAGGATGAAACTGTCAGGGAGACCCTGCTGTTGAGTCCTGAGGTTCAGAAAGGACCCCCTTGCTTCCTGAACTCCTTCTCAGAGAGGAGTCTAGGTGCGGCTAGTTCCAGTCTTTGTGTCAGACTTGGTTAATGATCCATGTCTAAAGGATTATATATGCACAATCAATCCTTTCTATCGCTTATCTAAGATTGCAATATTTAGCATGCTATTCGTCACTTACCGAGTATCTGTTGCAGCAAGGAATCTCTCAGTGTCGAGGACTAACCTTAAGAGGCGTCCCGGCTCAAGGGGAGATCCTGGTGTGCAGCCCGCTGCCATGCAGGAGAGCTCCAAGGGCTCTTGGGCTGCTCACTATTTATGGGGGTAAGATGATTGACTCATAGTCATATTTGCATACCAACCACAGATTTTAGTTTCTTCACTGTGGTTAGGTGGGCGCATTGCGCAATAACCCCTGGCTATTGTGTTGTTACCCGTTTCCCGAATCCACTTTGAGCCAGATGCAGCCATCGTGAGCACATGCATGTATTACGACTGCCTCTGGTGGTTACCATTTGAGCAGGGTTACAGGAGATAAAGGTCAGGTTGGGGGGCCGGGGAGGTAACACACCGTCACACTGCACCCCATGCCTATAGTCAATTCATCTTATTCTCTACAGTGTGGTGGTACAGTCACCTCTTGCCGCTGTGCCATAAATAGTATATAGATAATTTATGCCTTTCAGACCCAGAGTAACTAGATAGTGAAGTATTGCTATTTGCTATGTATTAGCTTGTATGTTTTGGGTGGTTGGAGTTGGGTTATTTGTTTTATCATGTAGACACATCAGTGTTAGTTAGTAAAATCACAATGGGGTGTGATTTTAAAAGAGATTAAATGAGATTAAAAACTCCCGTTGCTGTTGGTGACCATCCCAGAAGAGTTTCCCACCAATGGTGTTCCCCATCCTTCTTCACTCTTTCCAAGACATGGAATATCTCTTCTGTGTCATGATGAGCGGTGATCAGAGGTTTGTGGCCATTGTTTCACATGCATTCTGGCAGTTGACACAGGTCATCGTGTTGTAGTATTTTCTTCACCAATGTAAGATTCATTCTGATGAGGGCAGGCAATAAATCGTGACTCAATGTATAATTAGATCATAACAGTTGATAAGACCTAACAGGAGCTGAATAACTGAAGTCACATCCCATCATTTTTGAAAAGTTACAAACACAAATATGTGAGCGGTCGCTTGTATCTACACTAATGTTATCTAGGAATATAAAATCACAAAGAATGCTCATACAAAGACTATTGATGGGGTAAGATGATTTACTCATAGTCATATTTACGTACCAACCACAGATTCTAGTTTCTGCAGTGGGTGCATTGCACAATAGCCCTCGGCTATTGTGTTCTTATCTGTCTCCTGAATTCACTTTGAGTCGGATGCAGCCATCATGCGCAGATGCATCCATTATGACCACCAGTGCTAGTTATCACTGGAGCAGGGTTACAGGAGACAAAGGTTGGGGGCGGGGGAAGCAGGGTAGGCCAAAGCATCTCAGTGGAGACAAGTGATTGCTCTGCCTTGAGTAGAAAAGGAAGCCTGGACAATTGCACCCAAGCTGTCCAATGCTAGGGAGAATGAGAAATGAGTAGGTCTGGATACTGTAGAGGCTACAAAGGACATGCTCCTGCAACCCAGAGATGGTGGGATGAATGCAGATTTGGCTATTCAAAAGAGAGTCTTTCATTCACTTTTTCTCTTTGCTTCCCTCTGTGAATTGAGGCAACTTGTGACTTCAGCATGGGACTTGCTGTGTGCCAAGACTGAATATGGACAAACAGAGTCGGAAGCAGGGAGTGCTTTTGGGTTTCTTGGGATCTGTGCTTGACACAAAAATGTGTTTTCTATAGGTCTAAGGCTATCCACTGTGGAGAGTGGACTTCAGGGGAAGTAATGTGCACTTCATAGACAGCAGAGGAGCACATTTTATTTTTTATTGCACCATGCCTTCCTTTGGTTTTGTCTTTTGGCAATTAAGAAACATCCTTCTGTGTCTGGGTGCAGCTCGTTCCCCAAGTAAAGCAGGTGGAAACTGGTGCCAATGGGCTGAAACATGCAGCTACAGACTGTAGTGGAGAAAGCTCAGATGTGAACAAAGGTGCTGTAAATCCCAGGTGCCTGATGAGAGACATGTGGGGTTGGAGGGAGGGACAAAGGTTGCCCATAGAGTGTCTGACACACAGGGTCTTGACTTCAGTCTTGAATATGTTTGCTTTCAATGTCATTTGGAGATTGCTATTGCCCTTAACGCGTAAGCAGACAAATGAAGAAAAGGGGAAGAAAATGAAATCCTTTCTTTCTGTTTTTCACTATTGAAATCTTTTCACTTCTGAAATCTCTCTAATTAACCACATAAGACCTGGGGAATGAAGAAAATTATGCCCAGAGAGTTGGCTTCTTAGGGCATTTTGTATGTGAATGAGCCCTGTGGTGCCAAGTTCCTGAACTGCAGATGCTAAAAGTGGAACGAACTGGCCTCTAGAGAAGTAAAAGTCAGCAGCAAACCTCCAAGTTTCTGAAGGTGTTAGCAGTTCCCAGTGAGAGCCATCCCTGAAGAGACCATGGAGGGAATGAGCAGACAAATCTCCTGCTGTTGCCCCCATAATCCAAGGGGAATTGAAGTTGGGCCAGAGCATTGATCTGCTTGAGAGTAGGAAGGCTCTGCAGAGGGACCCGGGCAGGCTTTATCAATGGGCTGAGGCCAATTGTATGAGGTTCAACAACGCTAAGTGCTGGGTCCTGCACTTGGGTCACAACAACCCCATGCAATGCTCCAGGCTTGGGGAAGGGTGGCTGGAAAGATGCCTGGTGGAGAAGGACTTGGGGGCGTTGGTCGATAGCCAGCTGAATATGAGGCAGCACTGTGCCCAGGTAGCCAAGAAGGCCAAGAGCATCCTGGCTTGTGTCAGAAATAGTGTGGCCAGCAGGACTAGGGAAGTGATCATCATTTTGTGATCGGCACTGTTAAGGCTGCAGCTCAAATACTGTGTTCACTTTTGGGCCCCTCACTACAAGAAAGACATTGAGGTGCTGGAGCGTGTCCAAAGAGCAACGAAGCTGGTGAAGGGTCTGGAGCACAAGTGTGACGACGAGCGGCTGAGGGAACTGGGGTTCCTTAGTCTGGAGAAAAGGAGGCTGAGGGGAGACCTTCTCGCTCTCTACAGCTACCTGAAAGGAGGTTGTAGTGAAGTGGGTGTCAGTCTCTTCTCCCAAGTAACAAGTGACAGGACAAGAAGAAATGGCCTCAAGTTGCACCAGGGGAAGTTTAGATTGGGCATTAGGAAAAATTTCTTCACCGAAAAGGTTGTCAAGCATTGGAACAGACTGCCCAGGGAAGTGGTTGAGTCACCACCCCTGGAGGTATTTAGAAGACATGCAGAGGTGGTGGTTAGGGACAGGGTTTAGTGGTGGACTGGGCAGTGCTAGGTTAACACCTGGACCTGATGATCTTAAAGGTCTTTTCCAACCTAAATGATTCTATGTTGCTATCATTCTATGATTCTACTTTTTGCCCATCCCTCTGGCCTGGCTATGCCCTTTGGGATGGCAGCCGTGCCCTCCAGTGTACTGTCTCCTCTCCTCAATATCGTTTCATCTACAAGTGCTATGAAAAAGAACTCTCTCATCTCCTCCAGATCATTAAAACCACGTTAAATAGGGCAAGTGGCAGGACAGACCCTCACAGGAGCCTTCTAGCTAGGTGCCTCCAGGCAGACTACCACACATTGACCACATCCCTCTGAGCCCCACCAGCCATCTGGTTATTTACCCCTCCTCTTATGCACCCATGCAGGCCATAATACCCTAACGTGGGCACAAGAATATTGTGGGGGATGATGTTGAAAACTTCACTGACTTCCAGGTTAAAAGACAAGCACTGCTCTCCCTGTGTCCAGCCAGCCTGTTCTTTCATTCCCGAAAGCAAAGAGGATGGCAAGACACAAGCTGCCCTGGGTCAAACCAGTCCGCTTCTTTTTGAGACACCCAGAAATGGGATCTGAGTGGACACACTCTGGGGCACAGCCTTGAGTTTCACTGCTCCTCTGCTGGGCATTTTGGAAAGGTGCATGCAATGTTTGGGTGCTGCCAGTCATCAGGGAGTCCCCCCAGTCTCCATGACCTTATAAAGGTGACGGAGAGTGTCCTCACTGTGAGATTGGCTTGCCCTCTCAGCTCCCTGGGATGCCTCCCCTCCTGTCCTGGAAAGGATTGCATTTGCTCAAGCAACCCCTGACTTGATCCACATCCACCGCTGGCTGATCTCCTCCAGAGTCCTGCCCTAAGTCACAGAGGCCTGAGAGACCTTGCTGGGGAAGACTGAGGCAAAGAGGATAACAGAGAATCTCACAGTTATCTACACCTGCTCTTACGAAACTCAGCAGTGGCCACACAGTATCTTTGTTTCTGCTTTAACTGTTCCTGAAGCAGTAAACACTCATTACAGTGCCCTTGAATTGCCTTTCAAGTTTAGTTTGAGTTGCGATCTGGACTATTGCTGAGCTTGGAGGATGCTGTCCTTGAAGACCAGCTGTACTGAGCTTTGCCACCATGTCACAGCTCTGTCTCCCACAGTCACAGCTCCAGCTCATCCTGTCTGTGCCCCTGTCTGAGGGCATTGCTGCACATTTGAGCTGAAGCACCCCAGCTGTGGCACCAGGCAAGCTCATACTTGCCCTAAGGAAACCTGTTACCAAGTGTCCAAGACCCCATGTGTGCAAAGGCTTTGCTTCAGAGCAGAGACATGGCATGGACAAAAGACAGCTGAATGTCTTTCTATTCCTAGGACTACAAACCCAGAATGTAATGAGAAACCCAGAATGAAATGACAAACCCAGAATGAAATGTCTAAATTCTCTCAATTGAAGACATTTCCCAGCTTGCAGAAATCAGATCCCTGCCTGTCACCTTCCAGGTGTCCTGCCTAATGATGGAACAAAAAAAAAGGTGATTCTCATGCCTGACTCTTTTCCCAATAGGAGAAATGACACTGCTGGAAAAAAGTGCCTCTCCCCAGTTGAGGGAAGGAACCAACAGTGGTTCCTTCAGCCTGTTTCACAGCAGGTTCCCCTGGAGCCCCAGGGACACCTGGAAGGAGCCCAGAGGGGGCAGAGGAAGTGCTGCCTTGGGCTGGTCCTCTGCTGCTCAGGTGGGCTGGGCTCCTGGGATGCAGGGAGCTCATGGCAAGTGGCAGAGCTGCAGAGAGACAGCTCTGCCCAGGAGCAGCAGCTCTGCAAAGCGCAGCAGGGCTGATGGCACTGCCTGCAGACACCGAGGGGAGAGGAGCAGGGCAGAGAGAGCTTAAAGGCAGTCATGAGTGGGAAGATGGCTGAGACCTCACTGGAGGAGAGATCTTCAAAGCCCCCTACATGGTAAGTCTCTGGATGCAAGGCAATGTACCTTGTGTTCCTGCAGGGATCTCCCAAAGCTGGCACATCCCACAGCCTATGGGGTCTTTCAGGAGGACTCTCACAGTTTCTCTAGTGTAGAGGAGGAAGATGTGCTCCAGAGCAGGGCTTCTCTGCTGCACTGTCCAAAGGACAGGCCATGATGGCTGCCTTCTCCCAGGGACAGCTGCAGGCTGTGAATCTGGGTGTGCAGCCAGGGCTGCCCACAGCAGGGTTCCAGCACCCCAGGGGGCTGTGAGCTGGGGCAGGGACTCTGCTGCCTGCCAGGGTCAGCACTCAGCATGCCCGGGGACCTCCCCACGGTGTTGTGGGGAGAAGCTGTGCATGGAAGGAGCGACCCCAGGCAAGGCAGGGTTCTTCTGCTGTTGAGAGGGCGCTGCGTGGGACAGCGCTGCTCTCAGATCCAGCTCATGCCCAGGTCATATCCGAGGGGACTTGTCATGAGTACGGTCAGGGCAGGGTTTCCTGCTTGAGTCTGTGTTTTCCTGAATCTATGCTTCCACTTTTCTCTGGCTTGGCTTGGTGGGAATGGAAACTCAGCTGTGTGGGCTAGAGAAGGGGCTGAGACTCCTAAACCATCACCCTGGGGTTTACTAGGAACCTCAGCAAGTGCCTTCACCCCCCACCAGCCTACAGATAAAACCAGCATCGCCTTTCCAGTTTCATCAGGGTTTGTGTAACCTGCTCGTTGGCCCCTGCACACACACAGAGAGGCTGCAGGGCAGAGCTGGGCACACAGGGGCTGGGATCAGGGCTGTGAGCACTGGCAGGGAAGAGACATGGGGCCAGAGAAACAGGTCCCAGCTGGGACAGCTCCAGGCAGTAGAGACATGGGCAGGGAGGGAGCGAAATAGGAAGCAAAACCCTGCTGCAGGGGAGATATGGGCACCTCCCGGCCATGCCCTGCAGTGCAGATGCCTTCCCTGAGCAACACCCCTCTTGTCTCCTCTCCCACCTAGCAAAGCCCTCGGCCAGCCCGTGGGGTTGAGGGTGTTAGTTACCCCCTTGTCCATCTGCCAGCAGAAGAGATGAAGTGCATTTCTCCTGCCATGTGCCCATTTCCTGCTGAGCAGGGGCTGAAGGGGACTGCCCTGCATTATCAACATCTGGGAGGGGTTGTGCAGTGCTGGGTAAGGCAAAGGCTTTCCTGAGTGCCCCTCTGCCTCTCTGTTGCCTCCCTCAGCTGCTCCTGGTGTTGATGTAAGGCTCTCTGGGAAGAGTAGTTTCAGCTGCAGAGTCAGGCACTGATCTTGGGGGTCCTCCCATTCACATGTGTTTAAGGCAATGAGGTGTCCAGCTTTCCTCTAACCTGTGAAGCTCTGGGGAATGCAGTCTGGGAGGCTAGGAAATGAGCTGGGTTTCCCTTCAGCAGATGCCATCATTAGCACACTTGGCTGTCTCCTTGGGGTGTCCTTCCAAACTGTCAGATGCCTTCCAGGATGCACAATGAGCCACGTGTGCCTTTGGCTACAAATGGGGTGCTAAGTCCTTGAGAAAGGGGAAGACATGTAGTGGTCTGCAGTGGATGCCTCTGCTCTCACCAGTGTCTGGTGACTCTTCAGGATAGCGTGGGAGTGTGATCACCCTCCATCTCAGAAAGGTGCGAGCACTGACCAGCACCCCTCACTCTTCGCTGAACCACCGGCAATCCTCTTGCCTTGTAGGACTCCTTCTGTTCTATTCTCCCTGAGTGCAGCAGAAATGCTGAGGGGTTCTGACATCCAAACACACTCCTCACGGGAGATGGAGGGGAGCTGTGAAAATAAAAATAACCTCTCCAACTGCCTTCTGCCATCCCCATTCCTTAGCACTGGCAGCGCAGATGCAGACAAGCTCTTCTGTTTTGGGAGCAGTTTCCTGTGACAAAGTCAAAAACTAGCACTGGCTCCTGCCCCCACCGTTCCCATGCACTCACTGCTGCAGAGCAGGGCTGACGCCTCGGCTGCCAGCACACAAAGCCCCTGCTCCTCACCACACACTGAACCAGCACCAACCAGAGCTCCAGCCAGAGAGCTGAAGGAAGGTCTCCTAGAAAGACAAAAGGGTGGTGGGTGTGCAGCAGGGGAGGATTTATGAGAAATGGCTTTGATTTTGCTCTGAGAAGTCTCACCTATTGTCTCACCACCTTTTCCTCCTTGGACAGGTCCCCATGCCCAGAAAGCAGCAAATATCCAGTGCCAGCTCCATCACTGAATTCCTCCTCCTAGCATTCACAGACAAACGGGAACTGCAGCTCCTACACTTCTGGCTCTTCCTGGGCATCTACCTGGCTGCCCTCCTGGGCAATGGACTCATCATCACTGCTGTAGTCTGTAACCACCACTTCCACAGCCCCATGTACTTCTTCCTCCTCACCCTCTCCCTCCTCGACCTGGCCTCCATTTCCACCACTGTCCCCAAAGCCATGGCCAATTCCCTATGGGACACCAGGGCCATCTCCTACTCAGCATGTGCTGCCCAGGTCTATCTATTTCTCTTTTTGATGTCAGCAGAGTTTTCTCTTCTCACCATCATGTCCAACGATCGCTATGTTGCCATTTGCAAGCCCCTGCACTACGGGACCCTCGTGGGGAGCAGAGCTTGTGTCCACATGGCAGCAGCTGCCTGGGGCAGTGGTTTCCTCTATGCTGTGCTGCACACTGCCAATACATTTTTCATACCTCTCTGCCAAGGCAATGCCCTAGACCAGTTCTTCTGTGAAATCCCCCAGATCCTCAAGCTCTCCTGCTCAGATGCTTACCTCCGGGAAGTGTGGGTTATTGTGGTTAGTCTCTTAGTAGCACTTGGCTGTTTTGTTTTCATTGTGCTGTCCTCTGTGCAGATCTTCAGGGCTGTGCTGAGGATCCCCTCTGAGCAGGGACAGCACAAGGCCTTTTCCATGTGCCTCCCTCACCTGGCCATGGTCTCCCTCATTCTAAGCACTGCCATGGTTGCCTACCTGAAACCACCCTTTATCTCCTCCCTATCCCTCGATGTGGCGGTGGCAGTTCTGTATTTGGTGGTGCCTCCAGCTCTGAACCCCCTCATCTACAGCTTGAGAAACAAGGAGCTCAAGGATGCAGTTTGGAAACTGATGATGGGATGTTTTTTCTAAAGCAATAAACTGTCCTTTTTTGGATGCGTATCACTCATAATGGATGTCATTACAGGCTCAGCCTGTCTTCTGGAGGTTTTCGTGGTGGTGGTGGAGGGGTTTTTGCTCTGTTTTACATGTGATAATGTGCACAAAGAAATGTCTTTATTCATGCCATTTCTAATTCTGTATCTACCTTTGTAGTGTTACCTAGAGACTGTTGAAAAGACTGATGAAATAAGAGCCATGTTCTCTGTTCTTTTTTAAAAAAATAAAGAACCCTGCAGCAACTTCTTCAGCTGAGATCCTTTTTCTGAGACTTTTTCTGGTGCTGCAGTGGCAGAGCCTGCATGCAGAGGTGGAGGGCAAAAGAGTCCTGGCCTAGCAGCACTGCCAGGGAGCACCAGCGCTTGCTCTTTCTGCAGCTGTTCTCTTTTACATTCCACACTCTCTTTCTGAGCCCCTGTGTGGAGGTAAGGAAGGCTTGCTCTTGCAGCTTGGTCACAGTCCTTTTGGGTGGCAGTCCTGTGATTGCACGCAGTGACAGGCAATGGGCACTTCCTTGGCAGAGCTGACCTCCATAACAGAGTTTCCATCACCCAAGGGGATCTCCTGATGGCAGTGCCTGAAAGCTGACTTTTTCTTCCAAAGCTTCTCTCAAGAACAAGCCCAGGAAAGTGCCCTCAAGAGGAAAACACGATTGAACAGCTAAATTGTTTGAGTATTCAGGGTGGGAGCATGCGGCAGTGTCCTTGCACAGCCAGACCTCCTGGGGGAGAGAGGCAGGACCAGCAGAACAGGCTCTGGTCTGTGCCCATGCTCACTGTACACCCCAGGGAAGCTGCCCCAAGGCAACCGTCCCAGACCAGCCCATAACAATCACCATTTCCAGCACCGGACTCTCAGCCCTGCTCATACAGGTTGTTTATCCCTCCACAGTGCAACACTGCATGACTAGCTCAGAAGTCCATGTTTGTGTTGTACAGATAGAAGATCATGGAGCAGATCCTCCTGGAAGACATCTCAAAACCTATGGAAGAGAGGGAGGTGATTAGAGGCAGCCAACAAGGCTTCACAAAGGGCAAATGTGCCCGGCTTATCTGGCGGCCTTCTACCATGGAGTAACTGCATCAGTGGACAAGGCAAGAGCTACGGATATCATCTACCTAGGCTTCTGTATGTCCTTTGATATGGTCCCGCACAACATTCTTGCTGCTAAATTGGAAAGGCATGGGTTTGATGGATGGACTGTTAGATGGAGAAGGAAATGGCTAGCTGAGCACATGCAAACAGTGTCATGGTTTAGACCCAGCTGGCAACTAAACACCACGCAGCTGCTCGCTCACTCCCACCCCCAGTGGGATGGGGGAGAGAATCGGAAGAACAAAAGTAAGAAAACTCATGGGTTCACATAGAACAGTTTAAGAATTGGAATAAAATAATAGTAATAATAACAATTAATTGTAATGAGAAGGAAAACAACAAGAGAGAGAGAGGAACAAAACATAAGGAATGAAGTAAAAGTGATACAACCACTCACCATCTACCGACCAATGCCCAGCCAGTCCCCGAGCAGTGACCGCTACCCCACGGACAGCTCCCCCCCAGTTTATATACTGGCCATGACGTTATATGGTATGGAATAGCCCTTTGGTCAGTTTGGATCAACTATCCTGGCTGTGCCCCTCCCAGTTTCTCGTGCACCTGGCAGAGCATGGGAAGCTGAAAAGTCCTTGACCAGTGTAAACATCACTTAGCAACAGCCAAAACATCAGCGTGTTATCAATAATATCCTCATACTAAAATCGAAAACACAGCCCTACACCAGCTACTAGAAAGAAAGTTGACTCTATCCCAGCCGAAACCAGGACATCCAGCTATACCACCTGACCTAACCTCACCTCAGCCAGTCCATTTGACACACTGCAAGATCGAGTTACCCTTGGGATCATGCATTGTCACGATATAGCACAAGCATTGGAACACTACAAAACAGAAGGAACTTAAGTCTCTCCACTCTGGTTATGCATGGAACCGAAGTATACTCAAGAGATGAATGGAGTTGGAATGACTCTCTTTGACTGGCTAGACTTCAAGCCATTCCAAGGCAGACAATACAGATCAGCAGCCAAGTAACTAATGGGTCCACTTACCACAGGCCGACTGAAATTAAAACAGTCTATACTGACTCTTCCAGACCAAAAAACTACAAGGCTGAATGTTACAAAATGACCAAACCAAATTCAGATTGCTGGTACAATCTTACCTTTACCAAACCCATAACTGTATACTGTCTTTGGGGGTAAAGAGGCACCGAATTTCTATTTGAATTTGGGATTGATACAGCAACATCTGTGCCAGTTGCAAAGGATAAGGAACCTCTGCCCCCACAAATGTCTGAAAATGTACTGACTCAGACTCCCATTAGGCTAACTCCTTTCACCTTCAACACAGGTCCTTACATAATTAAAAATACAGGTCAGCAACAAGTGCTGTTTAATCCATCATACTCCCTCAAACGGGTGGAATTAGCAATGCAGACTAATCTCTCTGCAATTAAACCTACCTCTTCACCATTCCTGAGCACATCTTACGCAGGATGGTCAGCATGGTTGCATAAACCGACTCTCATCTCTCCAAAACAACCAAAGAGAGATGTGACTGGTGTCTTAGGAACAGGACTGGGAGTCTTAAACAGCATAGCTGCTGAAGTAGTTGCTAAGAAATTAGCCACAGTAACCAATGACTTAAGTGCCCTGAAACACCCTTTACAATCTTCTCTTTCAGCTCTGGGAGCTAACCAATGGCTCTTATCGGATATATTGCCTCAGTGGGGAGAGGTAAATGAGAAGGACCACCAGTTGATTGTGGATACACTTGGTGTGACCCAAACCAATGTTTCTTTCGCTCTTGGTTGTATCCAAGCTCAACTGTGGATGCAATCTGTAGTAGCTGCAATTAAAGGTAATTTGGGATAATGCAACTGAATTTGAGAAAGAATTCCAATCCTGGTGGTATCCAGTTGATTTCACCTATGACCCTACTGACGGCAAAGCCACAGCTTTTGTCTTAACAATACGCAATGCTTCGGTGTACACCATATACCCAATCATTGCATTGGGGTTGAATCACAATGGAGCTATACTCTATCCATCAGAACACAGAGTATGGGCCCAACACAATGGGAACAAATGGCAAACTATTGACGTGAATGCGTGCCTTGTACGGGAACAACAAGGATTTATTTGCGAGATTAACACCCTCAAAGCCCAAGACATTTGTCTTGACACTGAACAAAATGTTTGTCATTTTGAAATACAACCAGATGAAGCCCCTGAAACTGGACTTGTATATATTGGGAAAGGACGCGTTTGCATGAGAACCTTTTGTGATTTTGTATTTGTAGATAACGTTACTGTAGATATAAGTAATCACTCAAATATTTGTGTTTGTAATTTTACCAAAATTATGGGATGTGACTTCAACTATTAGGCTCCTGTCACAACTCACCAACTGCTGCAGGCTAACTATACACTGTATCAAGACTTATTACCTGCCCCTATTGGAATGAACCTGACATTGGTGAGAAAACTACTGCAACACGATTGTCTCGTCCCACTCGGTGGGTTGCGAAAGGGGTGAATCTTTTTGATTCCCCGACTGTTTGAGTACCAACAAAAGCCGATCTCTGCTCGGCAGAGCCGCGTGGTCGGCAGAGTCACGACAATGACCCAGGGGAACAGGCTGGCCAGCAACTTTATTAACTGGCGAATTCCACAAACGGACAAACTTAACGACCTGACAAGTTTAACGAACGAACAAAGGCGATTTGGCAAAGGAGCTATTTTCCAGGCTTCCCGATCCCAAACTTGCATATATATATTGGAAAAGCAGAGGAAAAGAGAAGAGAAGCAAGAAAAGGAAAGAAGAAGAGAGGAGAAAAGAGAAAGAAAAAGTATCACCACCCTTGGATCCCGCGATGACGATGACAGACGTGGCAATCCTCCAGTGGTGGGCGTGTGCGCGCTTCCCTGGGGGGGGCCAAGCCTTCTATTGGCTAATGCCCGCCTCCAGGTATGCCCCTTCAGGACTTACATGGTTCTTGTTCTAGAAAGTTCTCAATCTTCTGCGCAGGCGCTGGGGGAGGGGGGTGGTCGTGAGGGGTCTTTGGGGCTGTTGCAAGCCCCTTCCTCAGATAAACTCTGTGTGACCGCTGGCCATACATGGTCAGGTTTGGCAGAACCTGGAACCGCGCATCCTCCAACGCGCTCTCCACGTCCCGCTCTTGCTCTCCCCCACCCCGTGCTCACCGACCTGCCGTCGCCATGCAAATAGTGCCTCAAGTTGCCACAATGTTTGAGACATTAACTCTTTTAGTCTCTCACAACGATGACCTGAATCAACTGCTGGAACGCATCCGGAATAATGGACATAAGACATTAGTCACCGTCCACCATGATGTGGAAGAGATATATTGCATCTTAGAAGGAGTGAAGCACGATGGAGGACTCTATTGGTGGGACACTTTGCTAGGATGGTCGCCAACCACAACTGGAATTCTCAATAAGATGCTTCATCCAGTTGTTGTTCTGCTAGTGCTCACTGTGTTATGCTTCATTCTAACCGTCGGGCTGTATGTTAGACTTTGGACTATGGCGAAGCATTTGTCTCATCAAATATCCCCACAAGACGTATACGTACTCAATAATCCTCACCATGGGAATGTATATGACACACCCGAGGCATTCCAAATATTGTGAAGCTTGAGCGACTACAGTCACGGGGTGGATTATGTGGGATAATTGCTGGAGGTGACTTAGAAATTAAACTTATATTCACACTTTTAGGTAAGGTACACTCCACTTGTCTGTGTTATTGCTGTTGTTATCCTGTTCTTGCTGTCAGGCTCTCCGGGGATGGGCGTTTCAGCTGCAGAGTCACACACTGATCTTGTGGGTCCTTTTGTGCAGGTGTGTCCATGGGAACAAGTGTCCCAGCTTTCCTCTCATCTGTGAGGCTGTGGGCAATGCAGCCTGTGGGGCTGGGGAATGAGCTGGTTTTCCCTTAGTGACATACCATCATGAAAAATCTTACGGATCTCCTTTTGGTATCTTCCCCATGCTGTGAGCTGCCCTCAAGAATGCAAATCTGTCCCATACCATCCCATAAGCACAGTGCTGCTATGACCAAGGAAATGCTGTTGGGTTGGTGAAATGAGCCATGTGTGTCCTTGGCTAGAAGTGGGTTGCTGAGATGTTGAGAAAGGGTGAGTCATTTAGCAGTCTGCAGTGGATCCCTCTGCTCTCAGCAGTGTCTGCTGGCTTTTCACGCAAACAGAGCAGTGTGATCGCCCTCAGTCTCAGAAAGGTGCAAGCCCAAGGCATCTCGGTCTGAAGGACAGACCAGGTCCCCTCACTCTGCTCTAATCCAATGGCAATCCTCTTGCCTTGCAGGATTCCCTCAGTTCTCCCTGAGGGCAACAGAAATACTAGGACATCCCACTACAATCCTCAAATCAGATGGGGGGAATAATATAAAATTTTCCCCCAAATTTTTAAAAAAACCCAAACAACACAACAACTTTCAGTCTGCTTTCTGCAATCTTCATTCCTTAGCACTGGGATTCAGATGTTGACAAGCCCTTCTGTTATGGGTGGATTCATCTGACAAAGTTGAACACCAGGACTGGCCGCTGCTTCCACCATTCCCATGAACTCACTGCTGAAGAGCAGGGCTGACACCTCAGCAGCCAGTGGCCAGAGGCCCAGCTCCTCACGCCACATTCAACCAGCACCAAACCAGAGCTTCAGCCATGGAGCTGAAGGAAGGTGTCCTAGGAAAGGGAAATGGAGGGGTGAGGTCTGTAGCAAGGGGAGGGTCTTCAGGAAATGGCTTTGGTTTTGCTCAGAAAAGTCTCCCCTAACTTGTGAATGACTTTTCCTCTTTGCACGGGTCCCCATGCCTGGAGGCAGCAAACGTCCAATAGCAGCTCTATCACCGAGTTCCTTCTCCTGGCATTCATGGACACACGGGAGCTGCAGCTCTTGCACTTCTGGCTCTTCCTGGGCATCTACCTGGCTGCCCTCCTGGGCAATGGACTCATCATCACCGCTGTAGTCTGCAACCACCACCTCCACAGCCCCATGTACTTCTTCCTTCTCAACCTCTCTCTCCTCGACCTGGCCTCCATTTCCACCACTGTCCCCAAAGCCATGGCCAATTCCCTGTGGGACAGCAAGGCCATCTCCTACCTGGGATGTACTGCCCAGGTCTTTCTGTTTGTCTTTTTCATTTCAGCAGAGTTTTCTCTCCTCACCATCATGTCCTATGACCGCTATATGGCCATCTGCAAACCCCTGCACTATGGGACCCTCGTGGGCAGCAGAGCTTGTGTCCACATGGCAACAGCTGCCTGGGGCAGTGGTTTCCTCTATGCTGTGCTGCACACTGCCAATACATTTTCAATACCTCTCTGCCAAGGCAATGCCCTGGACCAGTTCTTCTGTGAAATCCCCCAGATCCTCAAGCTCTCCTGCTCAGATGCTTACCTCTGGGAAGTGTGGGTTATTGTGGTTAGTATATTTGTGGATTTTGTGTGTTTTTTTTTCATTGTGCTGTCCTATGTGCAGATCTTCAGGGCAGTGCTGAAGATCCCCTCTGAGCAGGGACGACACAAAGCCTTTTCCATGTGCCTCCCTCACCTGGCCGTGGTCTCTTTGTTTATTAGCACTGTCATGGTTGCCTACCTGAAGCCCCCCTCCATCTCCTCCCCATTGCTGGATATGGTGGTGGCAGTTCTGTACTCAGTAGTGCCTCCAGCTGTGAACCCCCTCATCTACAGCATGAGGAACCAGGAGGTTAAAGACACATTGAAGAAGCTGATTCAATCAGCTCTTTCTCAGCAGCAATAGCCTGCTCACGTCTCTTCAGAAGTGATTTCAAATTCATCTTGGGAACCTCCTGTGCTTTGGCCACTTTATCTGTGATGACCATGTTTGTCCATGTCTGCATCCACTCCACTTCCCCAGAGGCATGAACCCAGCCTGCCTGACCCAGAGGCCTGTTCACGTGTGTCTGGCACAATGGTACAGCTGGCTTCTCGTGTCGCACCTCTGTAATAAAAGGGGATTTCCTCATGGTGGTGTCTGGAGGTTGGGCTCTTCTTCCAAAGCTGAGCTCAGGCTGAAGAAATTGCCCCCACAATGCCGTGCTGCTTTGCTTGGGTTCTCCCCATGGGATGAGGGGAGGAGGGCATGTGGCAACGTGTTAGAGAATGGGCCTGGGCTGAGCCTTCACCTGTGGGTGCCCAGTTCCACCCGAGATGGTGAGTGATCAACAGGGATCTGCCTGGGACTGTCACCCCATGGCTTTCAGGCACCACAGCCCGCTCGCTCTGCAGAGCAATACCAACAGCATGGGACCCTGTGGAGGGCACAGGGAGGAGGAAGGAGCGGCAAATCAGGCCAGCATGGACAAACTTCCATGGTGAAAGGCTCTCTGGGGGCAGGGACATGTCTGGAGAAGAGAAAGCAGCAACTCTGTGCTTCTGGGAGGGAATAAATGACAAAGAGATATCTATTTCTGAATGCACCAGCTCGGGCAGGCTTCTCTATTGCTTGGGTGGCTGGAGCAGCCTGAGGATGCCCTGGGCCAGGAGCCTTTTCCTGGGAGTGGGGCTGGCACAGAGGGGTTTGCTGGCCGTGGACAATAAGGCTGTCTTGGAGACAGGAGCAGACACTGGCCTCCATCTCCTCATGCCATGGCTGGCCCTCAGCCCTGGGACTGAGACACCTCTCTGCCTCTCTGGCAGGAGCTACTGTGAGCTGCAGAGGGGCTGGGGCTGTGGGGTTGAGTGTGCAGAGCTTTGCAGTACCCATCAGTGGGCACTGCCATGGGGTCAGCCCAGAATGGGCTGCTTTTCTGGGCTGGACAGAGATAGATGGGTAGGGGACGGAAAGTGCTGGGGACCACCAGATAGGGACGGGGCTGGGCTGGAAACTACTTGGGAGAGGAACACACTGAAGTTAGCTGAGCTGCCTGACCATGCAGGGTGAGGACTCACACCAGGGGGTTGCTGGTGCAGAGTCAGGGCTTGTGGAAGGCAGCGGAGACTTGCAGACACAGGAGAGAGGAGGCTGGTCTGTTGTCTTTGGTGGCATGGACAGCTGGGGAAGGTGCCCCAGGGCATTTGTAACACAGACAAACACCACCACCCCCAGTGCCCGGTTGCACCACAGCACTACCCTTCAAGTGACATTTCCTTTTTCCTCATGCCCAGGCTCAGACTCCAAAGCTTTTCCTTTCTCATGCTGTTTCCTCTACAAAGGAAATCTTCATCCTCTCTGAAAGCCCCCTTCAAGCAGCTGCAGGCCATGACAACATTGTCCTTGGCCTCTACATCAGGAGGCCAAAGCAGCCCAGGTCCCTCAGCCTCTGCACACAAGTCATGGGATTCAGCCCCTTCACCCCATCTTGGCAGATGTCCTCTGCACCTTCTCCAGGTCCTCCCCACTCCTGCAGAACATGGAGCCCCACCCCAGCACAGATTAGTTCAGATGTGGCCACACCCCTGCTGAGTCAAGGGAGGAGCTAACTCCCCTTGTCTGGGTGGCCATGTTCCTCCTAATATTCAGCCCTATATGCAGCTGGCCTGATTCGTGGTCAACATGCTGCACTGGCTTCCTATAGCATCCCTTGTAGCAACCACGCCTTCTCCTCAGGCTCACTCCTCAGCTGGTCAGCTCCAAGCTTGCCTTGCTACATGGGGTTATTCTGCCCCTGATGCAGGACTGGCCACTTCTCCTTGCAAAACGTGGTGAGGTTTCTGTTGGCCACCCTGTCCTGTGGTGCCTCTAACAAGATGGCAGCATGAGGAACTGCAGGACAAGACGGATAATAAAAGGAGGCCCTAGTCTAACGGACTTGCAGAGCAAAGTAAGAATTCGCAATACAGCCATCCCAGACACACCAACAGAGGGCACCAGGCAAGCAAAGCCAGGGCCAGTGGGCAAAGGGAAAACAGAGGTGGGCTTCTTGTGTGGGAGGGTTGGAGGATGACCAAAGGGGAGGGGGGAAACATGGAAGAAGGAAGTTGGAGGTGAAGCAAAGGGTTCAGCCAGGGCTGTTTGTGGGCACCTGTCAAGTAGCCCTCAATCTCATTTCTCCAGCAGGGAAATCAGCATGGCTGGGCACACCTCTGATGTGCCTCGACAGGAATGCACACAGTGTGGGCAATTCCTGAGCTATAATCTCATTTAGATACCCAAGACACAGCCAGATAGCTCACATCACTGGAGGTTGGCCATGGATTGAAGCAGGCTCTTTAGGAAGAATGGGGCAGGTTGGTGAGGAGGGGAATTTCACTGTGTGTCAAGTCAATATGTGAGTGAGCAGAAGGACAGCATGGAGCTCTGCCTAGAGCCAGGTGAGAGCTGATGGATCAGGATTAGTAGGCAGACCAACGCGGATAACATTGTAGTTGGTGTCTGCTATGGACCAACCATATCAAGAAGAAGCAGCAGATGAGGCCTTCTTCAGACAAGTAGAAGCAGGTTCTCATTGCAAGCCCTGGTCCTCATGGGGGACATTATCCAGTCAGACGTCTGCCTGAGGGGCAGCACAGCAGGGCACAAGACACTCAGGAGGCTTCTGGAGGGCACCAAGAACCTCCCAACCATTCAGCGAGAGTGTGAGGAAAGACAAAGTCCACCTCGACCTCAATCTGGTAATTCAGTCTGGACATGAAGGGCATCAAGACAGGATTTAACAACGACATCAGCAGCAAAAGGAAGGCTCGGGAAAATGTTTGCCTGCTGCTAGATGAGGCAGGGGCCCTGGTGACAGAGAGCACAGAAAGGGCCAAGAAAGGGCCATGCCTTCTTCCTCTCTGAGTTTACTGGTAAGAACAACCTGCAGGAATGCCAGGCCCCCAAGACCAGAGGCAGGGCAAGGAAGACTTACCCTTGGTGCAGCAGTCTCAGGTTAGGGAACATTTAAAGAAAGTGCACGTGCATAAGTCCTTGGGACCTGAGGGGATGCACTCGTGAGTGCTGAGGAAGATGGCTGATGTCATTGTAAGGCCACTTGACATCATGTTGGAAATGTTGTGGGGATTGGGCGAGGTTCCTGAGGACTGGAAGAAAGCAAATGTAAACCCTATCTTGAAGCAGGGCAGGAAGGAGGATGCAGGGAGCTGTCAGCCTGTCTCCCATGATACCCCTGTAGACAAGCTGAGCAAGTATGGACTAGAGAAGTGGAAAATGAGATGGATGGAAAAGTGCCTGAATCCCAGAGGGCTGTTTCCAGTGGCACAAAGTCCAGCTGGAGGGTAATCACCAGGGTTGTAGCCCAGGGGTTGATGTGGGTCCCGTTCTATACAGCCTTTCATTGGAGTCCTGGAGGATGGGACCAGGGGCATCGTGAGCAGGTTTGTGGATGATAGAGAACTGGGAGGAGTGGCTGGTACAGCGGCTGGTTGCACTGCCGCTCAGAAGGACGTGGGCAGGCTGGAGAAGTGGGCAGAGAGGAAGCTCATCAAGTTCAACAAAGGGAAAGACAAAGTCCTGCCCCTGGGCAGGCATAACGGCATGGACCAGTACTGGGGGCTGGGGGCTGACTGCCTGGAAAGCAGGTTTCTAGAGAAGGATCAGGGGGTCGTGGTGGCTAACAAGCTGGCCACGAGCCAGCAGTGCGGCTGTGTGGCAAAGCAGGCCAACAGCCTCCTGGGCTTTGTTCAGGAGAGGTTTGCCAGCAGGTGGAGAGAGGTGATCCTTCCCCTCTAGTCAGCACTGCTGAAGCCACATGTGGAGTGCTGTGTCCACTGCTGGGCTGCCCAGTACAAGAGAGACATGGAGTGACTGGAGCGAGTCCAGGAAAGGGCCACAAAGATGATGAAGGCACACAAGCATCCTTCAGGAGGAGAGGCTGAGAGAGTTGCGACTGTTTAGCCTGGAGAAGGGAAGGCTCATGGGGATCTTGTCCATGTGTATCAATACCTGATGGGAGGGAATGAAGAAGAGGGAGCCAGGTTTTTCTCCATGGTGCCCAGTGACAGACAAGGGGTAGCAAGGGAAGCACAGGAACTTCCATCTCAACCCAAGAAAACACTTTTCTGCTGTGAGGGTGGTTGAACACTGGAACAGGTTGTCCAGAGAGGTTGTGGAGTGTCCATGCATGGAGATATTCAAAATCCAGCTGGACCCTGTATTGGGCATCCCGCTCTAGACTAGACGAGGCCATCTCCAGAGGTGCCGCCAAGAAGAGTCAGAAGGAACCAGTGGAGGTGTCTAGTGCTACGCTCTGCTCTGAGCAGGGAGAGCTTGTCCGTTAGATCAGGTTGGTGAGTGCTTTTCCCACTGGAGTATTGAGAATGTCTGGGCCCCAGACCCAGACGATAAAGATGTGGTAATTTTCCTTAAACCTCATGTGAAATTTCCCTGCCTGCTTCTTGTCCGCATTGTCTCTTGTCCTTGTCTTTCCTTCCTGACTGCCAGACACATCCTCATGCCTACTGTGAGCAAGGGCAGCCACAACCTTCTCTCCAAGTGTGGCAACACCAAGATCCCCTGTGACTGCACAGCCAGGCATTGTGGCCAGCTCTGAGCAGAGAGACACCCTGGGGGTCCCTGCCTGGGCTCAGAGGAGGGCATGTGGAGACACCCAGCAACTAACACAGAGGGAATGTGGTGGTGCCTGTGGGCTGACACCGAGGCAGCATTTGGGGCAGAATGGGTGAGCAGAGAAGACCTCCAGCAGCTCCTCTGCATACCTGGTCAGGGAGTAATGCACTTGGTGGTGCTTCTGAGAGAGGATGGTGGCATGGGAGGGGAGGTACTAAGAGCTGTGGTGCAGGGCACTGGGCTCAGAACTAGGTCTGGGGTTCCCAGCAGGCAGTGCCAGTGGCTACAGCCCCAAGAGACCCCTGGCCATGGAGAGAGCATCAGCGAGTCTTGTCCCAGCTGTGGAGAGCTGCTGTGGCTGCAGAGAGGTTCCTGGGAGTGCTGGGGTCAGTCCTGGCTGCCCTGCACCTCCCAGCCCAGCATGTCTCTTGGGTCTCCGCAGCAATCGCACTGACTGGGGTGACAGCCCTGCCTGGCTGGGGATTGAGGGCAATTTAGGGTTTCCATCAGTGTGGGAGGTTCTTGCAGCAACGTGGCTTTTGTTGAGATCGCTGTCCCTGTCCCTGGGCTGGCCCACACCTGCATCCCCACATGTGGCCCTAGACCTCTGCTGTGCAACCACCACTTGGGACAGGGTGCATTCAGGGCTGGGGAAAAATCCTCCCGGCACAGTTCCCACAAGCGACCTCAGTGCCTCATTCCCCTGCAGCCACCCAGCTTTGACTGCCCACCCCAGCACCCGACCCCTTCCCTGCCTTGGCCATGGCCCCTGTGAGGGTTTGCAGACAGCCCTGCTCTGGGGTCTGCTGGGGTCTGCCAGGGTGTGGGGATGTGTGAATCCATGCAGGTCTGGATGTTCCCCCAGTGCAGACACTGAGCCCAGCAAGAGGACAGAGCTGGTCCAGTACTGGGGAGAACCCCCAAAACTTCCCCATGCCCCCCCCAGCTTACTTTTCCTGCAGCCTTTGCAGCTCCACCCGTAATTCTTCATCGTCGCTGTCTGTCTCCGCATCACTGCTTATGGGGGATGATGGGGATCTGCGGGGTCGAAGGGGGGCAGATGGCAGATGGGGGGTCCCCCGCTCCTCCCCCATTTTCACTTTCTGAAATGGGGTCCTCCCAAGCGCTTTTGGTTTTGGGGGTTGATTGATTTGGGTTTCGTTGACAGCTGGAAGAGGATGGTGACTAGTATGGACACTAGGAGCTGGGGGGTGCTGGGGGCTATTTGGGGCATCGGTGGGGTAGTGTTGAGTGTCCCTGGGGCAGTTGGGCATCAGTTGGTGGTCCGTGCGGGCAGGCCTGATCTCCCTGTGGGCAATTCTGGGTCCATGGGGGCAGTTTGGGGTCCCATGGCATGTGGTTTTGGGGTCAGTGAGGAAGTTAGGGGTCCCTGGTGTTGTTTTGGGGGTTTCTGGGAGTAATTTGTGAGTCCCTGGGGGCAGTTCGCAGGGTTGTGGTGTAGTTTGGGGGTCGCTTGGGTGATCGGGGTGTCCCTGGGTTAATCTGTGTGTCCCTGAAGATGCTGGGCATCCCTAGAAAGTGGTGGGCCCTGGGGGAGTTTTGAGGTCCCTGGGACAGTTGGGGAGTCCTGGGGCAGTTGCGGAGTCCCTGGGGTAGGTTGAGGTTCCATAGGGATAGTTTTTGGGGTCCCTGAGGTAATTTGGGGTCCCTGAAAGCAATTCAACTGGTCTTAGGGGTAGTTTGGGTGTCCCTGGGGGCAGTTTTAGGCATCCCTGGGGTAGTTTTGAGGGTCCCTGGGGATAATTCAAGGAGCTTTAGGGGCAGTTTGGGGGTCCCTGGTGCAGTTTGGAATCAGTTGGAGGTCCCTGGGTGCATTTTGGGGGTCCTTAGGGATGTTGTAGTTCCTTGGGGGTAGTTTTATGGGTTCCTGGGGTAGTTGGGGGTCGCTTGGGGAAGCTGTGGGGACCCAGGGGCAGTTTGGGCTTCCTCGGGGTAATTTTGGGGGTCCCTCGTATAGGTTGAGGGTTCCCTGTGGTAGTCTGGGGATTCCTGGGACAGTTTTGTCATCACCGGGGCAGTTTAGAGGTGTCTGGGGGCAATTTAGGGTCCCTGAGGCAGTTTTGGGTGTCCCTGGGTGTAATTCAGCTTCCCTGGGGATAATATGGGGGCCTCTGGGGCAGTTTTGGGGTCCCTGGGGGTAATCTGGGGGCCCCTGGGGTAATTTTGGGGCAGTTTGGGGGCTCCACAGAGCAACGTGGGGGTCCAAGGGGGTGCTCCCCCCAGCCCCCCGGGGAACCCCCCAAAACACTCACCTGGCAGCTCCCCCGATGGGGGGGGGGTCCCCAAGGTCCTCCACCTACCTGTGGGACAGGAGCGGGTGTAAATGGTGGGGATATATAGGGGGTAGCTATGGGGAGTGGTATATATGTAGAGGGGTATATATGGGGAGGGGTATATATGGAAACTGTATATATGGGGATATATTTGGAGATTATATATGGGGAGGGGTATATATGGGGGTCTATATGGAGAGTATATATATGGGGGTATATACGGAGGGTATATATATGGGGGTGTATAAGGGGCATATATATGGGGAGGGGTGTAAATATGGTTATAACTGAGGGGCTATAAAAAGGGGGGTATAAATGGTGGCTATAAATGGGGAGGGCTATATAGGGGGTATCTATGGGGAGGGGTGTAAATGAGGTTGTAAAATGGTTAAAAAGGGGGGTATAAATTGGGGTATAAATGGGGGGTACATATGGGGAAGGGTGTATATTGGGAGGGGTATAATGGGGAGGAGTGTATATGGGGGTATATACAGGGAGAGGTATATAGGGGCATATGGGGAGGGTAATACATGGTGGGTATATGGGTAGCATAAAGAGGGGGTATAAATTAGGGAGGTATAAATGGGGCTGAGAAATGGAAGGGCTATAAATGTGGGGGCTATATGTATATGTGTCGGGGGGCTATGTGTCCCCCGCAGCAGAGAGGGGCTGTCGCAGTCACCGGGCCCAACGTTTGATCTTGCTTTCCCGGGTCTTCTTGCTGACGAGGTTTTTCAGGCAGGGACAATTAAACCCCAGGGTGAAATACCGTACCCCCACCAGTGGTGGGATGGCCCGTGGTCCACTGGGGTGTGGGGTCCTGGACAAACAGGGTGCTGAGGTGGCCACCAGCACCCCCAAAATGTCTAGGGGAGCCAGGGGGGTGGGGAAAATGATTGCTGCTCTTTGAGGGACACCAAAGTCTTGGGGTTTGAGGGACATCAAGGTCTTGGTGTTGGGGGTGGTCATTGATGGTCCTTGATGAACACCAAAGTCTAGGGGTCTAGGGCTGGTCATCAATGGTCCTTGAGGGACACCAAGGTCTTGTGGCTTGGGGACAATCATCTCCAGTCCTTGAGCAATGTCTAGGTCTTGGACTTTGGGGACAATCATGTCCAGTCCTTGAGGAACACTAAGGTTTTGGAGTTGTGGATGGTTGTCTCTGGTCTTTGATGTGTCTTACGTCATGTCTGAGTAGCTCATAGGCCTGGAGTAGGCCCATGGCATGTGTAGGTGCTTCTTCTAATGCCACAGCTGCCTGAGGAGCTGGTAGGGCAGGAGCAGGCCCATAGTTTCTGTAGGTGGTTTTGAGGTCATTGGTGCCTGAATGGCCGATAGGCCAGGAGCAGGCCAATATCAGAGGTAGATGCTATGACATCCTCTGTGGCTGAGTAGCAGATAGGCCAGGGGCTGTGCATGAGCTTGTGATGTCACTGCTGCCTGAGTAGCTGGTAGGCCAGGAGCTGGCACATAGCTTCTGTAGGTGCTCCTGATGTCACCAAAATAATATTTTGACCATGCCCAAATACGGCTTTTTGGAAGAAACATCAGGAGCAGAAGTCCATACACCGCACACACACGTGTGACACTGTAACTCATGCACACACAGTGCCAGCAGTAGGAGGGTGTGAGGTCACCATCAGGATAACCCATGAGCACACAGCAGTGGCCGTGGTCACGTCACCAATGGCACCCCATGGCTGTGGGGCTCGGTGCAGAGCGTCCGTGTGCTGTCACAAGGGCTTCACGGAGGACGGGAGCTGCCCGGCCCAGTGCCTGCGATGCCGAAGGAGCAGCCCCTGCAGCCCTGGCTGGAGCAGTCGGGGTGGGGGTGGCTCGGGGACCCCGCAGGGATGTGCCTGGGCACGGCGCCAGGAGGAAACCACAGACTTCCTGCCTGGGCGCTGCGGGGGGAGCGTGGGGAGTGCTGCGAGGCCACGTGGGCTGTGGTTTGTGCACCTGCAGGCTGGAGCTCCCGATGCGCCCGCGGGGAATAACGGCCCCTTGGTGACACGCTGACAGTCAGGGATCTGTCTGAGCCTCTGGGCTGCACGTCTGCTGCCAGGGCAGGGACACGTCCCAGCTCCGGCTCCTCCGAGGGACCCTCCATGGGGCTCTCCAGGGAAGGAAGGGTGAGGCAGCACTCCTGGGACGGGGCTCTGGCCTGGGCTAAGGCCCTTTCCCAGCTGCTGCTCCCAGCACAGCGGGGTCTGTAGCAGGGACAGGGGCTGTTTCCTTCCCTTCCTGACACAGCCTCCGGCGCAGCCCCAGCCCTGTGCTTCCCACGGCACGAGGGTGGCTGGACACTCTCACCTTGGGCTCTTGGCTGTGCCTGGCATAGGAGATGCTCAGTGCTCCTGGTTGAGAAAGCAGGGTTGAGGGGGTGAAAAATCCATTTACCCCCACACAAGCAGCCCTGTCCTGTGACGGCCCCCCACCACGGTGACGTGACACCTGTAGCAGAGCCGTCTCTCATATATGGTCATGAATGGCGCTGGAGAAGTTCATTGGAGGGCCGGGCTGTGTCGGAGGGGAGATAGCTCCCGATAATGTCGAAAAAGGCCCTGCTGCTTTGATTGGCTCATCCTGTAGCTGGGCTGGCATCTGCAGAGATATATTGCCCTCCTGTCGTCATTGTCCCCAGGAGTCCCCAGGAGCCGTGGCAGGGAGTGTGGCAGAGCAGGGATGTGCTGGCAGGGCAGGAGGCTCAGGATGGGCACAGAGGGAGTCCTGTCCCCTCGGATGCTGGGGCTGCTCCTCTGGGTACAGCTGTGCAGCGGTAAGTGCCAGTTCCATTGTCCCCCAGCCCAGGCCCAGCGGGTAGCAGCATGGCCATCGGGATGTGTCCGGGAATGGGGTTTCTTTGCAGGTGCTACTGAGGTGAGGGCCAGAAGGTGCTCAAGTCCATGGAGCCTGTGCCTGCCTGTCTGGGTTGGGGAGAGCATGTCCTTTTCCAGGGCTCCGGTGTTTGGGGCAGCCTGTGCCTGGCTGGACGCAGAGACACCCTGTCCTGGGGTAGCCTTTGGGGACCCCCTGTTCCCCAGCACTGTGCCTCTGGAGCCGGTGGTGGCCTAGCTGGGGATGGCAGCAGGCAGAGATCCCCAGGGCACTGCCAACCTCTGGGGTACCCCAGAGGCTTTGTGTGCTGCTCACTGCCCCCTTGTTCCAGGGGACCCTGAGCCCATGAGGGCAGTTTGTGCCCCGCAGAGAGAAGGGGACGGGGGCATCTGCGTCGAGAGACATCCTTCCTGGAGGGCCTGTCCCAGTGCAGGGCTGGGCTGACACCAGGGGCGAGGAGGGGATGTGGGTGTGGGGATCACTGGAATGGTCTTGGTGGGAACAGGGAAAGCCCTGGGGGTGGGGGTGGGTTTGGATGGTGGCAGGGCAGGTGGTTTGCATGGGAAGCTGCAGGGCTGTGTACACGGGGCTGTTCAGGGGGTGCTGGGCTGGGGAAGAGCGGGTGCCCTGTGCAGGGCTGGGCACAGTGTGCAGGTGTGCGTGGGCAGGGGGCAGGTGGCCGTTGGGGTGGGAGAAGGTGCCTTGTGCGGTGGGATGGCGAATGACCCAGCAGGGCCAGACCTGCACACCCCCAGCCTTGCACAGCCCGTGGGGATAGAAGGGATCCCCGCACCACACAGGGGACAGCCTGGAGGGGAGAGGGCTCCCAGCCTGGCACCTCTGACATGGCCTGAGCAGGGGGTTCCCCCAGACCTGCAGTGCTGTGGCTTGGAGCTCTCCTGACCGGTGCCATGTTGGTGTTTGAAGGGGCTGCAGAGGTGAGGCTGGTGAATGGCGACAACGACTGTGCTGGGAGAGTGGAGGTGAAACATGAGGGCCAGTGGGGGACCGTGTGTGGTGGCTACTGGAGCATGAACGACGCGGCAGTGGTTTGTAAGCAGCTGGACTGTGGGTCTGCTGTTGGAGCTCCTCAGTATGGACACTTTGGGCCAGGATCTGGCCCCATTTGGCTGGATGATGTTGGCTGTAATGGAACCGAGTCTGCCCTGTCTGACTGCCCACACAGAGCATGGGGTGAACATGACTGTGATCACAGATTCGACGCTGGAGTGAGGTGTTCAGGTAAGGCGACAGCCTGTTCTCCATCTTTAGGGTGGGTCAGGGGAAGGGACCTGGCTGTGCCCTCAGGGAGCAACAGGCCAGGACCTGACGCCATTCAGCTGGATGATGTTGGCTGTAATGGCACTGTATCTACCCTGTCTGACTGCCCACACAGAGGATGGGGTGAACATAACTGCATTCATGCTGCTGATGCTGGGGTGATGTGTTCAGGTAAGGGGACAGCCTGTTCCCCACCTCTGGGGATGTGACAGGGGAAGAGACCTTGCATGTGTCCTCAGGGAGCAACAAGTGGGCACTGGAGCACTGCCCAATGTGGTCGGTCACACTGCTGAGCTGGGACTGACATTGCTGGTGTTCCCAGTGCCTGTGAAAAGCCCAGAGGGAGCCTAGCCCAGGCTGAACTAACCCTGCCACAGTGTCTCAGCCTCTTTTCAGTCAGTGTATTGGGCTGCAGATGAATCCTCCATCCCTGCCCTGGGGTGTCCACTGATCCCCACTGGTCTCCACCCATTCTGCCAGCTCCCAGACAACAGTGCTGAGGGTCCCTGTGCTGGAGAAACCAGGGGGACTTGCTTGGCACTGCACACCTTGGAGGAAGGGCATGAGATGGCTGGTCCCCTGGGTCATTCCCCTTCACAGGCATGAGTACCTCAACTGAATCAAAAGGGCTTTTCAGAGAGCATGAGTGCTTGGCCCTGGGCTCGGCTGTGTGGTCCAGCCAGCTCCTGCAAGGCTTGGGAGCTTGGCGTCTGCCTGACTCTGGCTGCTCCCTTCTGCATCACTGCATGCACAGGCTGGTACTGGAACGTCCCTGGAGCTGTGACAGCCCCACAGAGACATAGCCCCATGCAGGCAGTGCTGACCTGCTGCCCAGCCTCTCCTGCCTGCCCATGGTTCCCCACACTGCCCCATGAAACAGAGGCTTTGGCAGCATTTTCTGACTCTCGTCTGTGCCTGCTGTTAACCTTTGAGCCAGCATGAGCCCAGGGGGACATGCAGGTCTCCTGTCCCTCTGCCTGGACGTTGGCTTGGGACCTGTGCACCTGTGGACAGAGCCCTGTGTGCCTGGCTGAGGACACCCCCTCCGAGCAGGCATCGGAGAGGGCTGGACAGGCACCAGCCATGGTAACTGCTGCACCCTTTCTGTGCTCTGTGACATCTCCCCCTAACAGCAACCTCCCAACAGCCCAGAACAGCCCTGGGAGCAGGGTGCATTTCTGGCTGCGTCAAGGAGATGGTCCTGCCTGGTCGCAAGCTCTGCAGGAGCTGAGCAGGCTGCAGCAGTCATTATCATCTGGGCCAGTTCTCCCGGGCCAGAACTGCGCACACCACACTGCAGTGCTGGTGGGACCATGCCGGGCAGCACAGGGCACGTTGTGCAGCAGCAGATTGTGCGAGCAGTGCCTGGTGCTGCAACAGACACATACCCTTCGGTGCTGTGATGGTGTAGAGAAGGTGTGCAGGGGGTCGGGTGTGTTTGTGTTACCAAGAGTCCTTCAAGAGCTTCCTCTGGGATGTTCAATGGGTGGTTTGGTCATGGCTTGCTTGGAGGTGATGCAGGATGTGGTCATGTATCTGTCAGAGGACTCTGGGAACTCCAGTTACTTTGTTTGTTCCAGGCTTTGTCCGGCTGGTAGAAGGGAAGAGCCGCTGCTCAGGACGTGTGGAGATCCATGATGGGGACCAGTGGAAAACTGTCTGTGACTCCCACTTTGGTCCCAAAGCTGCTGCCGTGGTCTGCAGGGAGCTGCAGTGTGGTGTGGCCCTGCCTGTCGCTGGGGCAGCTCAGTTTGGAGAAGGGGTGGGTCCCATGTGGGATGGAGAGCTGCAGTGTGTGGGGAATGAATCCCTCCTCATCTCCTGCCCCAGGGGGTCCCGCAGGGACCAGCCCTGCACCCACATGAGCAGCGCTGCTGTCACCTGCACACGTAAGGACTCAGGGTGGGGTGTTGAACACTGGGTGAGCTCCAGCCTGAGGGGGGGCAGGTTGTGCCTGTGGAGACAAGGGAACTGGGGTAACTGTTCCCACAGGCTGGCAGAGAGGTGACCTTCCTGGGGCATCCTAGACAAGGGCAGGGCAGGGCTGATGCCCGAGGACAAGGAGGGGGCATGGGTTGGGAGGGCTCACTGGCATCATCCTGTTGCACCACAGGGGACACAGAAAGGCGTGAGGGTGGAGGATGAGCTGGGAGATGCCCAGGGCAGGCTGTGGTCCAGGGGAGCTCAGGACCCGGGCAGAAGCAGCAGTGTGTGCTTGGGGGAGCCGTGGTGGGGGCAGGTCTCTTCTCAGGGTGCTGGCTGGGGAGGAGCGGGTGCCCTGGGTGGGTATGAGCCGGGGGTCAGTTTGCAGGGGGCCATTGGTGTGGGAGGAAGTGCCAAAGTCTGTCGGCGCATAATGACCCATCAGGGTTGGAGGTGGGCATCCCCAGCCTTGCACAGCCCATGGGGATAGAAGGGAACCCTGCACTGCCCTGGGGACAGCCTGGAGGGCAGTGGGCTCCCACCCTGGCACCTCTGGCTCCACCTGAGCAGGGGTTCCCCCAAACGCACAGTGCTGGGTCTCAGCACTGTCCTGACTGGTCCTGTGTCAGTGTTTGAAGGGGCTGTGAACGTGAGGCTGGTGGACGGCGACAACCACTGTGCTGGGAGAGTGGAGGTGAAACAACAAGGCCAGTGGGGGACTGTGTGTGGTAACTACTGGGACATGCAGGATGCTGCAGTGGTTTGTAAGCAGCTGGACTGTGGGTCTGCTGTTGGAGCTCCTCAGTACGGAGGCTTTGGGCCAGGATCTGGCCCCATTTGGCTGGATGATGTTGGCTGTAATGGCACCGAGTCTGCCCTGTCTAACTGCCCACATGCAGGATGGGGTGAACATGACTGTGTTCATGCTTTTGACGCCGGAGTGATATGTTCAGGTAAGGGGACAGCCTGTTCTCCACGTTTGGGTCTGGGATAGGGGACAAGGTATCTGGCTGTGCCTTCAGGTTGCAACAGCCTAATGCCAGAGCAGGGCCCGGTGTGGCTGGTCGAACTGCCGATCTGGGACTGTCATTGCTGATGTCCTCGGTCCCTGGGGAAAGCCCAGTGGGAACCTGCCCCAGGGTGCCCCTACCCTGCCTGGCCCCTGAGGTGGCTCAGATGAATCCCTCTGCCCTGCCCTGATGTGTCTGTTGGTTCCCAACTTTCTCCTCCCTTTCACCCAGGACCCATCTGGCAGCAGTGAGGTCCAGGTCCCCCCATGCCAGAGGCACCAAGAGTGACTCATGCAGCCACCCACAGCCTTGGGGAAGGGCATGAGATGGATGAGGAATTTTGGGTTGTGCCCCTGGCAGACAAGGGTCCCTTGGCCCAAGCAAAGGTATTGCTTGGAGAGGAGGAGTGCTGGGCTTGGGCAGAGGAACAGGGTGGCACGTGGCACCTCATTCCTCCCCCAGGGTCACCCCACAAGAGCGTGTCCAGGGGGACAAAAGCCCGTCCAGGAGTGCTGCCTCGCTGTCCAGCCTCTCGTGTCTGTCCCAGCCTCTGGCTGCCTTGCGCTTTTGGGTTTGCCAGCACTTTACTGGCTCTCCTCTGTACCTGCCCTTGCACTGGGAGCTCGTGTAAGCCCAGGGTTGCTCTTCTGTCCACTCTCCTGCCCTCTGCCCAGCTGTTGGCCATGGACATGTGTGCCCAGCAGTGCACTCTGGTCATGCCTGAAGACCTCTTTCCCCGCAGGCGCCGGAGCGGGAGGCTGGCACAGACACTGACCACAGGTACAGCCTGACTGTACCTTTGCCCTGTGACATGTCTCATCTACCAGCAGCACCCCAACGGCCCAAGACCCCCCTGGAACAGGGTGCATTTCGGGTGGCACCAAGGAGTTCCTCACGCTGGGCCCTGAGCTTGGTGGGGCAGAGCAGGCTGCAGCAGCCAACAGTGCCTGGGACCATTTCCCCAGACTCCAAGTGCTCTGGGTGCTGCAGTGGCCAGGGACCAGCGCTGGGTAGCCCAAGGTCTCTGGGGCAGCAGCAGTTTGTCTGAGAGATTCCTGTGGCTGTGAGTTTGGAAGAGAAGCAAGCCCACAAGTGCTGTGCTGATTTCTAAGGAGCAGCAGGGGGGGAACGATGTTTTTGTGCCATCAGCACCCCCTGAGAGCAGCTGGCGTGGTCATGGGGCTTTTTGCCTTTGACCACCTTGGAGATCATATGGGACATGATCAGGGGACTGCCAGAGGGTTGTGGGAACACTCAGGGGTCCTTGTGTGCTCCAGGATCTGTCTGGCTGGTCAGACGGAATAGCCCCTACTAAGGATGTACAGTGATACATGATGAGGACGCTGGGAAAACTGTTTGCATCTCACACTTTGATCCCAAAGTTGCCAACATGGTCTGCAGGCTCTTCAGCGAGTCTGCAATAGACACATCCCCTTGAGTGCTGTGATGGTGTAGAGAAGGGGTGCAGGGGGGCCTGGATGTCTTTGTGTCACCAACACTCCCCCAACAGCTTCCTCTGGGACGTGCAAGGGGCCATTTGGTCATGGCTTGCTTGGAGGTGATGTGGGAACGTGGGCATTTAACTGCCAGAGAGCACTCAGAGGTTTTTTTTTTCCCAGGCTTTGTCCGGCTGGTAGAAGGGAAGAGCCACTGCTCAGGACGTGTGGAGATCCATGATGGGGACCAGTGGAAAACTGTCTGTGACTCCCACTTTGGTCCCAAAGCCGCTGACGTGGTCTGCAGGGAGCTGCAGTGTGGTGTGGCCCTGCCTGTTGCTGGGGCAGCTCACTTTGGAGAAGGGGTGGGTCCCATGTGGGATGGAGAGCTGCAGTGTGTGGGGAATGAATCCCTCCTCATCTCCTGCCCCAGGGGGTCCCGCAAGGACCAGCCCTGCACCCACATGAGCAGCGCAGTTGTCACCTGCACACGTAAGGACTCAGGGTGGGGTGTTGAACACCGGGGATGTGGTGGGGGTCGGGGAAGAGAGCAAGGACTGTGCTGGGCTGGGCGTGAGGACAGGAGGGCTGATGGGTTGTCTGCAGCATGAAAATAGTGCAGAGGGAGAAGAAAGGCATGCTGTGCCTCTGGCCTCTACGCCAGCTTCTGAGGGTACAAGAGCACCAATCCACCCTCAGCCCTCCTCCTCTCTCCCCAGAGTACACAGGCTTCAGGCTGGTGAACGGCAGCACGGCGTGTGCGGGGAGGGTGGAGGTCCAGGTGCTGGGGACCTGGGGGACCCTCTGTGCCTCCCGCTGGGATCTCTCGGATGCCCACGTTCTCTGTCGTCAACTCAACTGCGGGTTTGCCGAGTCCCTTCCTGGAGGAGGGCATTTTGGGAGAGGACTCGGACCAGTCTGGAGAGACTCATTCCACTGTGACGGGACTGAAGTCCACCTGGGACAGTGCCCAGTGATCACCCTGGGGGCCTCACCGTGCTCCCATGGGAACAACGCCGCTGTCATTTGCTCAGGTGAGTGCTGGGAAAATGCAGCATTGAATCCCTTTGCCCCTTGTGTGTGACATGGCCACCCAAAGCAGGGGTCCCATGGCAGTACCAGGCTGAATTTCTCCCTGGAGAAAGCACTGTGTCCCCAGGAGCCTTCTGGAGGGCTTTGCCTGGTCAGGCTGACCGCTGTGCTGTGGGAGAGCTGAGGACTGAATGGAGGCAGGCACCTGCCCTCAGGGTGGCGGCTTAGGCCCCTGTGCCACTGCAAGGCCTGGGCTCCTGTATTTCTCTCCTGTGGGACGAGCCCAGGACAGGGCTGCGGGGCTCTGCTCCATCCCTCTGGCTACAGACAACCGCATGCCATCCCCACAGAGAGCCCTGCAGAGCCTCATCCCACCGCCCAGGCAGGAGCAGGAGCTGCCTGGGTGCCCCCAGCAGCAGCAGAGCTGGGTGTGAGCTGCAGAGCAGGCACGGGCTTTGCCCTCTCCTCTTGTCAGCACAAGGCTCAGACTTGTCCTGTTTGGTTGGAAAAGTCCCCCTTGCCCTCCTCCCTGAAGGGTGCCATGCTCCCCAGTGCTGCCGATGGCAGTGGCATCTCTGCTCTCCCCAGGCTCAGCCGGCTTTGCATCCCTGCGGCTGGTGGGTGGAGGGAGCCGGTGCGACGGGCGAGTGGAGATCTTGCAGCACGGGACGTGGGGCAGAGTCCTGGATGACCAGTGGGACGTGCAGGAGGCCAACATGGTGTGCCGGCAGCTGCAGTGCGGACAGGCAGAGGCAGCCTACAACCCCCCAAAGGCTGAGCGAGGGACGGGCCCCGTAGGGCTGCGAGGGGTCCGGTGCACAGGCAATGAGACCAAGCTGACCCTCTGCAACACCTCCCTGCCCGAGAGTGCACTGGCGGAAGGGGTTGCAGAGGACGTGGGAGTCATTTGCTGGGGTGAGCAGTGCTTCATGGGCCCCCCAGATGATGGGGTGTGTGGGTAGCCAGGCCCTGACAGCCACTGGGGTTTCTCCCCACTGCAGGGAGCCGGCGGGTCCGTCTGGTGAATGGGTCTGGGCGCTGCGCCGGGAGAGTGGAGATCTACTACCAGGGCAGCTGGGGGACCATCTGCGATGACGACTGGGACCTGGCTGATGCTGCTGTCGTTTGCCACCAGCTGGGCTGTGGAGGGGCGGTGGAGGTGGCGAGCTCTGCTCGGTCTGGGGAAGGCTCTGGGCAGATCTGGCTGGATGGCGTGACCTGCTCTGGGGACGAAGCTGCTCTCTGGGACTGCCCTGCCAGGCCCTGGGGGCAGCACGACTGCGGGCACAAAGAGGATGCGGGAGTCATCTGCTCAGGTCTGTGCTGGCAGCTGTGGTGGGAGACTGCTGCCGGGGATGCCAGGACGTGGGGAGGGCCAGGCATGGACAAGGCTGTCCCTGGCTGCCACTGAGCCCCAGCATGATCCTGTGGACACCCATGCATGGGCACCCTCAGTCCCTCTGGGGCTCCCTGGGGAGCTCAGCCGTCCCCGAGTGTTAGCAGGAAGGGCAGGGGTGTCTGTGCATCAGGGACTTCTCTCTGCCCCCGGGTGCAAGGGGCACGTGCTGGCCCTGCCCCTGCCTGGCTGAGGGCCTGGGGAGTGCAGAGGTGTCCTGGCTCCCACAGCCCCACACCAGCCTCTTCCCCCTTCCTGCCTTTCCTCCCAGAGTTCCTGGCCCTCAGGCTGCAGAACAGCGACGGCTGCTCCTGGCGCCTGCAGGTTTTCTACAACGGGACGTGGGGGAGCATTTGCTCCAACTCGATGACTCTCAGCACGGTGTCGCTGGCATGCAAGGAGCTGGGCTGCGGGGACGGAGGATCCCTGGAAAGACGCCTGCCCTATGGCAAGGTGTCTGGCCCTGCGTGGCTGGATAATGTGCAGTGTGGGGAGAAAACCAGCTCCTTCTGGCAGTGTCCCTCCACTGCCTGGGACCCGCAGTCATGTGAAGACCTGCGAGACGAGATCCACATCACCTGCGATGGTAACTCTGAGCCACTTGGGCACAGTGTCACCCCAGCTCCTGCTTTCCTCTATGCACAGCCAAATGCAGAGGGGCTATTCCTTTCCATGTCAGACCCTTCTGCTGCCGGTGGCACAAACATGACCAAAGCCACAAAAGTGCAGCAGCAGTTGTAACCCAGGTTGCCAGCAGCACCTGGGGCAGGCAGAGATATCTCCAGGGGAGGTCTCAGAAGAGATCACACAGGCTTCAGAAGAGCCTCCCCTCCATAGACACACTACTGCTGCTCTGTGAACCAGGGACCTTTAGGGGCTGAGCAATCAGGGTCCCCCCAGTCCTGCGCGTGTCCCCTGAATGACCGGGCTTCAGTTGCTGCCATGACCAAGATGGTACAGGGAGGCACAAGCAGAGCTCAGCCTCGCTCTCTTCTGCACCATCCCACACAGCAGCCCCTTCACTTCAGTGTTTCTTTCTTCAGGGGCACGCCCAGAAATGTCCCCGGAGCCATTGGCCCCATGCCCCAACTCCACGAGCTGCACAGGTATTGAGCTGCTCCTCTGTGTCCCCTTCTTGTGTGGTAGGGCTCTGCCTGCTGTCTCAGTGCCATGGGAGGTCTTTGCCTTCTGCAGACAGGGAGAAGATTCGTGCCGTGGGAGGCGAGGACGGGTGCTCGGGCAGAGTGGAGGTGTGGCACCGTGGCTCCTGGGGGACGGTGTGCGACGACTCCTGGGACATGCGGGATGCCGAGGTGGCGTGCAGGCAGCTGGGCTGTGGTCCTGCGGTGTCTGCCCTGAATGAGGCTGCATTTGGGATGGGGCAAGGCCCCATCTGGCTGGAGCAGGCGGAGTGCCGGGGGACAGAGCCATCCCTGCAGGACTGCTGGGCCCGGCCCGGGGATGGCGGTGCTTGCCGGCATAAAGAAGACGCTGCCGTGCGCTGCTCAGGTGAGCGGCAGGGCTGGGACCCCTTGCTGGAGTATTGGCAGGGAGATGGGGAAGGTGTTTTGTCAATTGGTCCTGGCATGGCCCCTGACCTCCAAAGAGCAAGAGCGTTCCTGCAGAGTGCAGGAGCCTGGTGCCAGGCAGGGAGCAGCCTGGGTGGAACTGGGTGTCCTCTGGGCACTGCCCGTGAGCCCCTAAAGCCCCAAAGCTAACTCCGCGGCTGCCTGTGCCATCCTCCCTGCTGCCCAGAGCAGAGACCCTGGCCCCTGTCCTGGCCTACTTTTCTGGCGCTACTGGAGCGGCAATTTGTGTGGGATGTGTGAGGGACATGTACAGACACACACTTGGTGTGTTGGGGAGGAGGGTCCCCAATACCTGCACACCCACCCTCTCAGCCCAGCTCTCCTTTTCCTCCTCTGCAGCTACACCCAGGACAGCAGCATCCCCAACCTGAGCAGGTAATTGGTCCTCTTGCCTGAGGCTGGGTATCTCTGGGGCCAGGCTGTGACCCACAGCTGGATGGAAGGGGCTCCTTGCTAGGCCGGGAAACTCCCAGGAGGAGGCACTGGGGTGGTGGTGGTGGAGTTGGGGAGGGTTGGAATGTACTCAGCAGGGTGGAAGCTTGCCCATCAGTCCACCCTGGGACCCTCCACCCCCTCCTGCCTTGTGTGATGGGTGTCAGGGCTGGTGCTGCCCCCTCCTCTCCCACACCTGGTGCTGCCCCTTCCATGTTCTTACCCATACAGGTCCCACTCGGGGCCGTTTCCCCAGCAGCGGGAGAGTCTCTGTGCCCGTCATCATCTGCATCATCCTGGGGGCCCTCCTCTGCCTGCTCCTGGCCCTCCTGGCTGGGCAAGTGCTAAGGGCCAGGGCAGGACGCAGAGGTGGGTCCTTCCACAGCAGTCCCAGGGGGAGATGCCTCCTGCAAGGGCTGTGGGGTGTCAGTGAGGGGCACAGGCAGAGCTGGAGGGGATGAGACTGTGTGCTGCCACCTGTCCCATGCACCGCCCCATTGACTGCCTGGCCATGGGGCATCAGCATTAAGGTTTAGAGAGAGCCCAGAGGCATGGGGGGCTAGCACTGGGGCAAGGAGAGAAATGGCAGACTGGGGACGGCCAAGGCTGGCAGTGCTCTGGGTAGTGCTGGAAGGGGCTCTCGGGCAACAGAGATGACAGGAGGTGTGTGGGGCAGTAGGGTCCATGTCTGAGGTGTCAGATCCTCAGCCTGTCCCTCTGCCGAGCCCTGCCCCCACCATGGCAGGGCAGGGGCCCTGCTGTAGACCCATGGGGCGGATAGGGAGCAGCTCCAGGTGGAGAGGAAACATGGGAGCTGCTCCAGGGTCAGACAAGGGGTGCATGTCCCAGGGGCCAGAGGGGCATGAGAGCTGTCTCTGAAAGGATGATGCGAGGGTGATGCTGCCCCAGATGATCTCCACAGCAACGTTGCCCTCACTGGGGGTGCTGCAGCCGTGCCTGGACAGTGCAGTGGGTCTGTGCTGTCAGACCAGTCCTGGGCTGGCCCAAGCAACAGGTCCGGGGGAGCACAGTGGGATCCATCACCCCTCTGCCTCTCCCTGTGCCAGCCCTGCCTCTGTCCCCAGGCTCCAGGAGAGCTCAGGAGCTCTTTCCCGAGGCCGTGTACGAGGAGATCGGTTACAGCCCAGTGTGGGAGAAGCAGACGAGGTTTGGTCGCTCAGGTGGGTGTGGGTCCTCCCTGGAGGCACATCTGCAGGACCCTTTCCCCTGTCCCCAACCCAGAGATGATCCCCTGAAGCCCCCCACACTGTGGTCCCTGTAGCACTGGGGCCATGTTGTCTGTGGGGGAGTTTCCAGGGTGTGGGTCCAGGAGAGGAGCTTTCTCCCCACTGTCTTTGCCCGTCCCAGCTGCACAGCCCCTCTCTTCCTGCCCCTGCACCCCATGTGACACCTGAGGAGTGAGGGAAGGGGCTGTCCTAGGGCAGCTCTGGGAGCACCTTGGAGACACTTTTTGTCCTGGGGGAGCCGTTTAAATTCCCCGCCCTCCTCCTCATGCAGTCCCAGCTCTGTGGGTCCCCCTTCCCCAGCAGCGCTGACCATGAGACAGGTCAGTGGGGCTCGCTCCATACCACCTGCTGTGCATCTCTCCAGGCTCCTATGCAGAGGAGTCCCTGACCCAACTGCAGCCCTACCCTGGGGACACCAAGGAGGAGGATGGTCTGAAATCAGCACCGGGTAATGGAGACAGGAAGGTGTTGGTCTCCCTGTAGACATGTGATGGACAGAGGTGTCATTGAGTGTCACCATGAGAGATGGGGAGGACATGGGGGTCTCCTGTGGTGCTGCCAATACCAGTGTCTCAACCCTGTGTTTCCATGTGCATCGTCCTATCCTCTGCTCTGCAGGACATATCTTCTCACTGTCAGCAGCTTCTCTCTCCTTTCAGATGTTCTTGTTGTGCCTGGAGGCAACCCAGCAGATGGCTATGATGATGCCAAGGAGGTTCCTGACTTTGGGGAGGGTGCTGCTCCTGAGCAGGGAGCTTGGGAAATGCCCAGGGTGCCAGAGGAGGGAGCAGGCTCCAGGGATGCACTCGGAGGTGAGAGGGAAAGATAGCGCTGCTGGTTCCTGGGGTGCCATCCCTGGTGCCACCCCTGTCGCTATGGTCATGACACCCAAACCTCCTGGGGATGGGGAACCTGCCGCGGGAGCTTTCCTTGGAGGGACTGTGGGTGGGAGAAGGAGCCGAATGTGGTGAGGAGCAGGGAGGAAGGTGATGTACAGACCCCATGGGCCAACTGCACTGTCCTGCCTTGCTGCTTGCAGGGGGCAGCCTGCGCTCCTGGAGAAGTGCTGGGGTCCCTGGAGCTGCAGGAGACACCTCGTCCCTGTGCCTGGGGAGCATGGGCTATGATGATGCTGAAGAGGTGTCTGTGGCACATCCCCATGAGGACACAAAGGCTGTGACACCGCAGCTTGGTGCACAACAGTCCCTGAGCCCCAGGCCAGGAGAGCACATCCCTGCTGTGCAGCTGGGTGCAGCCAGGAGGGAGGAGAGCTCTGTGCAGCTGGGAGAGCTGTGAGCACCAGGGAAACATCTCCCTTTACCACGCGCAGCAGAAACCACCTGCAGTTTCCTCTATTTTTATTCCCGCTTTTACACTGTGCGTCCATATTGGTTCTTATTAAAAGTCTCTGAAGGCTTTGACCCAGAGCTGGGGCTTGCCTGCCCAGATGTTGGGTCACCTCCCTGAGGCTGATAAGGGGGAGCAGAGAACGATGACACAGTGGTAGGCAAGGGGCACATCTCAGGGACAGTAGGCTCGGGGTCAGGCTGTGGGGCTGCAAGAGCCCATGGTCCCTGGGGAATAATCCTGCTGACAGAGACATTTCCATGCTGCTGGCCATGGGCAGTTTCTAGTCAAAATGGCTCTCTGGTATATCCAGTGGTACACCCCAGCGGCAACATCCATTTCCTCACCCTCGGGTTTCCAGCTGCTCTTTGTCCCAGGCCCTGCCTGGGCCACGCTGGTCCCCCAGTGCAGAGGCCATGCCAGAGCTGCTATGTCAGGGTAAGCCCTGGGCTGTGGCCCCACAGAAGTGAGCCCTAAGGTGGCCGAGTCCCCTGAACACCCCAGCCATCCCCAGGGTGGATCATGACCCACGGATTACCTCCCACAATGGTGAGGATGCAGCCTTGCTCCCCACTGCCCCAGCACAGGGTGCAGAGCCACTTTCTGGGACACACGGGCTGAGATTCCCTCTCCTCATGCTCTGCCAGGAGCCCAGTCTCCATGGGCTGTTCCATGGGCTCCAGCCCGCACCTGCCTGAGGCTGGGGAGTCAGGGCAAAAGCAGCCCTGGAGATGCTGGGGATTGAACCCAGGACCTCCCACATGCAAAGCAGGCGCTCTGCCACTGAGCTACATCCCCTTGACACCTGCCAGCAGGAGAGACACTCTCCTCCCATGATGTGTCTATGACGAGCACAGTCCTGTTGTCCCCTGCGTGCCCAGGGACCCTCTGCAGAAAACAGCACTTGAACCCTTCTGAGGTGGGCAAGCTGGGACTGCCTCTGTGCTGGGGCCTGATCCTAGCACAGGGCTGCACTGCAGAGTGCTGCCCCTTCAACGCCTCTGCAGGGCAATGGGGCAGAAGGAGGCCCTTGCTGCAGGTGCTGCTCCCACGCTCTGGCCCACTGCGGGATGGGTCGATGGAGAGGAGAAAACCCCTTCCCGTGAGCCTCCTCTGCCACCCAGGGCAACAGCCCTCTGTGCCACATCTGTCCCCAACTCCACAGCAGGAGCAGTGCAACAGGGTGAGGGAAATGCCCTGCCTGGGGTGAGGTGCCCGCAGGCTCCAATGAAATACCAGGGCATGCTGTGGAGGGGACGTGGTGGCAGAAATCTTATATCCCTCCTCCAGGCACCAGGCCTCCCCCTGCAGCCCTCTGTTCCCCAGCATCTCTGGAGGTGACTTGAAGAGCAGGCTTCCATCTCCATGGGGTGGGCATGGGGGTTGGGCTCAGGGACCTTCCCATTCCTTCAGCACTGATGACTGTCCTGGCAGCAAAGCAGTGCCCTGGGACAGCCCTGGCTGGGGTCTCTGTGGCAGGGTGGGTGTGTGTGTTCAGCTGGTAACTCAAAGGCTGATGGTTTGACCACATGCAGGGATGGTGTCCTCATGGTGGCACAGCTTTGACAATTGTGTTGCCCAATGCCATAGAGTTTTCCCTGCTGAGCCCCTGCCTGGCATGGGGGTTTGGGGGAATCAAAAGCAGACCACAGTGCCTGTGAACTTCTGGAGTGGTTGAGTGGAGTTAAGGGGATGGACTGCTCACCTCTTCTGCTTTGCACACATGACCCCAAAACCCATCCTCAGCAATGACTCTCCCGTTCTTGCTCAAGAAACACATAGAAGGACTCTTCTGGAGCAGTGATAATCCTGCAGGCACTACCCCTGCGGCCAAGCGTGTTCAAGCTCGTGCTCAAAGCTGACAAGACAGTAACTGTGCTTGGACAGACAGTCTCTCCCTCTCACCACCTCTCACTTGTGCTCAGTCACAACAAAAGCCAAACTTCTCTGCAGGTGCATCCCTAAGGAGCCAGCTGTGAGGCAGCAGAACTCCACAGGGTTAGAACATGCACGTTGCTGTGCAACTATAGTCCAGTATGTGCCATTCCTTGGCCTGACTGGGGAGAGGCTGAGGCTGGAGACAGAGGGAGATGTGCTGGGTCACAGCTGTCACTGTGTTCCTGGGGGGCGAGCAGGGCTCTGTAGCGGCAAGAGGTTGCAAGAGGGGAGCCCAGCAGCTTGTTGGAGCTCATGAGCAGCTCTTTCTTCCTCTGTGCAGGGACTGATGGCTGTGAGGGGCTGCAGCTGGTCTAGCCAGTGCAGTCTGGTGGGTGAGTCTATTTGGGCACGGCTTTGCCAGCTGTCCTTGACACATCAGAGGTCTCGCTGTGACAGACCTCTGGAGGGAGGGTGCTGCCATTCAGGCCTCAGCTCCAGGGAGTGCCTCTCCCTGGGACTGGGGGGACAGTGGCCTCCCCCATGGGCAGTATGCTCTGGTCTGCAAGCTGAGGTCCAGGTGCAGGATGTGTGTGAGGAGGGGAGCAGTCTGTGCACCATCAAGAATGACAAAGAGGAGAGAGACAAGGTCTTTGCAGAGACCCCACAAAGGAAAGGTGCCAATTGCTGTGGAGCAGGGAAGGAGGGACAGATGGAGAGCACCCCAAAGAAGCACTGAATGGAGAGTCCTGTTGAGGGGAAGGCTGGGGACTTGTGGAGCAAGAGGAAGGCTCCTTCTAACCCGCAGATCTGCAGCTACAGTGCAGGGGCAGTGCTCTGGCAAGAGGCGAAGGAGCAAGGAGGACAGGGTAGGCTGGAAGAAGCAGGCAGGCTCTGCAAAAAACTGAGCGAGGATACCACTGTATCAGCCCAGGGTTGAACCAGGGACGTTTCGATGTTCTGTCTAATGCTCTGCCAGCTGAGCTACTTCAGCCCTGCCCCAGCAGCCCTTGTCCCAATTCCATCCCTGCCAGGCCACAGGCTGACACACATGAGGAGCATTCCTTGGGGAGGGTCCCAGGGAAGAGCCTTTCTCAGCCCGTCCTCTCCCTGCCTCCATGGCCAGGTGGGCTCCAGATTTGGGTGGAGGCCAGCTTACACTGGGCATGCCAAAATGTGTGTGGGACTTCAGTCCAAACGTGACAGTGGCAAAGCAGGTGGGCCTGCCAGGCACGTGTAACTGCAAAGGCTGAGGGTGGAAGAAGTCTGGGGCTGTTGGAAGACCTTATCTCCTTCCCCATGGAAGGCCTCCTCCCCACCCTTTTTTCCCCAGCTCAGCTTCACTCCTTTATTCCCAACTCTTCTACCTCCTCCCCTCTGAGCAGCGCTAGGCCATGGGGAATGGGGTTGTGGTCAGTCCAGAACACTTCCTGCCTGCTGCTCCGTCCTTCTCACACTTTTCCCATGGGGTCCCTCCTACAGGCTACAGTCCTTCAAGATGAACCTGCTCCACTCTGGGCTCTCCACAGGCCACAGTTCTTTCAGGAATTACCCAACTTCTCCAGCATTGCGTCCTCCACGGACTGCAGGGCTTACATTGTCCACCATGGTCTTCTCCATAGGCTGCAGGAAAATACCTGCTGTGCTGTGGTATTCTGCTTGGGCTGCAGGGGAATATCTGCTCTGGTGCCTGGACCACCGAGGGGGTGGTTCTCCTCCTTCTTCACTGACCATAGTGTTGCAGGGCTGTTTCTTACCTGTTTTTTTTCCACTAACTCCTATTCCAGTCTGGCAGTTGTGCCCCTTCTTAAATACATTTTCACACCCGTTCCACCAGCTTTGTTGCTGGGCTCAGTTTTGGCCAGCGGTGGGTCTATTTTGGAGCTGGCTGGACCCAGCCCTGTCTGGCATGGAGGCAGCCCTTGGTCTTCTCTCACAGAGGTCACACATGCAGCCTCCTCGCTACCAAAACCTGGACATGGACACCAATGCACTGTGTAAATCTTTGCCTTGCTAAATGGTGTCCCCTGCTCTTCCCTCATCAAGAAATCCAACCTAGTTGCTGGGGAGGAAGAGAGAGCAAGAGAGAAGGCCTTGATGCTGTGAAAGCACTCCTCCGCAAATAGGTACAACACTGGTGTATTATAACACTGTGGTCACTGTCCTGGTTTTGGCTGGGATAGAGTTAATTTTCTTCTTGTGGGGGTGGTTACAGCAATGGAAGCAGAACAATTGGCAGCGCAGAGGCAAACCCATCTGGGCTGCAGCACTGTGGCAAGATATTGCTGCCCGAGTAGAGAACCTGGTTGTAAAAGTACGTCACGTAGATGCTCACGTACCCAAGAGTCGGGCCACTGAGGAACATCAAAACAACCAGCAGGTGGATCAGGCTGCTAAGATTGAAGTGGCTCAGGAGGATCTGGACTTGCAACATAAGTGTGAATTATTTATAGCTCGATGGGCCCATGACACCTCAGGCCATCAAGGAAGAGATGCAACATATAGATGGGCTCGTGATCGAGGGGTGGACTTAACCATGGACACTATTGCACAGGTTATGCATGAATGTGAAACATGCGCTGCAATTAAACAATCCAAGCGGTTAAAGCCTCTGTGGTATGGAGGGCGATGACTGAAATATAAATATGGGGAGGCCTGGCAGATCGATTCTATCACACTGCCACAAACCCACCAAGGGAAGCGCTATGTGCTTACAATGGTGGAAACAATGACCGGATGCCTGGAAACATATCTTGTGCCCCATGCCACTGCCCGGAACACCATCCTGGGCCTTGAAAAGCAAGTCCTGTGGCGACATGGCACCCCAGAAAGAATTGAGTCAGAAAACGGGACTCATTTTCGAAACAAGCTCATTTACACCTGGGCCAAAGAGCATGGCATTGAGTGGGTATATCACATCCCCTATCATGCACCAGCCTCTGGGAAAATTGAACGATACAATGGACTGTTAAAAACTACACTGAGAGCAATGGGTGGTGGGACGTTCAAACATTGGGATACACATTTAGCAAAGGCCACCTGGTTAGTCAACACTAGAGGATCTGTCAATCGAGCTGGCCCTGCCCAATCAAAACTTTTACGCACTGTAGAAGGGGATAAGTTCCCTGTAGTGCACATAAAAAACATGCTGGGGAAGACAGTCTGGGTTACTCCTGCCTCGGGCAAAGGCAAGCCCATTCGTGGGATTGCTTTTGCTCAAGGACCCGGGTGCACTTGGTGGGTAATGCGAGAGGACGGGGAAGTCCAATGTGTACCTCAAAGGGATTTGATTTTAGGTGAGAATAGCCAATGAACCAAATGGTATAATGTCAATTGTTGTATAATACTATGTGTCATCACTTTTTCAATAAGGATCACCCAGATTAATGAAGAAGGAACTTCAACGAAAGTAAGCAAAGTGCAGTGGTGATGGAACCAGAACTGGCTTCAACATGCAACAATCCAACACCACATACCATCTCTTCTGCCCTGAAGGACTATTATGACGGATGGAGCCCAAAGCCATGGACTAAATGAACTTAATTGTAGTAGAAGGGGTAGAACCCGGGCATGACGTAAATGGTATAGAATAAGGGGTGGATACTGTCCTGGTTTCGGCTGGGATAGAGTTGATTTCCTTCCTAGTGGCTGGTGTAGTGCTGTGTTTTGGGTTTTAGTAATACTGATAACACACCGATGTTTTGGCTGTTGCTAAGCGGTATTTACACTTGTCAAGGACTTTTTTTCCCAGCTCCCCATGCTCTGCCAGGTGCCCAAGAAGCTGGGAGGGGACACAGCCAGGATTGTTGATCCAAACTGACCAAAGGGCTATTCCATACCATATGACGTCATGCTCAGTATATAAAGCTGGGGAAGAAGAAGGAAGGGGGGGACATTGGGAGTGATGGTGTTTGTCTTCCCAAGTAACTGTTAAGCGTGAGGGAGCCCTGCTTTCCTGGAGATGGCTGAACACCTGCCTGCCCATGGCAAGGAGTGAATGAATTCCTTGCTTCGCTTTGCTCGCACGCGCAGCTTTTGCGTTCCCTATTAAACTGTCCTTATCTCAACTCATGAGTGTTCTCACTTTTACTCTTCCGATTCTCTTCCCCATCCCACCACGGGGGGAGTGAGCGAGCGGCTGCGTGGTGCTCTAGTTGCCGTCTGGGGCTAAACCACGACAGAAACTCACCAAGTTTTACAAGGAGAAGTGGCCAGTCCTGCAGCCAAGACAGAATAACCCCATGTATCAGGGTAAGCCTGGAGCTGACCAGCTGAGGAGTGACCCTGAGGAGAAGTCCATAGTCACTTCAAGGGATGCTACAGAGGCCAGTGCAGCATGCTGACCACGAATAAGGCCAGCTGCATGTGGGGCTGAATTAGGAGGAGTGTGGCCACCCAGGCAAGGGGAGTTACCTCCCTCCTTGACTCAGCAGGGGTGTGGCCACATCTGAAATAATCTATGCTGGTGTGGGTCTCCATGTTCTGCAGGGGTGGGGAGAAGCTGGAGAAGGTTCAGAGGACGTCTGCTAAGGCAGAGTTAAGGGGCTGAACACATGACTTGTGTGGAGAGACTGAGGGGCTTGGGATTCTTTTGCCTTGTGACATAGAGGCTCAGGGCAATGCCACAGTAGCCTGCAGCTGCTTGAAGGCTGCTTTCAGAGAGGATGAAGCTTTTCTTTGTAGAGGAAACAGCATGAGAAAGGAAAGAGTTAGAGCCTGAGCTTGGGCATGATCAAAAATGAAATGTCACTTGAAGGGTAGTGCTGTGGTGCAACTGGTCACCGAGGGCACAGCAGTACAGCTTTGTAAGTGCAAGTTTCTTCAGCCTTTCCTTCCCTTCAGTTTTGCAAGAAGAGTCCAACCTCCAGACACCGGCGCTGAGGAAATACCCTTTTATTGCTGTCCTGGTTTCAGCTGAGACAGAGTTAATTTTCTTCGTAGTGGCTGGTATGGGGCTATGTTTTGGATTTGTGCTGAGGACAGTGTTGATAATACAGAGATGTTTTAGTTGCTGCTGTACTAGTCAAGGACTTTTCAGCTTCCCGTGCTCTGCCAGGTGCAGAAGAGGATGGGAGGGGACACAGCCAGGATAGTTGATCCAAACTGACCAAAGGGCTATTCCATATCATATGATGTCATGCTCAGTATATAAACTGGGGGGAGTTGGCCGGGGGGTAGCGATCATTGCTCGGGGACTGGCTGGCTGTCGGTCGACGGGTGGTGAGCGGTTGTAATTTTTTTTTTTTTTTTTTTAATTATATATATATGTAATTTTTTTCCCTCCCTTGGGTTTTGTTCCTCTCTCTCTCTCTCATTGTTTTTTTCCCCCTCGTTATAATTCATTATTAGTATTACTATTATTTTGTTCCAATTATTAAACTGTTATTATCTCAACCCACGAGTTTTCTTACTTTTGCTCTTTCGATTCTCTCCCCCATCCCATCGGGGGGGGGGAGTGAGCGAGCGGCTGCGTGGTGCTTGGCTGCCGGCTGGGGCTAAACCACGACAATTGCAGAGAAGTGACACGGGAGGCCAGCTGTACCGTAGTACCAGACACACGTACAGAGTCCTCTGGGTCAGACCGGCTGGGTTCATGCCCCTGGAGAAGTGCTGTGGAGGCAGACATTCCTGGATAAACTTGGTTATCACAGATAAAATACCCAAAGCACAGGAGGTTCCCGAGGTACATCGGAAATCACTTGTGAAGAGACATGCGTAGCTTATTGCTGCTGACAGAAAAATAATTGAATCAATTTCTTCAGTGCGTCTTTGAGCTCCTTATTCCTCATGCTGTAGATGAGGGGGTTCACTGCTGGAGGTAGCACCGAGTACAGAACTGCCACCAACAGGTCCAGAGCTGATGAAAAGATGGAGGGGGGCTTCAGGTAGGCAAACATGGCAGTGATCAAAAACAGGGAGACCACGGCCATGTGAGGAAGGCACATGGAAAACGCTTTGTGCCATCCATGCTTAAACGGGATCCTTAGCATGGACTTGATGATCTGCACATAAGACAGCACAATGAAAGCAAAACACCCTGAAGCTAAAGAAAAACCAAACAGGAGAAGTCCAGCTTTCCTGAGGTAGGAGTGTGAGCAGGAGATCTTGAGGATCTGGGGGATTTCACAGAAGACCTGTTCCAGGGCTTTGCCCTTGCAGAATGGTATTGAAAATGTATTGGCAGTGTGCAGCAGAGCATAGAGAAACCCACTGCCCCAGGCAGCTGCTGCCATGTGGACACAAGCTCTGCTGCCCAGGAGGGTCCTGTAGTGCAGGGGTTTGCAGATGGCAATGTAGCGGTCATAGGCCATGAGAGTGAGAAGACAATACTCCCCTACCATCAAGAACAGAAAGAAAAAGACCCGTGCAGCACATCCTGTGTAGGAGATGGCCCTGGTGTCCCACAGGGAATTGGCCATGGCTTTGGGGACAGTGGTGGAAATGGAGCCCAGGTCAAGGAGGGAGAGGTTGAGGAGGAAGAAGTACACGGGGGTGTGGAGGTGGTGGTCGCAGGCTACAACGGTGATGATGAGTCCATTGCCCAGGAGGGCAGCCAGGTAGATGCCCAGGAAGAGCCAGAAGTGCAAGAGCTGCAGCTCCCCTGTGTCTGCAAATGCCAGGAGGAGGAACTCTGTGATGGAGCTGGCATTGGACATTAGCTTTCTCTGGGCACGGGGCACTGTCCAAGGAGGGAAAGACAGTGACAAGTTAGAGTAGACTTCTCAGAGCAAAATCACAGCCATTTTTCTTGGACGCCTCCCAGCTACACACCCACCCTTTCCATTTTCTAGGAGACCTTCAGCTCTCTGGCTTGAGCTCTGGTTGGTGCCAGCCGAGTGTGCCGTGGGGAGCAGGGCCTTTGCCCACTGGCTGCCGAGGAGTCAGCCCTGCTCTGCAGCAGTGGGTTCATGGGAACAGCGGGGGCAAGGGGCCAATCCTGGTGTTTGAAATTTTTCAGGTTAAACTACTCCTAACACAGAAGGGCTTGTCGGTATCTGCACTCCCAGTGCTAAGGAATGGGTATGACCAAAGGCAGTTTGAGAAGTTATTTTTAAAGCATTCCTCCATCTCACCTGTGGAATGTTCTTGGAAGTCAGAAACCCTCAGCATTTCTGCCATACTCAGGGAGAACAGAGTGAGCCCAGCGAGGCAAGAGCATTGTCTGTGGCTTAGTGCAGAGTGAGGGGAGTTGGTCTGTCTCTGTGTTTTGTTCTCAGGTTCTCTGTGATTGCACCTTTCTGAGATGGAGGAGGATCACACTCCCCTGTTACCCTGAAAATGATCAGGCACTGCTGAGAGCAGAATGATCCACTGCAGACAACCAAATCTCTTACCCTTTCTCAAGATATCAGCACCCCACTTGAGCCTAGGATACCCCTTCCTGCTCATTTCACCGACCCAACAGCATTTCCTCCATTGTAGAATCTCTGCGCTTCTCCATGAGTCTTTCAATTAACCCAGAGATGCTATGAGAAAGATTTGCATTCTGGAGGGCAGCTCACAGCTTGGAAGGACAGCCCAAGGAGAGAGAGAAATGTCCTAACCATGGCATCTGATTAAGGGAGAGTCAGCTCATTCCCTAGCTCCACTGACTGCATTGCCCACAGCCCCACAGGTTAGAGGAAAGCTGGGACACTTGTTCCCATGGACACACCTGCATGGGAGGACCCACAAGATCAGTGACTCTGCAGCTGAAACTCCCATTTCCAGAGAGCCTGACAGCAGTGCCAAGAGCAGCCAGGAGAGGCAAGGAGACAGACTGGCACTCAGGAAAGATCTTCCCTTTCCGCAACTCTGCACAAAACCTCCCAGATCGTGATAATGCAGGACAGTATCCCTCAGCCCAATTGACGGTCGGTGCGAAATGGGCATGTGGCAGGAGAGATGCCTGTCACCTCTTCTGCTGGTCAAGTGGGCATGGAGGAGACTCCCACCCTCGACCCCACAGCAGTGAGGGCCAAGAGCTGTGCTGGGTGATAGAAGAGAGGTGAGGGGGCTTGCTCAGGGAAGGCGTCTGCGCTGCAGGGGGTGGCCAGGAGGTGCCCATACCTCCCCTGCAACAGGGTTCCCGTTAGCAGTTCCCTCCCTCCCTGCCCATGTCTCTGCTGCCTGGAGCAGTCCCTGCTGGGAGCTCTTTGTCCGCATGTCTCCTCCCTGTCGGTGCTCACAGAACCCACTCCAGCCCCTGTGCGCCCATCTCTTCCCTGCAGCTTCTCCATAAGTGCAAGGACCAAAAAAGCAGGTGAAAAACCCTGATGACACTTGAAAGGTGTCCTGGTTTCGGCTGGGATAGAGTTGATTTCCTTCCTAGTGGCTGGTGTAGTGCTGTGTTTTGGGTTTGAGTATGAGAATAATATTGATAACACCCCCATGTTTTGGCTGTTGCTAAGCTGTATTTACACTGGTCAAGGACTTTTTTTTTTCAGCTCCCCATGCTCTGCCAGGTGCCCAAGAAGCTGGGAGGGGAACACAGCCAGGATTGTTGATCCAAACTGACCAAAGGGCTATTCCATATCACATGACGTCATGCACAGTATATAAAGCTGGGGAAGCAGAAGGAAGAGGGTGACATTCAGAGTGATGGTGTTTGTCTTCCAAAGTAACCGTTACGTGTGAGGGAGCCCTGCTTTCCTGGTGCTGTCTGTAGCCTCCAGAGTTGGAAACTGAAAACACAGATTCAGGAAAGTTCCTTATCTTTACAGTAATGCCTGCTTTTACCTTCCAATTGAGAAATCCCCTGCAAAATGTCCCACTGCCCACTCAGCCAACCAAGAGGAGAAAACTCAAAGAGCAGACACCTCTCTTTTCAGGTAACCCCTGCCTTGATGTCTGTCTTGAAAAGTCCTGAGGGTGATGTGGAGCTGTGAGCAGCCCTGACCCACGCAGCACCGTCTCCACAGCAGAGGCACCGTGCTCTGACGAGGGCCACTCCTTCCACCCACAGCTTCTCCTGCAGCGCTGTGCGGAGCCACCCGGGCAGGCTGAGTGCTGACCCTGGCAGGCGGCAGAGTCCCTGCCCCAGTGCACAGCCCCCAGGGTTGCAGGAACCCTGCTCTGAAAGACAGCCCTGGACACCCTGGGCGGCACACACACACATTCACAGCCCTGCAGCTGTCCCTGGGAGAAGGCAGCTGTGATGCCCTGTCCCTCTGATGGTGCAGCAGGGAAGCCCTGCTCTGCAGCATGTCCTCCTCTACGCTAGAGAAACTGTGGAAGTCCTCCTGACTGTGGGATGTGCCAGCTTTTGGAGATCCTTCCAAAAACTGCAGATACATTGCCTCTCATGCAGGTACTTACCATGTAGAGGGCTGTGAAGATTTCTCCCCCAGCGAGCTCTCAACTTTCCTCACAGCCCAGACTGCCTTTAAGCTCTCTCTGCCCTGCTCCTGTCCCCTCGGAGTCTGCAGGCTGTGCTCTCTGCCCTGCTGTGCTTTGCAGAGCTGCTGCTCCTGGGCAGAGCTGTCTCTCTGCAGCTCTGCCCACTTGCCATGAGCTCCCTCTGTCCCAGGAGCCCGGCCCAGCTCAGCAGCAGAGGACCAGCCCAAGGCAACACTTTCTCTGCCCCCTCTGGGCTCCCTTGATTTGCAGCTGGGGCTCCAGAGGCACCTACTGTGGAACAAGCTGAAGGAATCACTGATGTTCTCATTCCCTCTCCCAGCTGGCAGAGACGCTTCTTTCCAGCAGGGGCATTTCTCCTATCAGGAAAAGAGCTGGGCATGAGACTCACCTTTCCATGTCCCATCATTAGCAGCGTATGCAGACAGTGGCGGAGAGGAATCTCCTTCACCCTGGTGAGGGAAAGGTTTCAGCTCAGTCAGTCGAGGCATCTCATCCTGGACCTGTAGTCCTGGGGCTAGAAAGGGCCTCAGCTCTCTCCCATGCCTGCCACAAACCTTCAGCAGATGGGATTCCTCTTCCTCAGTTCATGTGTGCATTTCTATGATTTTAGAAAATAGGCATCTGCATGAGAGCTACTTGTCTCAGCTCCCATGCAAATCCATGGAGATGGAGGCCAGGAGTGAGCTTCTCAGATGCGTACACCTGGTGACACTGGAAGTGTCAGAGGTGGTCCAAGATAAGTGCAGGTAACAGCAAACTCTAACGGAGCGGTTTAGAGAAGGAACAGCATCTGGGGGCATCACCTTGGAGGCTGGTGGGGGATTCCTTTGGCCAGCACCAGAAGCCCACGTGTAGGAAAACTGAGCTTTTCCCTACTCATGATGGTCAGGACAGCCTATCAAGGTAGTCAGCTGGGCAAATGGACTCATGTGCCATCGGGATATCTCAGTCCTTTTTAAAAATTTTCTCTCTCCATCAGCTGTACATACTAGATTGCCATCAACTGTAATTGCAGTTGTCTCATGGACGTCCCTACAGTGCCTAACTAAATCCAAGGCAGCTACTCAATGGCCAAACACAGGCCTGTAGTGCTACGTAAGATGCCAGGGCTGCACAGCACAACTGCATGTGGCTGGTCAGGACAGCACAGGACCTACAGGAAAGGCATCCCTGTCCAGAGAGGGCGGGTGACTGGCACCGCAGATGGCATCTCAAACAGAGTCAGGTTCTTTTGTTCAGCGACTCTCTCGGCACTGTAGTGAGGCAAGGTCTGACCCACCTCCATCCCGAAGATGCAGGGCAGTTCATGAACAGGAAGGACATCACATCAGGATCTCCACTCGTTTGCCTACTCTTAAACTCTGCTGGTTCTTCTTTCAACTGTCCTTTACTCACCCTCTTGATACAATCAAGGAACAGTCCAAGGATTGTCACAGAGTTCCTGGAGCACAGGATGTCCACACTCAAGGACATTTTCAGCAGCATCTGTCCTTCCTTGAGATCAGCTTCACATCCACCACAGGCCCTCCTCAGGGGCTGCAGAGACCCCACAGACAGCAAAGCCCTCTCCTGCCAGGGCTGCAGAGCCCTGGCCAGTTTCTCTCTGGCCTTGGGGATGGAGCATTTCCCCTTGCTGTGCCGTTACTTTGCCATCTGCCATCCACTCCAGCATGGCTCTGTCTCAAGCAAAGCATTTGCACGCATGGGGTCTTGGGCACGTGGTCCTGTGCTGGCCTTGTTTAAGCTAGTCCCCAGTTCCATAGCTGAGGTGATGCGGCCCAAGCGTGCACCAATGCCCTCCGCCTGGGTCACAGAGAGGAGGAGTTGGAGTCCCATGTGCCATCATAGTTTTGACTTCAAAGGAAGAAATGGCAAGGAGTGGTGGGACAGCTCACACTGCTAGCGGTGCTGCAATGGTACATACGGGCTTCTCAGGAGAGACAGGCTGGAATGATCAGGAGGGGAATGTCCTATGCGTGCAGGAGCTTGTCATATGTATGGAGCTTCTCTATGGGATGTGGAATGGGTTGGGTGAGCCCTTGTGGGTGAGGGTCACAGAAGAGACCTGCTAGTGTGATATCATGGTGGGAGACAAAGAAAATGCAATCAAGGTAAGGAATTGGACAAAGCCTTGTTTAAGCAACCCAAGGAAGTCTCCAGATCCATGACCCCAGGGCTCACTGGGACTTGAATGACCCTGACATTCACTGGAAGGGAAGCAAAGCAGGATGCATGCTGTCCAGCAGGTGTCTGGGGTCTCTTGGTAAGACCTCTTTGCGCAGATGCCAGGTAGGCAGCCAAAGGTGATGCTCACTTCATTCTGGCCTTTGCAAAAGAGGGAGTGCTGATCAGGGACGTGAAACCCAGTGTCAGCCTTGGCTGTAGTGACCAGGAGCTGCCTACAAAGCACTGTGATGGGGAAATCCCCCAAACCCTCTCTGGGAGCTCAACATGCTGGCATGCCTCTCCAAAGTGCTTGCACGCTAATGCACACAGTACGGAGAATACACATGAGGAGTTGTGCGTCTGTGTGCAGTTGCAGGGTTACGATCCTGGCGGGTTGCTCCCATGACTGGAATGTTGCAAAGGAGGGATAAGGGCTCTCTAGGAAGGAGAAGATGGGAAGGTGAGGGGGGAGAGTTGCCCTTCATGTGAGAGAGCAGCTGAAGTGCATGGAGCTCTGCCTGGGGGTGCAGAGGCAGCCGAGGGAGAGCTTATGGGTGAGGACTAAAGAGAGGAAAGGTAAGGCTGACACTATAGTGGGTGTCTGCTATAGGCTACCTGACCAGGAAGAATAAGTGGACCAGGCCCTCTGCCGACAGATAGGAACAGCCTGACGGTTGCAGGCCCTGGTCCTCCTGGGGGATTTCAACCACCCCGATATCTGCTGGAGGGACAACACAGCAGGACTTAAGCTGTCCAGGAGGTTCCTGGAGTGCCCTGTTGATAACCTCCTCAGCCAAGAGAGAGAGGAGCCAATGAGGAGAGGTGCTCTGCTGGATCTCCTCTTCACCCACAAGGAAGGGCTCGCTGGGGATGTGAAGGTGAAAAGAAAGCCCTGGCTGCAGTCACCATGAGATGGCGGAGTTCAGGTTCCCAAAGGCAGAGAGGAGGGTGAAAAGCAAGGTCACAAACCTGGATTCAGGGGAGTAGACTTTGGCCTCTTCAAAGATCTCTTTGGAAGAGTCCCGTGGGATAAGGCCCCAGAGGGAAGGGGATGGGGCCATGAAAACTGGTTAATATTCAAGGATCACCTCCTCCAAGCACAAGAGAGCTCCATCCCAATGAATACGAAGTGAAACTAAAATGCCAGGAGGCCTGTGTGGATGAACAAGGAGCTCCTGGCCAAACTCTAATACAAAGAGGAAGCTTACAGACCGTGGAAGCAGAGACAGGTAACCTGGGAGAAATACAGAAACGTTGTCCGAGCATCGTGGGATGACCTTAGGAAAGCTAAAGCCCAAATGGAATGAAATCTGGCCAGGGATGTCAAAGACAGCACAAAGGGCTTCTGTAAGTACACGGGAGACAAAAGGCAGGCTAGGGAAAATGTGGGCCCATTGCTCAACGAGACGGGGGGCCTGGTTACACAGGACATGGAAAAGGCTGAGACACTGAAGGCCGCCTTTGCCTCAGTCTTTACTAGCAAGAGTGGCCTTCAGGAATGCCAGGTCCCAGAGAGCAGGGGGAATTCTGGAGCAAGGAAGACCTGCCTTTGGTGGAAAAGGATCAGGTCAGGGAATACTTAAGCAAACTGGACATAGGTAAGTCCATGGGTCCTGATGGCATGCACCCACAAGTGCTGAGGAAAGTGTCTGATGTCATTGTGAGGCTACTCTTGATAATCTTGGATGCATTGTAGTGGAAGAAGTGCCCGAAGCGTGCACTACAGCACATGGTACTCCTATCTTCAAGATAGGCAAGAAGGAGGACCCAGGGAACTACAGGACGGTCAGCCTCAGCTCGATCCCTGGGACGGTGATGGAGCAGCTATCACTGGAGAAAGATGGAGAAAACATTTCCAGGCACACGAACGACAACAAAATCATCAAGAAGAGGCAGCATGCGTTCACTGAGGGGAAGTTATGCTTGACCAACTTGATAAACTTCTATGACAAAATGACTGGCCTGGTAGATGATGGGAGAGCAGGGGCTATTGTCCACCTGGACTTCTGTAAGATCTTTGACACAGTCTCCCATAAGATCCTCATAGAGAAGCTGCTGATGTACTGGCTGGATGTGCAGACAGCGGGCTGGACCTGAAACTAGCCGAGTAGCTGGGCCCAGAGGTTGGTGAGCAGCATTGCAAAGTCAAGCTGGAGGCCAGTACCTAGAGGTGTGCCCCAGGGACCCTCAAAGGAGGGTCCAGTCCTGTTTAACATTTTCACTAACGATCTGGATGATGAGGAAGCACGTACCTCAGCAAGTTTGCAGATGACAGCGAGCTGGGCAGAGTGGCTAATATGGCAGATGGTCATGCTGCCATCCAGAGGGACCTCGAGAGGCTGGAGAAATGGGCTGGCAGGGACCTCATGAAGTTTGACAAGGACGAGTGATATGCCCTGCCCCAGGGAGGGAAAAGGCCATGCACCCAAATATGCTGGGGGCCACCCAGCTGGAAAGCAGCTCACTAGAATAGGCCCTGGGGGTCCTGGTGGGCAGCAGGTTGACTATCAACCAGCAACGTGTCCTTGCTGCAAAAAAGGCGAATGGTATCCTGGGCTGCATCAGGCAAATTACTGCCAGCAGGTCAAGGGAGTGCTGTGTGCTGTCCACACCTGGAGTGCTGTGTCCAGTTCTGGGTTCTGCAGTACAAGAGAGGCATGGGCATAATGTAGACAGTCCAGCAAAGGGCCACAAAGGTGATGAAGGGACTGGAGCACCTAGGGACTGGAGCATCTCACCCATGAGAAAAGGCTGAGAGAGCTGAAACAGTTTAGCCTGGAGAAGAGAAGGCTCAGAGGGGATCTTAATAATGTCTATAAATACCTGAAAGGAGGGTGCAAAGAGGATGGAGCCTCCTTTCAGTGGTGCCCAGTGACAGGAAAAGAGACAATGGGCACAAACTGAAACACAGGAGGTACCCTTTGAACATCAGGAAACACTTTTTCACTGTGAGGGTGACTAAGCACTGGCACAGCTTGCCCAGGGAAGTTGTGAGGTCTCCATCCCTTAGAGAGATTCAAAAGCTGTCTGGACATGGTCCTGGGAAACCAGCTCTAGGTGGCCCTGCTTGAGCATGGAGCTTGGAACAGATGAACTCCAGAGGTCCATTCCAACCTCAGCCATTCTGTGATTCTGAGGAACAAGAACAGGAGGAGGAGGAGGAGGTAGAGGAACAACTGGAGGAAAACCAACAGGAAGATAAAAAACCAAAAACCAAAACCAAAAACCAAAACCAAAAAAACCCAGGAGAAGGTAGGGAATGAGAAAAAAAGTAGTGGAGGAGAAAGAGAATAGGATGAGTAGCAACATGAAGAACAAGAGAAAGAGGAGGTTGAGAGTGAGAAGCAGGAGGAGAAAGAGAAAAAGGAAGAGGAAAAGGAGGAAGAAGAAAACCACAAACAAGAGGAACAGGAGGAGAAGGAGGAAAAACAGATGGTGGGAGAGGAGGGTGATCAGAAGGAAGAAAAGGAGAAATCGTAGCAGCACTAAAAAGAACAGGAGGAGAAGAAACAGAGCAACAAAGATAAAGTTGAGAAGGATTAAAAGGAGGAGTAAAAGGAGAAGGAGTTGGACGAACAAGAACAGCGACAGCAGAAGTATAAACAGCAGGAAGAGGAGGAAGGAGAAGGAACAGGACCAGGAAGAAAACAAAGGAGGAGGAGAAAAAAGAGAAGAATGGAGAGGAAAAAAAAAGGAATGAAAGAAAGAAAGACAAAGAAGAGGAGGAACAACAACGGCAGAAAAACCATAAACAACCAGAAGAGGAGGAGGAAGACTCTAAGCAAGAGGAAAAGGAGGAGGAACAACAACATCAGTAACATGAATAAGAGAAGGAAGAGGAAACAGGAGAAGAAGAAGGTGAAGTAAGCAACAGGAAAAGAAGGCAAAAGGAAGAGGAGAGGAGAAGGAAACAATAAGAAGAGGAGGAGAAGGAAACAGGAAGAGGAAGAAAATGAGGAGAATGTAACAGGAGGAGAAGGAAGAGAAAGAGGAGAAGGCAACAGAAAGACGAGGCAACAGGAGGAGGTGGAAGAAGAGCAGCAGGAGGAAAAAAAAGAAAAGAGGTGGCAACAGGAGGAGGAGGAGGACATAAAGTCAACATGAGGAACATGAGGCAACAGGAGTCAACAGGAGGAAGAGGAGGAGAAGGAACAGGAGGCAACAAGAGGGCGAGGCAACAAGAGTCAACTGGAGGCAACAGGAAGCAACACGAGGTAACAGGAGGACCATCCAAGAGGAGGCAAGAGTGGCAACAGGAAAGGGGGAGGCAACAGGAGGCAACAGGAAGAGGAGGAAGAGGAGGAGGAGGAGAAGGCAACAGGAGGTGACAAGAGGATGATGAGACCAGGCAAAAGGAAGAGGATGGAACAGGAAGCAACAGGAGGCAACAAGAGACAAGAGGAGGAGGAAGAGGAGGAAGACGAAACAGGAAGAGGAAGAGGAGGAACATAAGCAGTCTGAGATAGAACAGGAAGAGGAGGAGGCAACAGGAGGAGAAGGCGGAGGAAGAGGAGAAGGCAACAGGAGGAGGAGGAGGAGGCAATGGGAGGCAAAGGGAGGCAACAGGAAGAGGAGGAGGAAGAGAAGGCACAGGAGGAGGAGGCAACAAGGTGAGGAGAATGAGGGAAGAGAAGGAAGAGCAGGAGGAGGAAGAGGATGAGGAAGAAGAAGAAAAGAGGATGAGAGGCAACAGGAGGCAGAAGGAGTCAACATGAAGAGGAGGATGAGGAGGAGGTGGCAACAGGACACAACAGGAGGCAACAGGAGGAGGATGAAGGAACAGGAGACAACAGGAGGCAAGTGGAGGAGGGGGCAACCAGAGGCAGCAATAAGAGAAGGAAACAGGAGGCAACAGGAGGCAAGAAAGGGCAACAGGAGAGAACAGGAGGAGGAGCAGGAGGAGGACACAGGAGATCAGGATGCAAGAAGAGGAGGAGGATGCAACAGAAGGAAACAGGAGAAGGAGAAAGAGGAGGAAAAGGAGGACACAAGGAGTAACAGGAGGCAAGAGGGGGAGGAGAACAAGGAGTAGGATGCAAGAGGAAGAAACAGGAGCCAAAATGAGGAGGAGGAGGAGGAAGCCACAGGAGGTAACAGAAGAAACAAGAGACAAAATGAGTAGGAGGGAAAGGCAACAAGAGGGAACCAGAGGCAAGAGGAAGAGGAGGAGGAAACAGGAGTCCACAGGAGGGAATAGGAGGAGGAGGCAAAATGAGCAGGAGGCAACAGGAGGAAACAGGAGGCGACAGGAGGAGGAGGGGGCAACAGGAGGCAAGAGGAGGAGGAAAAGGAGGAGGCAAGAGGAGGCCAGAGGAAAAAACAGGAGAAGGAGGAGGAGGAGTCAAGAGGTGGAGGAGGCAACAGGATGCAAAAGGAGGAGGACGAACAAGAGACACCAGCATGCAACAAGAGGGAACAGGAGGAGGAGGAGGAGGAGGCAACAAAGGGCAACAGGAGAATGAGGAGGAGGCGGCAACAGAAGGAAACAGGAGGAGGAGATAACAGGAAGTGACAGGAGGAGGAGGCAACAGGAGGCAACAGGAGGAGGAAGCAACAAGATGCAACAGGAGGATGAGGCAACAGAAGGACAGGAGAGAAGAAGAGAAGGAGGAGACAAGAAGAGAAAGAGGAAGCAACAAGTGGCAAGAGAAACCAACAGGAGGAGGTGGATGAGGAGGCAAGAGGAGGAAACTAGTCAGCGGGAGGCAAGAGGAGGAGGAAGAGGAGGAGGAGAGAAGAGGATGCAAATGGAGTAGAAGGCAACAGGAGACAGTAAGAGGCAACAAGAGGAGGCGTAAACAGGAGGCAAGAGGAGGAGGAGGGAAATGGAGGCAACAGCAGGATGAGGAAAAGGAGGCAAGAGGAGGAAAGAGGAACCAACAGAAGGGAGAGCAGGAAGAGGCAACAGGAGGCAACAGGAGGAGGAGAAAGAGGCAAGGGGAGGCAATGAGAGGTGAAGGGAGAGCCAACAAGAGGAAACAGGAAGCAACTTGAGGGAGAGGCAACAGGAGGAGTCAGGAGGAGACAACTGGAGGCAACAGGAGGCAAAAGCAGGCAAGAGGAGGAGGCGGCAACAGAAGGAACCAGGAGGCAATAAAAGGAGGAGGAGGAAGAGACAAGAGGAGGCAACAAGAAGAAGGGGAGGAGAAGGCAACAGGAGACAACAAGAGGCAAAAGGAAGAGGAGGAAGAGAAGGAGGAAAGAGGAGGAGGCGGCAAAAGGAGGAAACAGGACACCGGAGGAGGAGACAACAGGAGGCAGCAGGAGGATAAGGAAACAGGAGGAGGAGGTGAAGAAGCAACAGGAGGCAACAGGAGGCAACAGGAGGCAACAAGAAGAGGCTAGAGGAGTTTAGCAGGACGATCAGGTCCAGATGTCATCGGTGGTATGGAGTCTTCCTGGCAACCAGTCACTAGCGACATCCTGAGTGCCCAGTGCTTGGGCCGACACTGTTGAACATCTTTATTATCTCCCTGTATGACGGGAGGGAGCTCACCTTCAGCTCCTTTGTGGATGATGGCAATGTGGGGGGGAGACTTTTACCTACCTCACCTACTTCACCCTGCCTTGAACGGGAGAGTTGGACAAGACAATGTTCGAGTCTCTTCCAACATGAGTTACTCTGTCATGCAATGAGTGCTTCCCTTGGAGAGTTCACTGAAGCTAGAATAGGCAGAGGAAGGAGAAAAGACAGAGAGGCAGACGTAGGGAGATCAAATGTGCCAATATAAATACAGTCGTTCTTCTGAGCAAAGTTTCTCCCTTTGAACCATTGGTAAGAAAATTATTTTGATAAGTGGCTGCATAAAAGTATTTCCATTCAGCAAGAGAGCATAATCAGCTTGCTAGTACAGACCCTTGGTGCTGTTAATAAAAAACTATGAAAAAAATAATGAAAAGTCATTAAAAAACTAGCAATGCTGGTAACGAAGAGTTTTTCAGCTATTATATTGAGTTCTTTCATGCTGAAGTTACAAGTTTTTCTGAAAATCTACATTCAGGGCTTGATTCAGGGATCCACACAGAGGTGGCCACTGCCCTGGGGTAGCTGAAGCACCCATGTGTCCCAAGATATATGGGAGCACTGCTGGAGCATGAGCTGGTAGGCAGGCAGAGTACCTTAGGGGTGGCGGAGGGCATCACCTGCCTCCAGCACTGCTGGGCAGGCTGAGCAAGAACCTCTCCAGCACAGCAGCACAATGTGTCCCCTTGGACGCTGGCTGTGAGGTCACTTCTGACCAGCCAGCAGTGGGGAGACAGGTACTCTGAGGTCTTGAAAGCCATTACAGTGCTGTCCCCAAAAGGATGAAAGATTTGGGGAGGTCAGGGGTAGCTGGGACAAGATTTAGGGGAGGGAAGAGAGGTTTGGCCAACAGGGATGAAAGACTTCGAAGAGGAAAGATGTGTTCAGGTAATTTTGATGCTAATGTGACACTGACTGTAAAAACACTCACGTTGGGCATCTACCCTATTTCTAACCAGTAACCTTAAGCCCTAACACTACCCCTAAATGGCACCCTTCACCCTGACACGAATCCACTACTCTAATCCCTAACCTCAAACCGGACCTCTAAACCAAAGCCCCAAACCATAAACTCCTACTCTTACCCTATTCCTCACTCAAATTCCTAGCCTTTAGCCCAAACATTAAGATGCTAGCCTTGACCCTAACCCTGTCACCAGCCCGACACACAACCCAAATCCACAAAGCGCGCCCATACCCTCACACTAACTAGACACCCTCAGCAGAACACCAAAGCCTCCCCCTAAGCCCAACAGGGACGAGGCCTTTGCCCTCTTGGCTAGGGCAGTTGCCTCTGCTACCGAGGCCTACCAGGAGAAACTGTCTTTGGAGGCTCTGGATGTTGTTTCTTCCTCGCCTCTTCTGGGGGAGGCCAGGAAGTGCTGCACAGTTTTTTGACACTTGGCATTGCTCATCCTCACATCCCACTGCCCCCAGGAAGAGCCCTGAGCCACTCGTGAGGGACAAGATCTGCCTTCCCAGGGCCTGGGGGTCAGGGTTTGGCCTTGCTGCTCCATAAAAGAAACCAAGGCTTTTCTCAGCATTACAGCCCCCTGCAGATTGCCTTTGCCTACCTGCAATCACAGCCTCCAGTTATCTGCTCTAACGAGTCCTTGGGGAGGCTTTGTCAGTAATGGCCCTCAGTGGGGCCAATCAATGCTTCAAGGTTTTTCTTCTGGCTTTGACTTCTTGAGAGGTTTCTTCAGTCTCCTCTCAGTATCTGAGCTTCACAGACCCAGGGCCAAATACACCACGGGTCTCATTAAAATACAGAAAGCCCTAATGAGCTAGTTCTCTTCCTGTAATTTTCTTCAAGTCTTCAAGACTTGTACAGCTAATTGGAACCATTTCATAGTGTTGTTAAAGAGGAAGATTTCAAAGTGCACCTAATAAAAAATATGTTTTTAAATGTTGTATTTTATTAATTTCAGTTTAAAGAAGAGGTGATAGCAGAATTCTCCCATTGATATTGATGCAGAGTGTCTCCTCAGGAAGTCTGGACAGGCAGGCAAAGCAGCCCCTTGAGGTCTGACACTCTATGGACAGCCTTGCTCCTCACCTCCCCAGCCTCACCATTTCTGTCATTGGCCACCTGGGACTTGCTTCACTTTGCCTTACCTCAGACTTCACTGACCTCTGGGAGCTGAATGTTACAGCTCCATGGCACCATCTCCCACCTCATCTCCTTAGAGAACCGGCTGCACACAGGCACAGAAGGAATTTTCCTCTTTCCAAGCAAAGCAAAGTAAAGCATGATCAAGTTTCATTAACACTAAAACACACTCCTCAACCATATGCTAAGTACAAGCTGCCTCTCATGAGGTTGACTTTCTACAAGGGATAATCTTATGAGGAATGTTGTAGATTGATAGATACAAAAAGGGAGCTATAAACATAATTGAAGAGTTGGCTCTTCAAGAGAGACAATCTGACTACTGAAAGACAGGCAAGCTTTTAGTCCCTGAAGCTCAAAGCAGCAGCATAGGTGAGAGGTATCCGAATGAAAAAAGTGTAAGGGAAGGAGAAAGCTGGAGAATCATGGCAAGGGCCTTTGTCGAGGCAGTCTGCATCTGAAAAGATGACTTCAGAAATGGTCTTTGTGTCAGGACAGGGGAAAGTATATAATAAATGAGAGAAATTAAATACGCCACATAACAGGCAGAATAGTGGTAAGGAAGTTAGAGGGGAAGATTGATATTTCTGTGGAATGTGCCTTTGGAAAGGTCATGGGATTGGGAGAGGTCTCTTGTGCGTGAGGACAAGCCTATGTTGCACCCACCTTTGAAAGAGGCCAAAAGTGCACCCCAGGGAGCCACAGGCTGTACAAGCTCACCTTGGTGAGGAGTGTGCCAGCAGTTGGAGTCCTCTTGGGTGACGTTTCTGGGACCCTGAAAGAGAAGAATGTGTCCACAGGCAGTCAGCATGGACTTCCAAAGGGTAAATCATGCCTCGTCAACTTGCTTGCCTTCATGACAAAGTAACTGCCTTTGTGCATGAGGGGAGAGCAGTGGATGTTGTTCACCTCAGCTTAAGCAAGGCTTGTGGCATGGTCTCCTGCAATATTCTTGTACCCAGGTTAGGCCATGAGAGCCTGAATGAATCAACAAACAGCTGGGTAACACACCAGTTGGACGACGAGGCTGAGAGAGCAGTGGTGAAGGGGTCATAGCCTACCTGAAGGCCACTGGCACATGCGGGGGCATTGTGGGGCAGCACAAGGGACTCTCCTGGGGCCTGTGCAGTTTAACATGTGTGTCCATGACCCAGAGGAGGAAACTCTCACCACATTTGTCAATGACACTACATTGGAAGGACCATTCCTGTGCCTTAGGGATGTCATTCAGGATAAACCGGACAGGCAGGAGGACTGTCCTGTCAGGAAATTCATGAACTAGAACAAGGGCAGAGGCCAGATCCAGCACCTGGGATAGACTAATGGCTTGCAGTGGCAGGGACTGGGGACTGCCTGGCCAGGGAGTAGCTCTGCGTAAAAGGCCCTGGTGGAGCTGGGGAACAGAGGGCACAACACGATCCAGCAGTGGTCTACACAACCCAGTGCGACCTGGTAACAAAGGCAACCAGCAGTGTCCTATAAAGAGAAGCCTCGCCAAAAGTGTGAGGGAAGAGATCGTCTGCCCCTGCTCATCACTCGTTAGACCACCTGGACACTCCTGTGTCCACTTCTGGGCCCCCAGTTCAAGTGTACTGGGTCTGGCCGGGATGGTGTTCACTTCCTTCGTAGCAGCCCCTATGGTGCTATGTGTTTGCCTTTGTGCCTCAAACAGCGTTGATAACGCACCAGTGTTTTGGCTGTTGCTGAGCAGTGGTTGCAGAGTGTCAAGGTCTTCTCTGTTTCACACTCTGCTCCCTCCCAGTGAGTAGGCTGGGAGTGGGCAAGGAGTTGGCAGGGGGACACAGCCCAGAAAGCTGACCCCAACTGACCAAAGGGATGTTCCATACCATATGATGTCATGCTCAGCAAGAAGAGCTGGGGCAGAGGAAGAAGGAGGTGGTTTCTGTCATTCAAAGTATCTGTTAAAGGGAGGCCGGGTGGGCATCAGTTTCCTTATGAGAGGTGGTGAGTGATTGCCCATGCGTTGTCTGTTGGTTTTGGTTTACGTTTGGCTTTATCTTTTTCTTTTGCCTGTTAAACTGTTTTTATCTCAACCCACAAGCTGCACAGCAACTCATGCAGCAGCATTGGTAAGGACCTGACCAGCTAAGGAGTTCCCTGAGCAGAAGGGCCTGGGCACCGTAGCGGATGCCATAGGAGCCAGTGGGTCTCACAATTCCAAAGGAGAATAAAGAGGTGCCAGTCCAGAGGAGGTCTAGCAAGATGGAGCTAGGGGCCTAAAGCATGAGGTGTGAGGAGAGTCTGAGGGAAGTGGGCCTCACTAGAGCCTGCTGAAGTGGAGGCACAGGGCAACCTAATGAGAGCCTAGAGCTACCTGGAGAGATGATGGAGCCAAGCTTGCTTCTGCAGTGGCCAACGAGATGACAGAGGCCACAGCCACAAACTGCCTCTTGGGAGCTCTAGGCTGAGCCTTAGGAAAAATATAAGGGCCTAGGAGGAGCATTGCTGTGATCTCCACCTTTGGAGCTCTTCAGGTTTCAGCTCCACAAAGTCACAGCCAGCCTGGAGCCTGGACTAGAGAGCCCCAGCAGTCTTTTCACCACTAACCCTTCCATGACCCTGTGCCTTGCAACGTGCCCTCCAAGAAGAGACTAAGCTGGAGGTGAGGGTCCCTACACCACAGGGCAATTCAGGGAAAAAGGGAGCTCAGGAAGCTTCGACTCCCACCCAGCTCCAAGCAGGGCCAGCTCTGGGCTCAGAACAGGTAGCACAGTAAATGTCAGCATTTGCAGAGGGAGTTTACACATGAACCAGGCATCTAAGGCAGCGTTACAGAAACGGAGATGCGGCATTTGAGCAGCTCCCTGAACACAGCTGTCACTATGCCATGCCTCCTGAGATTCCTGGGAACATCCACCTTCTTGTGCAGAAGAGTATGATCCTTCTGCAAGTTTCCTGGCACATCTGCAGAGCAAGGGGTGCTTTAGGCTGTAAACAGAACTGAAAAAAGCCTCTGAATTGGGTACTATCAACTTAATTACTGAAAGAGAGGGAGATGGAGGGATCTCAGAGCTTCCAGGTTCCTGCTGAAGATTTCAGCCTCCGAGAAAGGAGCTCAAAATAAGAGTTTTGAACTAATATAGCCTTTTGATCATTTCACTTGTGTCGGCTCTGCTCCCCACTTTCAACAATTGGCACCCAGAAAGCTCACCTGCTTTTCCTTCCTCTCCTCCCCAAACATGACCAAGTGATGGGAAGAAAGGAAGCAGAAAGGCCCTAGGCCTCTGTGAATCACCTGGGGTGTGGCACTTGGAGGGCCACAGTTTCATTTCATTGTACACCCCATGAAGAACCAAGCTGGGAAGTGAGACTGCAAGCCCGAATCAACAGGGTTCATGGACAGGCAAGGCTGTGTCTATGGCTGGTCTGGAAACCAGTACACCTACAGCATAGCTCAAGCTGGGGCTGAAGCTCAGGCTTGGGCTTCAATGGTCCCCTGGGCCCATGGACAGAGTTGTGGCTCCAGGCCCCACGTTAGGCTGGTCAGGGTGATGAAGACCTATGGATGCTCTCAGGGCCCTGACACTGCCCCTATGGGATCCCACCTGCAGTGCCCTCCATAGGCCAACTTCTCATGCCCTGAAGTCCAGGCTCTGTGCTCTGCTACCCTCCTTCCCCACCTCCCTGGAGATCTGGGAGACCAGCATTTCATGGTCACCACAGCCAAGGCTGACACTGGTATTCACATGCCTGACCAGCTCTTCCTCTTTTGGGAGTGCCAGGTCCAGGTGAGCAGAAGACTGAAGGGACTCTTTGGCAGCTCTGCTAAGAACGTTTCCACAAACACCACAAGAAACCTCCTGGAAGGTTTGCATCCTGCTGTCTCACTCGACCATGAACACCGAGGAAACGGAGTCCCCCAGAAGAGCCAGGTCCTGTGATCCACTGATTTCCTCAGATCATTTAATTGAGACATCGTTCATTCCTCACCCTGATGTATGACCTGTAAATGGCTGGGATGGAGTTAATGCAGCCCACAGGGTGATGTGCTTTGGATTTGACACTAAAACAGCACTGATAACGCAACAGTGTTTTGGCTATTGCTGCACAGTCCTTGCAGAGCATGAAGGCTTTCTCTTTTTCCCACTCTGCCCCTGCAGCAAGAGGCTGGGGGTACACAAGAAGTTGGCGGGGACACAGCTGGGACAGCTGACCCAGAATGACCAAAGGGATATTCCATTGCATATGATGGCAGGCTCAGCAAAAAAAGTAAAACCCCAAACTCAATGAAAGAAGGAAAAAGGAGAAATATTTGTGATCAAGCACTTGTCTTCCCAAGGCCTGCTTTCCCGGAAATGGCTAAACATCTGCCTGCCGATGGGACGTAGTGCATGAATTCCTCATTTTGCTTTTCTTCTAGACACAGCTTTTGCTTTACCTATTAAACTGTCTTTGTTCTGACCCATGAGTTTTCTAGCTTTTGCACTTCCAATTCCCTCCCCCGTCCTGCTGGGGGTGGTGGGGGTAGTGGAGAGTGAGCAAACGACTTTGTGGGTGCTTAGCTAGGGTAAAATCAAACCAAGCACCTACCACAGTGCCAACATTTCTGGCCTCTACCCACACACACCTTGACCAATGCGCTTTTCTGATTTATTTTCTCCCCTTGTCCTGTTGAGCTGGGGGAGTGAGTGAGCGGCTGGGTGGCTGTCTGGCTGCTGGTCAACGTTAACCCACCACAGGACCACCCCAGGACTGCTGCACCCAGTATAGGGCTTCCCAGCACAATGAAGACCCTGACAGACTGGAGCAAGTCCTGCAGAGGCCAGAAGGATGGTTGGGGCCTGGAGCACGTTATGGACAAGGAGAGGCTGAGAGAGCTGGGGTTTTGAGAAATCCCTCGGAGTCAAACACTGGGGCAAGGACCCAGGCCAGCTGGTGCGTTCTGAATCACTGGACAGTTTCAGTATTTGTCGAGACAAGGCCATGAGCACCTGCTCGAGCTGCAGCTGTCTGAGAATGGGCTTGGCTGAGAGAGCAGCTGTGGCAAGAGCTCTGGGACTTGGTGTGTAAGGAGTGTCAGTAGGAAACTGGTTTCCTCTTTATTAATAATGGCTGTGGAGTTGGGTATCACTGAGCCTCGGAGGAGGACGGAGGTGACCATACAGCAAAGGTCCCTTCTCATGGCTGGGCTGTATGGCCAGAGATGGAAACGGCTGGTGTGTGGGACCGGTCTGGGACAATATTCCTAGGGCAGCTTCCCCGGGGTGTCCAGGGAGCATGGCACAGACCAAGCCCCTCTCTTCTGCACCTTTGGTGCCTTGCTTCCTTCATTTTGCCACCTGGCTCTGCCTTGTGAGCACCCTGCTGTGTGCCCTTCTCCTGCACACTCGCACAGCTTAGCTCTACACTGGTGTTTCCTCTTCCAGGACATCTCCAGCCCAGCCCCAGCTCCAGCTCTCCACACCTCCCCTGGCCCCATGGCAGTGCCCACCACAGGGGGCTGCAGCACTCTGGGCACTCAACCACAGCTCCGGCTGCTCTGAAGGGCACAGCAGCTCCTGGAGGTCAGACAGGGGGGTCAGCCTCCCCACCAGCCACGGGGCTGCTGCTGGCCAAAAGGGCAAGAGGAAACGGAGCCCAGTCAATCTCTAGCTTTGCTGCATTCATATTGTAGGTTGTCCCTAACCCCGACTGCATTTGCACCCTTCTCTTGTCCCACCAGCCCCTCTCCCTAGGACAGCACAAGAGTCCTGGCCCTGGGGCTCCTCAGGCACCTCCCGCATCTCTCCAGTCTCCCTTTGCCATGCCCACTGGGTCCACACTGACTCCCATGGCACTGCAGAGTCCTTCTTTGTGCATACCTTGATTTAGTGCTTTGCTTTTGGGGTGTTTGAGGGTGTTTCACTTTGTGTGCCTCCATTCACTCCCACCCCAGGGCACGTGGTGAGTCCTCGTCCTCTCCTGACCGCTCCACATTCATTTCCATAAAGACGGCTATACGCCATGAGTCCTGACGTATGTGAAGCAGCCCGAGGAGGGAATGGGGAGCTCATGCACCATCTTACGCCAAGAAGAGAGCCTTTAAAACCAGAACTTCTGGTCCAGTGGAACCCCATGATACTGTGAGCTTAACCCCAAACACAGGGAGAACATAAGGAGAAAAGACTTTTTCAAAGACCAATTCCTTGGACATTTTAGTGGCAGCCACTTGGGAGGAAGAGCCCAAGCTCCAGGGACTGCACCCAGGAGATGCCCTTTTATTGAAGAGCTGCTAGTGGACAGGTCACAGATGACACAATGTGGTGCTAGGGTCAGACCCAACAGGATAAAGCCTCAAGAGAAGTAGTATCAATGTAGAAAATTATATGTAAGTAGAATTCTTACAGGGAAAAAAGCAGACTGCTGGCCTAAGATAAGCTCCGGGACATGTGAAGTGCTGGGAGGCAGGTTGTTGTCAGTGACGCTACGGCCATTGGGTGAGTTTCCATAGGGCATCCTTGAGCTCCTTGTTCCTCATGCTGTAGATGAGGGGGTTGACTGCTGCAGGCACCACTGAGTACAGAACTGACACCACCAGGTCCAGGGATGGGGAGGAGATGGAGGGGGGCTTCAGGTAGGCAACCATGCCACTGCTGATAAACAGAGAGACTATGGCCAGGTGAGGGAGGCATGTGGAAAAGGCTTTGTGCCGTCCCTGCTCAGAGGGGATCTTGAGCACGGCCCTCAAGATCTGCACATAGGACAGCACAATGAACACAAAACAACCAAATGCAAAACAGAGGCTAGCCACAAGAAGCCCAGCCTCCCTGAGGTAGGTTTCTGAGCAGGAGAGCTTGAGGATCTGGGGGACTTCACAGAAGAACTGGGCCAGGGCATTGCCTTGGCAGAGTGGTATTGAAAATGTATTGGCAGTGTGCAGCACAGCATAGAGAAACCCACTGCCCCAGGCAGCTGCTGCCATGTGGACACAAGCTCTGCTGCCCACGAGGGTCTCATAGTGCAGGGGTTTGCAGATGGCAATGTAGCGGTCGTAGGCCATGACAGTGAGAAGAAAATACTCAGCTGACATAAACAAGAAAAAGAAAAAGACTTGGGCCACACATCCTGTGTAGGAGATGGCCCTGGTGTCCCACAGGGAATTGGCCATGGCTTTGGGGACAGTGGTGGAGATGGAGCCCATGTCAAGGAGGGAGAGGTTCAGAAGGAAGAAGTACATGGGGGTGTGGAGGTGGTGGTCACAGGCTACGGTCATGATGATGAGGCCGTTGCCCAGGAGGGCAGCCAGGTAGATGCCCAGGAAGAGCCAGAAGTGCAAGAGCTGCAGCTCCCGTGTGTCTGCGAATGCCAGGAGGAGAAACTTGGTTATGGAGCTGCTGTTGGACATTTGCTTCCTCTGGGTGTGGGGGCCTGTCCAAGGAGGAAAAGGCAGTGAAGAGTTAGGACTCTCAGCAAAACCTGCTGCATTTCTCACAGAAACACCCCCCGCCAGCCTCTCTCTCTCCTTCCAGAAAGACCTTCATGCAGCTGCCTGGCTGCAACTCTCTTTCTCGCTGGCTGAGGGCCCAACAGGGAGCAGGGGATTCTGCTGTGGGCACCGGAGGAGTCAGTCCTGCTGTGCACCAACAGGCAGAGAGAAACCAGGAGTGATCTCTGCTTAAATCCACTCATGAAATCAATGCCATCTCACAACTGTCCCTCCCAACTCACCCGACTGCAGAGGAGAGCTGTGGGGGTTTGGTTTTGTTGCGGTTTCTTTTGTTCCTGTTCCTTGTCCCACCTGAGGGGGGTTTGTGGAAGGCAGACATCCTTGGCATTTCTGCTACACTGCAAGTGCTACCCTGAGAGCCCTGGCAGGCAAAGGGCTGGACCCTCAGTGCATAGGGAGGAGAGATGGTCTGTCCCTCAGTCTTGCTCTCAGGTGCCCTTGGCTCACACCTCTCGGAGCCACAGGATGGTCACACTCAGCTCTTGCCCTGAAAGGAAACTGGATACTGGAAAAGAAACTGGATACTCTCAGAACAGAGGAAGCCAGTTGCAAAATGCAGACGATCTCCACACTCCCCTCCCCAGGGAAGAGCTGTGAGCTTCTGGATGCCCTGAAGATGGGGTGTCCTGAAGAGAGAGCCAGCTTTCTCCCCACCCTATGGACTGCATTGCCCAGACACCCACAGGCTAGAAGAGGCCTTGGGCACCTTGCTCCCATGGACACAGCTGCATGGCCAGACCTGCAGGGTCAGTTGCTGAGCTGCTGCTGCAAAGCCCATCCCTAGAGAGCCTGAAAACAGCAGCAGCAGGGGCAGGTGGAGAAAGCAGGAGAAATACCCCAGGGCTTCTGCCAAGTGAGGCAAGGCCAGGGAGGGAGAGATGGGCACTCAGGAGAGTCTCCTCTGCTGGAGCTCAGGCTGCAGAGGAGGCAGCTCCTGCCCTGCACCCCAGCGCCTTGAGGGCAGAGGCTCTGCTGGGTGGCAGAGGAGACTGACAGACTTGGTAGGGGAAAAACATGTTCAGTGAAGGGCTGACAGGGAGATGCCCAATTCCCCCCTCCCAGCCTTTGCTCTCAGCACTTTGCTCTCACTCCCGGTCAGTGCCTCTGCTGCCTGGATCTGTCCCTGCCAGGAGCTGCTTCTCTCTCCCCATGGCTGCTACCTATCAGTGCCCACAGACTACATCCCACCCGCTCTGTGCTCAGGTCTGCCCTGCAGAGCCCTCCTGGCAGCAGGACACTGCCCAGGAGCATCTCAGAGAAGGGGCAGGTCAGATAACCCACGAGGATTCCACACAAGTGATGGGGCTTTCATTAGGCAAAGGAACTGGTGGAGGGACTGAATCAGCTTCCTCACAGACCTACTGACCTCTCAGTCTAATGCTGTCGAGGTCTCAGTCTCTTCTGCAAACCTCACAGCTCCATGGCTATGTTCCCCCACAAACTCAGCAGGAAACGGAAAGCACAGGCTTCAGAAAGCACCTTTCCTTCCACGTAGCACCTGCCTTGATGTGCTTCTTGAAAATCTGCCTCTGGCAATGTCCTGAAGTGATGTGGAGCTGTGAGCAGCCCTGACCCACGCAGCACCCTCTCCACAGCAGAGGGACCGTGCCCTGACGGGGGCCGCTCCTTCCACCCACAGCTTCTCCCTGCAGCGCTGTGCGGAGCCACCCGGGCAGGCTGAGTGCTGGCCCTGGCAAGTGTCAGAGTCCCTGCCCTGGCACACAGCCCCCTGGGCGCAGGGACCCTGCTCTGCAGGACAGCCCTGGGCAGCCCTGCCTGCACACCCGGCTTCACACCCCTGCAGCCATCCCCGGGAGAAGGCAACTGTCATTACCTGTCCCTCTGACAGTGCAGCAGGGAAGCCCTGCTCGGGAGCAGGTCCTACTCCTCTACGTTGGAGAGATCTCTGTACGCTGTGACAGATTTATCGTACCCCTCCAGGGAGCTCATGTTCTTTGCCGTGCAGCGAGACTTAGGGTGGAGAGGCTGTGAAGATTGCTCCTGCAGTGAGCTCTCAGCCATCCACCCAGCCCAGACCGCCTTTAACCTCTCTCTGCCCTGCTTGTCTCCACTCAGTGCCTGCAGGCAGTGCCCTCAGCCCTGCGGTGCTTTGCAGAGGAGCTGCTCCTGGGCAGAGCTGTCTCTCTGTAGCTCTTCCTGCTTGCCATGCACTCCCTCCATCCCAGGAGCCTGGAACAGCTCAACAGCAGAGGACCAGCCCAAGGTGTTGTAATGACCTCTCTGGTGGGTTTGGGACCAAGTCCGTGAACCTCAGACACTGAGAAGAAGTTGAGGAAACCTCTGAAGAAGTCAGATGCAAACTGCAAAGTTTCTTTGAGCCTTAATGGGTCCCACTGAGGGACATTACTGACAAAGCCTCCCTGGGGACTGGTTAGAGCAGAAAGCTGGAGGCAGAGATGGCAGGCAAAGGACATGTGAAGGTGGCTCTGATGCTGAGTAAACCTTAATGTGTCCCATTAAGGCAAAGGGCCGAGCCCTGACCCCATTAACCAGCTGACCCCCAGCCCCTGGGAAGGGAGATCTTGTCCCTCACACGGTGCTCAGGGCTCTTCCTGGGGCCGTGTGATGTGGGGATGTGTGATGCCAAGGGCAGGACTATGCTGCGACACCTCCCAGGCTCCTGGATGTGGACAAGGAGGCAATGAGGCCCTAATGCTAAAAGGATAAGGTGTCTCCTCAGAGGCATCAGCGGCAGAGACAATGGCCATTGCCAACGGCAGAAAGAGCTCCTCTCTGTTGGGGGCTTTCAGCCTTTCTACATCCCGCTGTCATCTCCACCACAGGCTGTCCTATGGGCTTGCATCACCTCTGCCTCTTTCCCTGCAGGCTGTAGGCACCCACCCTGCTACTGCACCTTGCTCTCACCTCAGCATCTTCCTGCCTTTACTGGAATCTCTCCAGCCTCCCTGGCTCTTCCTTAAAACACAAAGCCTTGGGCTCACCCAGGGTGACCTGTTGCACAACAGCACTGCCCTTGGAGTGACAGTTCTTTCTCCTCATGTCCACTCTGGACGTCCCAAGCTGCACTTTGTGGCATTATTTCTTTCTCATGCTGTTTCCCACTACAAAGAACAGCTCTGCTATCTCTGAAACCAACCTTCAAGCACTCTCAGGCTACTCCCATATTGTCCAGAGCCTGAACAACGCTGGGACAAAGAAACCCATGTCCCTCAACCGTCCCACACAGGTCATGTGCACCAAACACCACCTTGGCAGACCTCCTCTGCACACTCTCCAATTCCTCCCTCCTTCTGCAAAATGAGGAGCCCCACACTGAGACACACCTCTTTGTGTGTGGCCACACCAGTGCTGAGACAAGAGGGGTGAGAACTCAAGATGTCTGCGTGGCCAATGCTCCTCCTAATGCTGCCCCGTATGCAGCTGGCCTTGTTCATGGTGAGCATGCGCTACTGGCTCATATGGTGTCCCCTGTAGTGCCCAGAGCCTCCTCCTCAGGGTCAGCTGGTCAAGTCCCAGCCTGTCCTGATGGATGGGGTTATTCTCCTCTCCCTTCAGGAGTGGCCACTACTCGTTTTACTACTTCAAGAGGTTTCTCTTGCCTCAGTCTTCAATAGCAAGACCAGTTGTTCTCTGGGTACCCAGCCCCCTGAGCTGGAAGACAGGGACGCGGAGCAGAATGAAGCCCCCATAATCCAAGGGGAAATGGTTAGTGACCTGCTACACCACATAGACAAACACAGGTCTATGGGGCCAGATGGGATCCACCCAAGGGTACTGAGGGAGTTGGTGGAAGTGCTCACCAAGCCACTTTCAATCCTTTCTCAGCAGTCCTGGCTAACCGGGTAGGTCCCAGTTGATACGAGGCTAGCAAATGTGGTGCCAATCTAGAAGAAGGGCCAGAAGGAGAATCCAGGGAACTACAGGCCTGTCAGTCTGACCTCAGTGCCGGGGAAGGTTATGGAGCAGATCGTCTTGAGTGCCACCACATGGCACGTACAGGACAACCAGGTGATCAGGCCTAGTCTGATGGGCTTATGAAAGTCAGGTCCTGCTTGACCAACCTGATCTCCTTCAATGACAAGGTGACCCGCTCAGTGGATGACGGAAAGGCTGTGCATGTTGTCTACTTGGACTTTACTAAAGACTTGGACACCATTTCCCACAGCATTCTCCTGTAGAAACTGGCTGCTCATGGGTAGGATAGACTTCTTCACTGGGTAAAAAACTGGCTGGATGACCAGGCCGAAAGGGTTGTGCTGAATGGAGTTCAATCCAGTTGGTGTTCGGTCACCAGTGGTGTCCCCCAGGGCTCAGTACTGGGGCCAGTTCTGTTTAATATCTTTATCAATGATCTGGATGAGGGGATCGAGTGCACCCTCAGTAAGTTTGCAGACAACACCAAGCTGGGCAGGAGTGTTGATCTGCTTGAGGGTAGGCAGGCTCTGCAGAGGGACCTGGACAGGCTGGATCGATGGGCTGAGGTCAATTGTATGAGGTTCAACAAGGCTCAGTGCAAGGTCCTGCACTTGGGCCACAGCAACCCCATGCAACGCTCCAGGCTTGGGGAAGAGTGGCTGGAAAGCTGCCAGGCAGAGAAGGACCTGGGGGTGTTGGTCGACAGCCGCCTGAATATGAGCCAGCAGTGTGCCCAGGTGGCCAAGAAAGCCAGTGGCATCCTGGCTTGTATCATAAGTTGTGTGGCCAGCAGCATTAGGGAAGTGCCCCTGATCGTGCCCCTGTACTCGGCACTGGTGAGGCCGCACCTCGAATGCTGTGTTCACTTTTGGGCCCCTCACTACAAGAGGGATATTGAGGTACTGGAGCGTGTGCAGAGAAGGGCAACGGAGCTGGTGAAGGGTCTGGAGCAGAAGTCTTATGAGGAGCGGCCGAGGGAGCTGGGACTGTTTAGCCTGGAGAAAAGGAGGCTGAGGGGAGACCTCATCGCTCTCTACAACTGCCTGAAAGGAGGTTGTAGAGAGGTGGGGGTCGGTCTCTTCTCCCAAGTAACAAGGGATAGGACAAGAGGAAATGGCCTCAAGTTGCACCAGGGGAAGTTTAGACTGGATATTGGGAAAAATTTCTTCACCGAAAGGGTTGTCAAGCATTGGACCAGGCTGCCCAGGGAAGTGGTTGAGTCACCACCCCTGGAGGTATTGAAAAGCCGTGTAGATGTGGTGCTTAGGGACATGGTTTAGTGGTGGACCTGGCAGTGTTAGGTTGACAGTTTGACTTGATGATCTTAAATGTCTTTTCCAGCCTAAAAGATTCTATTATTTTATGACTCCATGAGTCTGTGTTGTCACTGATGGCTGAGTAGTTGATAGGGCAAGAGTTTGCAGATGGGTTGTGCAGGTGCTTGCAAGGTCCATGGTGGTTGAGTAGCTTTTAGGGCAGGAGCATGCAGCTGGCTCATACAGGTGCTGGTGATGTCATCTGTGTTTTAGTAGCTGTTACAGCAGAAGCACGCCCCTGGCTTGTGCAGCTGCTTGTGATGTCATAACGATATTAGTAGGTGATAGGGTAGGAGTGGGCCCCTGGGTTGTGCAGCTGCTTGTGATGTCATAGCTGTATTAGTAGGTGACAGGGTAGAAGGAGGCACTTGGCGTGTTCAGTGTGCTTTTGATGTCACATGGCCGTGAGTAGGTGATAGGGCCAGAGCGGGAACCTTCCCAGTGCAGCTGCTTGTGGTGTCCCAGAGTAGGAGATGGTGTCCTACTCTGGACATGGATGTCCCGCATCCATGAGGATGTGGTGTCCCAGGTGCCTGAGCAGGAGATAGGGCAGGAGCAGGCCCCAGGCTTGAGCAGTTGCTTCTGATGTCACCTGATCCCAAGCAGATGATGGTTTAGGAGCAGGCCCCTGCCCCGTGCAGCTCCTCATGGTGTCACTGATGGCTCAGTAGCTGACAGGCCAGGACGATGCCACCGGCTTCTGCAGCTGCTTGTGATGTCAGTGATGGCTGATGGCTCGCTCCCTCCCCCTGGTGGGATGGGGTAGAGAATCAGAAGGGTCGAAGGGAGAAAACTTGTGGGTTGAGACAAAGACAGTTCAATAGGGAAAGCAAAAGCCACGCACGCAGGGAAAGAAACCCAAGGAATTCATTCACTCCTTGCCATGGGCAGGCGGGTGTTCATCTGCAGGAAAGCAGGGCTCCCTCACGTGTAACCGTTACTGGGGAAGACAAACGCCATCACTCTGAACGTCCCCCCCTTCCTTCTTCTTCCCCAGCTTCTTCCCCATTGCTGAGCATGATGTCATTTGGTGTGGAATATCCCTTTGGTCAACAGGAGACAGCTGTCCCAGCTGTGTCCCCTCCCAACTTCTTGAGCACCCCCAGCCCACTCGCTGGTGGGGTGGGGTGAGAAGCAGAAAAGGCCTTGACTCTGTGTAAGCACTGCTCAGCAGGAACGAAATCATCCCTGTGGTATCAACACTGATTTCAGCACAAATCCAAATCACAGCCCCACACTAGCAACTGAAGAAAATTAACTCTATCCTGGCCAAAACCAGCACAGGCAGACACCGTTGGAGATACATCTGCCGCAGCAGACACCACTGCAGATGCCACTGCGGATATAGAGACCCTTGCAGATGCAGACATCCAAGCAAATGCACAAAAATAGTTGCAAGTGACACTGCAGACGCAGACGCAGATACCACGGAGATGCCACTGCAGTTGTGGGACGTGCTCAGATACCACTGACGGTGCCGTAGAAGATAGGACAGCAAATGCCATGGAAGATACCAGGCCAGAGGCAGATACCACCGCAGATACCACTGCAGATGCAGATGGCATTGCAGATACAAATGCAGATGCAGGCAGATGCCACTGCAGATGCAGATGCCACAGCAGAGGCAGACAACATGGTAGGCGCAGGTACCCGAAGCCAACAGCAATGCGGATGCCGTTGCAGATCCCATTTCAGGCACAGGCATCACAGCAGATGAGATGCCACTGCAGAATGAATTAGCATTGCAGACACCACTGCAGATGGCACTGCAGGCGCAGACGCCATGGCAGATGGCACTGCAGATTCAAACGCCATGGCAGACCCCACTGCAGATACCTTTGCAGGTACGCGATCTGTCCTTGAAACTGTTGCAGGCGCCGATGCCAATGCAAACAGCACTGCAGGTGCAGGTGGCACTGCAGCAGGAGGTGCCACAGCAGATGCAGATACCACTGCAGGTGCAGATAACTTTACAGGTGCAGGTGCCACTGCAGGTCTAAACACCTCTGAAGAAGCTGATACCGCTGCGGATGCGGATACCATGGCAGATACCTTTGCAGGTGCCACTGCAGGTCTAAACACCTCTGAAGAAGCTGATACCGCTGCGGATGCGGATACCGTGGTGGATACCTTTGCAGGTGCCACTGCAGTTGCAGGCACCCTTGCAGGCACAGATGTCATTGCAGATGCCACTGCGGAGGCAGATGCCACTGCAGGTGGAGATACCATTGCGGATACCACTTTACCCTCAAATGCCATGGCATGCACGCTGCAGGTAGCGTTAGTGACGCCATTGCAGGTGCTGACATCATAGCAGCTGCCGATACCATTGCTGACGCAGATGCCATGGCAGATACCATTGCAGGTGCCATTCTAGCTGCAAACACGATGGCAGGGGCCATTGCAGGTGAACATATGATTGCAGGTGGAGATGCCGCGGGAGATGCAGATGCCTTTGCAGATACCCTTGGAGACGCCATTGCAGATGTAGACTACATTGGAGATGCAGACACCACGGCAGAAACCATGGCAGATGGCATTGCAGATTCAAATACCATTGCAAAAACCACTGCACAGACCTCTGCACTTGACCTCAAAAGCACCTGCCATTCCTGATAACGTTGAAGATGCAGACACCAAACCGATACAATTGCCAATCCAGACGCCATTTCAGACGCTGCAGATGTGGATTCTGCTGCAGCTGCAGATACCGTCGTAGAAATCGCTGCAGAGACCATTGCTGAGGAAAAGTCAGCTGCAGGTACAACAGGAGATGCGGATGCCGTTGCAGATGCTGGTATCACTGTCGATGCAGAGGCCGTGGGAGACACTCACAGCATTACCGATGCCACTGCAGAGCAGATATCTTTGCAGCTGCAGACAGCACTGCAGGTGCAGAGGCCACTGCAAAGGCCATGGCAGATTTCATCGACAAAGCCATTGCAGATACACCCACAGACAGCATACCATGAGAAAGACACCCATTCAGCTGCAGATACGGTGCCAGACGCAATGGCAGATGCCACGGCAGGTACAGACACGACACCCCCACCATTCGAGGTACAGGTTCCGTCACAGACAGAATTACACATACCGTTACAGGCACAAGACGAGCCACAGACACGAGTACACCTTCCGTTACACCTGGAAACACAGACACTGACCTCATGCCTGAAAGGGGTACCGTTACAGAGAGAGGAGCCGTTCCACAGCCAGGTAGTGATGCACCTGAAGATACAGGGAGTATTGGCATCAGCACCGGTATCTGCAATGGCGTCAGCATCTTCAAGGGCATCTCCATTGGCAGTTGCATCTGAAATTGTACTTGCATCTGCAATGCCGTCTGCTGTGGTATCTGCATCTGCAATGCCATCTCCAGTGGCACCGACGCCGGTATCTTCAACGGCATCTGCGATGGCCTCTGCACTTGCAATGGTGTGAGACATGGCACCTGCATCTCCGGTGGTGTCTGTAATGGTATGCGCATCTGCAATGGCATCTCCAGAGGCATCGATGCCGGCATCTTCAAAGGAATCTTCAACGGCATCTGCAATGGTATCTGCATCCCCAGTGCCGTCTGTGTCTGCAATGGTGTCTGACATGGCATCTCCACCTCCGGTGGTGTCTCTAATGGTATCTGCATCTGCCGTGGTAGCCGCAATGGCACCTGCATCTTCAATAGCATCTCCATCAGTAACTGCATCTGCAATTCCGTTTCCATCTGCAATGGCATCTGCATCTGCAATGCATTGGCAATGTTACCTGCAATGGTGTCTGCATCCGCAAGGATGTCTGCCTTGGAGAGCTGCAGCCAACAGGACAGGGGCACGCACAGCATTCCAGGTGCAGGTACCTTTGCAGATGGCGTTGCAGGTTCCAACGCCACGGCAGGCACCGTTGCGGATGCACCTACCGTTGCTGATAACCCTGCAGATGCCATTAGCACAGCAAATCTCACTGCAGGTGCGGGTGCCACCGCAGGTGACGAACCCATTGCAGGTGCCACTGCAGATACTGATCCCGTTGCAGATGTCGATAACGTTACACGTCCCGATACAGAGACCAATGCCTTTACCGATGCCATCACCAATACCATTGCAGACCCTGATACCAGCACAGAGGCAGCGATACCGTTACAGGTAGTCACACCCACGCCGAGACCACGAGTGGTGCAGAGAACCATCAGAGATACCCTTGCTGATGCTATTTCAGCTAGAGAGGGAATTACATGGACACATGCACAAACCAACCACACGTGCACACCCACAAACCATTGCAAGTCCATGTGCGGAGACACAGACCGCTAGCAAGGCACACACAGCTTCAGGTGCATCTACAGGCACAGCCACAGAGCCCAGTAGAGGCCCAGGTACTGGCACCCTCAGAAATGCAGGTACCAATACCATCGCAGAGACCGATGTAATTGCAGACACTGATTCACACTCAGTTGCAGATACAGGCACAAAACGGGTACGAGTCCAGACACAGGTACAATTACACTCACAACGGAGGACGCAAGTACAGTCACAGACACAAGAGCGCTTTCAACTACACCACCAGCAGCAGACACAGCAAGTGACGCCGTTACCCGCTCGGGTTCCATGACAGACAGAGGAACCATTACACGTAAAGGCACTGATACAAACACAGCTACCTTTACACCCAGATGTGCTCTTACAGGGAGAGGTCCAGATAAATAAGAGAAATACACCGAAAACTACACAGGCAGTCCCCGATAGGGAGATGGGGGCTGATATAGACGATACGGCTACAAACACCATGGCAGACACAGGTCCAGTTACAGAGATGGGCACAATTACAGGCAGAGGTACAGGCAGAGAAAGAACTACAGCTACAGACACCGAAACGCACAGATACAATTGCCCGTACAGATACAGTTGGAGGTACGAATACAATGGCACTTACAGACAGCGTTGCACATACAGATACCAGTACACTGTCCTGGTTTCGGCTGGGATAGAGTTAATTTGCTTCCTAGTAGCCGGTATAGTGCTGTGCTTTGGATTTTAGTATGAGAATAATATTGATAACACGCTGATGTTTTGGCTGTCGCTAAGCGGTGTTTACACTGGTCAAGGATTTTCCCCCCTTCAGCTCCCCATGCTCTGCCAGGTGCCCAAGAAATGGGAGGGGGCACAGCCAGGAGAGTTGATCCAAACTGACCAAAGGGCTATTCCATACCATATGATGTCACGCCCAGTATATAAACTGGGGGGAGTTGGCCGGGGGGTAGCGATCACTGCTCGGGGACTGGCTGGGCGTCGGTTGGCGGGTGGTGAGCGGTTGTATAATTTTTTTTTAATATATATTTTTTTTCCCTTTTTTTCCCCTCCCTTGGGTTTTTTTCCTCTCTCTCTCTCTCGTTGTTTTTTTCCCTCTCATTATAATTCATTATTATTATTACTATTCTTTTGTTCCAATTATTAAACTGTCCTTATCTCAACCCACGAGTTTTCTTACTTTTGCTCTTCCGATTCTCTCCCCCATCCCACCGCGGGGGGGGGGGAAGTGAGCGAGCGGCTGCGTGGTGCTTGCCTGCCGGCTGGGGCTAAACCACGACAGATAAGGTGAAACTTATCTGTGAAGGTGAAACCACGACAGCAACACAGATAAGGCGCAACTGAACCTTCCAGGGAGCAGTGCAGGTGGAGATGCCACATCAGCTGCAAAAACCATTGCAGGTTTCACACCAGCTGCAGACACCGCTGCAGAAGCCAATACCTCTGCAGACAGAGACACCTTGGCAGGGGCCGTTGCAGCTGCAGGCGTCCTTGCAGATGCAGATGTCATTGCAGATGTCACTGCAGAAGAAGATACCATTGAGGATGCAGAATCCCATCGCAGATACCGTTCCAGGTGCAAAGAGCATTGCAGGTGAACATCCTATTGCAGGTGGAGATACCATTGGAGGTGCAGATGCCACTACAAATGCCTTTGCAGATGTCACTGAAGGTGTCAACAACACTGGAGATGCAGATACCATTCCAGATACCACTGCAGACGGAGGTAGCAACGCTGATGCAGGCACCATTGCAGCAGAAGGCTTCATTGCAGATGCTATGGATGATGCAGATAGCGTTGCTGATGCCACCTCAGACGCAGATTCCATGGCAGATGGCATTGCACGCTCAACTACCATTGCAAAACCCACTGCATCTACCCCTCAGATGCACCCGCTGTTCCCAGGAAGGTTGCCCAGGCAGACGCCAAAGCCAATGCCGCTGCAGATGCAGATCCCGTTGCAGAAACCACTGCAGATACCATTGCAGACGCGGTGTCAGATGCAGATAGCACAGGAGACGCAGGTGCCATTGCAGATGCAGATGTCATTGAAGATGGAGACGCCATTGCAGACAGTCACACTGTTACAAACGCCATTGCGGATGCAGGCACCGCTGCAGATACTGATCCCGCCGCAGATATCGATAATGTCACCCACGCCGATACGGGCACAATTACCATTACAGATGCCGTTACCGATACCATTACAGATCCGCATACCAGTACAGAGACCGCGATACCGTTACAGACAGTCACACTGTCGTGGTTTTTAGCCCCAGCCGGCAAAAAAAGCCCCACGCAGCCGCTCGCTCGCTCCCCCCGCGTTGGGATGGGGGAGAGAATCGGAAGAGCAAAAGTAAGAAAGCTCATGGGTTGAGATAAAAACAGTTTAATAGGGAAAGCAAAAGCCGCGCACGCAAGCGAAGCGAAGCAAGGAATTCATTCACTCCTTGCCACGGGCAGGCAGGTGTTCAGCCATCTCCAGGACAGCAGGGCTCCATCACGCGTAACGGTTCCTTGGGAAGACAAACGCCGTCACTCCAAACGTCCCCCCTTCCTTCTTCTTCCCCAGCTTTATATACTGAGCATGACGTCATATGATATGGAATAGCCCTTTGGGCAGTTTGGATCAACTCTCCTGGCTGTGTCCCCTCCCAGCTTCTTCTGCACCTGGCAGAGCACGGGAAGCTGAAAAGTCCTTGCCCAGTGCAGCAACGACTAAAACACCTCTGTGTTATCAACGCTGTCTTCAGCACAAATCCAAAACACAGCCCCACACCAGCCACTATAAAGAAAATTAACTCTGTCCCGGCTGAAACCAGGATACACACCCACAGCAAGAGCGTTAGCGGTACAGATACCATCAGTGACAGTCTTGCTGATAGTATTTCAGCTGGTGAGGGAATTACTCGTGCGCACACGGAAACCAAATACACAGACACCTGCAGAAACCACGGCAAGTCCACGTGCGGATACAGAAACCACGACCTACAGAGGTGCAGTCACAGGTACAGTTACAAATACAGGCAGAGCTACCATGAGAGGCACAGACCCTGGTACCATCACCACCACAGGTACCGGGACCATCACCGATACTATCACATAAACCTTTCTGATTACAGACACAGGCTGAAACTGAGTTTTGGATACGATTGCAGGTAGAGGCACAGAATAGGTGAAGTCTCAGACACGATGACAGATAAAGATACAGCTAACCGTACGAGTACAGATGCGAGTACAATCATCACAGACACCACTACGCGTATAACCGCAGATACAATTACAGTACGGCTTCGATTACATAGACAATTAAAGATACAATTCAAGATCCAGAGTCCATCTGAGGTACCTTTAGAGATGGAACCACCATTACACGTAAAGGAACTGATACAAATACACAACGGTAGGTGCAGATACGGGTACCAGTACCGATGCAGATACAAACGCCAGTACAGATGCAGACACAGGCACTCTTACACGTACAGGGACTCCTATAGATACCTTTAGAGACCCCAACACCCATATAGACAGACACACCAATATCGAGACCTTTCATTGCATCTGAAGTGTTCTCTGTATCTGCCCATCGTATCTTCAATGGTATCTCCCTCTCCTACGGCACCTGCAACGGCAGATGTACAACGGCACAGGTACCATCAGAGAGACCGCTGCAGGTAGGGAAAGAATTGCTCGTACACACACAGATACCACATACACGTGCAAAAAATATTGCAAGTACACGGGCAGATACAGGTACCGTTACCGATACAAGACACAGTTACAGGTACAATCACAGATACAGCTATCATTAGACAGCAGCACGGACACAGAGAGTCGTAGCATCACCCATACCATCACAGAAACCCTTTTAATTACAGTCTGCCACTGAATCGGAGGTACAATTGCCGATACAGGCACAAAATACGTAACGTTCCAGAAACAAGGGCAGATCAAGGCACGATTAACCGTATTTTCCAGGTACAAGTACAATCACAGGCGCCGTTACCCGTGCAATTGCAGCTACAATGACAAAGTAGAGATACAAGTAGAGTCCATTAGAGGTACCATTAGAGTTATCGTGACATACAACGCTAGAGACATAAATACAACTGTAGCTGCAGACGCAGATACAGGTACCAGTACAGATGCAGACACTCCTACACGTACAGGGAGTCGTATAGAGTCCGTTACAGACATCCACACCGATATAGACAAACACACCGATACCGAGACCTCCAATTGCATCTCAAGTTGTATCCGCGCCCGCCATCTCGTCCTCAATGCCGTCTGCATTATGGCATCTGCACTGATTCCTGCAATGGTGCCGCCTCCGAGATGCTCTCTGCATCTGCAATGTTCCACGCCGTGGCATCTGCATCTACAATGGCGTCTGGCATGGCATCTGCGTTTTCGGTGGCGTCCGTAGCGGTATCTGCGTGTGCAGCGGTACCTGCGTGTGCAGCGGTACCTGCGTCTGCCGCGGTACCTGCACTGGCGAGTGGCAGAGGACAGGGCAGTTGCACGCACAGCGTTCCAGGTGCAGATACCTTTGCAGACGCCACGGCAGAGTCAAATACCATGGCAGATGCAGAGGCCGTGGCAGATACGCAGCCCGTCGCAGGTACCCATAGCATTACTCCTACCAATGGAGATCCCGCCACCATCACAGATGCCCACGCAGAACACTGGGGCATTATCCCCCCTGCTCAGCACCGCTCAGACCGCATAGGCACGACACCGCGCCGCGTACGGCGATTCCTCCCTCCACGCCCAACGCGTTCCCCCCACCCCGGTACAGGACAGACATCGACCAGCTGGAGCCAGCTCACGGCCGAGGGGGGAGGACGCAGGAGCACTCACCGCTGGGGGAGAGGCCGAGGGCACGGGGTGGCTCAGCCCAGGCAGGAGAAGGCTCCGGGGCTCGCCGCAGCCTGCCACGACCTTCATCCAGGCTCTTCGTCCTGGTAGGTGGCAGGAGGAGGAGACAGCACGGGCCACAGGAGACACCCGGCAATGCCCCTCCAGCCTACTGCTGGCCGAGCAGCAGCTCCAGCTGAAGGGACCTCACAAACACCCGCCCAGCCCTCAGCCTGCTGCTGGCCTATCAGGGTCTCAGGAAGAAGTGACCTCACAAGGAACTTCCAAGCCATTTGCATGCTGCTTGGCCCATCACCGGCAGCGACAGAGGTGACCTCACAAGGAATACACAAGCCACGTGCCTGCTCCTGCCCTATCAGCAGCTCCAGCAGAAGTGACCCTCAGCAGCCTCTGCCCCAGCCGTCACAGAAGCACAGAATCATGGAATCACAGAAGCACAGAAGCACAGAATCACGGAATCACAGAATCACAAAATCGTTTAGGTTGGAAAAGACCTTTAAGACCATCGAGTCCAACCGTAAACCCAACACCACCAAGCCCACCACTACACCACGTCCCTAAGCACCTCATCCAAACGTCCTTTAGGGACGTCCTCCAGGGATGGCGACTCAACCACTGCCCTGGGCAGCCCGTTCCAATGCTTGACCACCCTTTCCGTGAAGAAAAATGTCCTAATATCCAGTCTAAACCTCCCCTGGCACCTCCCTGCTGGCCCCTTGCTGACCCCCCACCCTGCCTCTCCTCTGCCCCCCCCAGCAGCTCAGAGCTGGGGGGGAAAGGGGGCACAGCGCTGCTGAAGAAACCCGCTGCTGGGGGAATTTGCAGGTTGAGTGCTGCTCCTAAAGGAGGCACGGGCATCTCCGTGAGGAAGAAAACACCGTCCTGACCACTGCAACACCCTCACTCACAGCCCACGCCGCATTTGTTGGAGAGGGACGAAAGAAATCCATTCGCTGCCTCCCACGCTCAAACGGCGTCGAGGTGGAGCCCACCAGAGTCTTCCCCCTACCCTCTTGCAGAAGGGGATAAGGAGCCACCGACAACCGCAGCGCGGCCAGCGTCTGTATCTCCACACCCCGCCGGAGAACGCGCTCTGCGCTTGCTCTTTGCGGAGACGCCGCTTCCGCAGCAGCGGGGGACGGGCGTGAGCCAGGCAATATGTGAAACGGCAACAGCAGGGGCGAGCCAGTGAAAAGAGCTAAAATCCCCAAAGGCAAAAAGAAATGCTGTAAATATCTTGGTTGCTCCATGTTTCCTTTTAGTCTCCCTTTCGCGGATAATTCGGCCTAGCTTGCCAGTATCGTTGGCCTTAAGTAAGGAAGCTTGGATAGCAGAATTGCTAACGAGCATTCTTTATTTGACCTAATCATCAGAGTAAGAATGCTTTGCCTGTGTTAAATCCTTGGTTAGCTGAGAGAGTTGCAATGTAGATAGATAAAAAGGAATTCTCCAGGCCCTGTGTCCCTGGAAAGGGCTGATAAGGAGAAGCTGCACAAGAACCACCTGATTTTGGGTACGCAAGGAAGGTATGAGCAAGACAAAGACGGACTGAGCATGCGTCAAGACAAAGTTCAGTCTGAAAAGAGCTAAAATCCCCAAAGACAAAAAGAAATGCTGTAAATGGTTGCTCAATGTTTCCTTTTAGTTTCCCTTTCGCGGATAATTCGGCCTAGCTTGCCAGTATGGTTGGCCTTAAGTAAGGAAGCTTGGATAGCAGAATTGCTAACGAGCATTCTTTATTTGACCTAATCATTAGAATAAGAATGCTTTGCCTGTGTTAAATCCTTGGTTAGCTGAGAGAGTTGCAATGTCGATAGACAAAAAGGAATTCTTCAGGCCCTGTGTCCCTGGAAAAGGCTGATAAGGAGAAGCTGCACAAGAATCACCTGGTTTTGGGTACGCAAGGAAGGTATGAGCAAGACAAAGACGGACTGAGCACGCGTCAAGACAAAGTTCAGTCTGAAAAGAGCTAAAATCCCCAAAGACAAAAAGAAATGCTGTAAATATCTTGGTTGCTCAATGTTTCCTTTTAGTTTCCCTTTCGCGGATAATTCGGCCTAGCTTGCCAGTATCGTTGGCCTTAAGTAAGGAAGCTTGGATAGCAGAATTGCTAACGAGCATTCTTTATTTGACCTAATCATTAGAATAAGAATGCTTTGCCTGTGTTAAATCCTTGGTTAGCGGAGAGAGTTGCAATGTCGATAGACAAAAAGGAATTCTTCAGGCCCTGTGTCCCTGGAAAAGGCTGATAAGGAGAAGCTGCACAAGAACCACCTGGTTTTGGGTACGCAAGGAAGGTATGAGCAAGACAAAGACGGACTGAGCATGCGTCAAGACAAAGTTCAGTCTGAAAAGAGCTAAAATCCCCAAAGGCAAAAAGAAATGCTGTAAATATCTTGGTTGCTCAATGTTTCCTTTTAGTCTCCCTTTCGCAGATAATTTGGCCTAGCTTGCCAGTAAGCTTAGATAGCAGAATTGCTAACGAGCTTTCTTTATTTGACCTAATCATTAGAATAAGAATGCTTTGCCTGTGTTAAATCCTTGGTTAGCTGAGAGAGTTGCAATGTCGATAGACAAAAAGGAATTCTCCAGGCCCTGTGTCCCTGGAAAGGGCTGATAAGGAGAAGCTGCACAAGAACCACCTGATTTTGGGTACGCAAGGAAGGTATGAGCAAGACAAAGACGGACTGAGCATGCGTCAAGACAAAGTTCAGTCTGAAAAGAGCTAAAATCCCCAAAGGCAAAAAGAAATGTTGTAAATATCTTGGTTGCTCAATGTTTCCTTTTAGTTTCCCTTTCGCGGATAATTCGGCCTAGCTTGCCAGTATCGTTGGCCTTAAGTAAGGAAGCTTAGATAGCAGAATTGCTAACGAGCATTCTTTATTTGACCTAATCATTAGAGTAAGAATGCTTTGCCTGTGTTAAATCCTTGGTTAGCTGAGAGAGTTGCAATGTCGATAGACAAAAAGGAATTCTTCAGGCCCTGTGTCCCTGGAAAGGGCTGATAAGGAGAAGCTGCACAAGAACCACCTGGTTTTGGGTACGCAAGGAAGGTATGAGTAAGACAAAGACGGACTGAGCATGCGTCAAGACAAAGTTCAGTCTGAAAAGAGCTAAAATCCCCAAAGACAAAAAGAAATGCTGTAAATATCTTGGTTGCTCAATGTTTCCTTTTAGTTTCCCTTTCGCGGATAATTCGGCCTAGCTTGCCAGTATCGTTGGCCTTAAGTAAGGAAGCTTAGATAGCAGAATTGCTAACGAGCATTCTTTATTTGACCTAATCATTAGAGTAAGAATGCTTTGCCTGTGTTAAATCCTTGGTTAGCTGAGAGAGTTGCAATGTCGATAGACAAAAAGGAATTCTTCAGGCCCTGTGTCCCTGGAAAGGGCTGATAAGGAGAAGCTGCACAAGAACCACCTGGTTTTGGGTACGCAAGGAAGGTATGAGTAAGACAAAGACGGACTGAGCATGCGTCAAGACAAAGTTCAGTCTGAAAAGAGCTAAAATCCCCAAAGACAAAAAGAAATGCTGTAAATATCTTGGTTGCTCAATGTTTCCTTTTAGTTTCCCTTTCGCGGATAATTCGGCCTAGCTTGCCAGTATCGTTGGCCTTAAGTAAGGAAGCTTGGATAGCAGAATTGCTAACGAGCATTCTTTATTTGACCTAGTCATCAGAGTAAGGATGCTTTGCCTGTGTTAAATCCTTGGTTAGCGGAGAGAGTTGCAATGTCGATAGATAAAAAGGAATTCTTCAGGCCCTGTGTCCCTGGAAAGGGCTGATAAGGAGAAGCTGCACAAGAACCACCTGATTTTGGGTACACAAGGAGGGTATGAGCAAGACAAAGACGGACTGAGCATGCGTCAAGACAAAGTTCAGTCAGCAGCCAGAGTGATGAAGACTACCGACTTCCTCCAACGACCACCAGAGGATCCCTAACGACCACCTAAGGACTTAAGTACGCATGCGTCAGGGACATGTACATATATTAATGAGTTCCAAGAAATCTCATGTTTATATAAATTAAATCTTACGAATATGTACGATTTTGCAACATATAACCTCTGCGATCTCGCTTGTTTGTCGGAGCACTTATGGCGGAGCGATCCCCCGTGCTGCCCAGCGCTGCAATAAAGGACGCCCGCTTCATAGTAACTCCGTTGCTATTGAGTTTGATTTCGGGAACGCTCTGAAATTCCGATTCACCCGTTGGGAGATTTGGATTTTAAGGGGTGGTCTCCGCGAATTTTGTTTCACCAGGGTTCTTGGTCAGCATGCTCCCGCTGCCCCGGGGTCTGGGAAACGGAGCAGCCAGAGCACGTGGGTGTATCTGACCGTAAAAGTGAAAAGGGAAAAGAATCAAAGCTTGGGGAATCTGAATTTCTCGTTAGAATGACACCTCCTGTTTTCATCCACTAAGACCCTGACAGTGTTTGATTTTTTTCTCATGGGGCTGAATAAAAAGAATAAAATTTTTTTTAAAAGCCAAGAATATTATGCAGAACAGCTTCTGCTCCAAGAGTTTGTAACTTGTAGGCAGACGGGGATGCCACCGCAGACGCAGATACCATCACAACTACCACTCCAGGTGTAGATACCGTTCCAGATACCATTTCTCATGCAGATACCACGGCAGATTAAGAAGACACAGCAGAGGCAAATGCCACTGCAGATGCAGATACCATTGCAGATACCAACCTTTGTGTATTCCAAGGCTTTGCAACCTGCAACAAAGCTCTGTTCTCCCCACAATCTTCTTCTCCATCTTACCTGGGAAAAGAGACCCACACCCACCTCGCTGCAACCTCCTTTCAGGCAGTTGTAGAGAGCGAGAAGGTCTCCCCCGAGTCTCCTGTTCTCCAGGCTGAACAACCCCAGTTCGCTCCTCACAAGACTTGTTCTCTAGAGCCTTCACCAGCCGCATTGCTCTTCTTTGGACGCACTCAGCAAAATGTATTAGGAAAAATTTCATCACCCGAAGGGTTGCCAAGCATTGGAACAGGCTGCCCAGGGACGTGCTTGAGTCACCACCCCTGGAGGTATCTAAAAGCCGTGTAGATGTGGCGCTTAGGGCCATGGTTTAGTGGTGGACTTGGCAGTCTTAGGTTAACGGTTGGACTCGATGATCTTAAAGGTCTTTTCCAGCCTAAAAGATGCAACAGAATCATAGAATGATTCTGTCTTCTCCACTGTCTCCTTCTGCCATCAGCCAGAGAAGGAAATCTCTCTCAATTGCTTGAGTAAGTTGACAAGAAGAAAGCAAGAAAATGTGTCCTTGTACTAAGGACAAAGGGCAGGAACTTGGGAGTCATTTTCATTTTGGGAGTCATTTTCATTTTGGGAGTCATTTTCATTTTGTTACCATCATGAAGCTCTGACCGTGCTTGCTAACAGCGATTCCCTTTGCAAGAACCCAATGATGTCTCTCGGGAGAAGTTAGCTGCTTTAACTCCTGACTATTTTCTGATGCCACCCACCTTCAGGGAGCTGGGCAAGGTCCCCGTCAACCTCAGGAATGGCTCTGGAGTTAAGCCACAGTAACATTCAGTTTCTAACGTTGACTCATTCCTGCCTTGCTCTGGTAATGCTTGATAAGGATGCAGAAAGACTTTCAAAAGTGTGACCTCTTTTTCTGGCCAGCCAAAATGTGTTGAATACAAGAAAGATTCCTCCTCCGCGGTCTACTGGTGCTAAACAGGTACTTAATTTACAGGATTACAAAAGCAGCTCTTTTCAGGAGGAAAACCAACTCACCAAGCAAAACTAAACCCAAAAACCATTAGAGATGACCAGAAATGTTAGTTTTCAAACTGCCATTGTTGGAAAACAAAAACACTCTGCCCAGCCACAAACGTCAAGGAATCGCAGAATCACAGAATCACAGAATCGCAGAATCGTAAAGGTTGGAAAAGACCTTGAAGATCATCGAGTCCAACCGTAAACCTAACACTACCAAGACCACCACTACACCATGTCTCTAAGCACCTCATCCAAACGTCCTTTAAATACCTCCAGGGATGGCGACTCCACCACTTCCCTGGGCAGCCTGTTCCAATGCTTGATAACCCTCTCGGTGAAGAAAAATTTCCTAATATCCAGTCTAAACCTCCCCTGGCGCAACTTGAGGCCATTTCCTCTCGTCCTATCCCTTGTTACCTGGGAGAAGAGACCGACCCCACCTCTCTACACCCTCCTTTCAGGCAGCTGTAGAGAGCGATGAGGTCTCCCCTCAGCCTCCTTTTCTCCAGGCTGAACAACCCCAGGTCCCTCAGCCGCTCCCCATCAGCCTTGTGCTCCAGACCCTTCCCCAGCTCCGTTGCCCTTCTCTGGACACACTCCAGCCCCTCAGTGTCTTCCTTGTAGTGGGGGACCCAACACCGAACCCAGCGTTCGAGGTGCGGCCTCACCAGTGCCGAGTACAGGGGCACGATCACTTCCCTAGTCCTGCTGGCCACGCTATTTCTGATACAGGCCAGGATGCCATTGGCTTTCTTGGCCACCTGGGCACACTGCTGGCTCATATTCAGGCGGCTGTCGACCAAGACCCCCAGGTCCTTCTCTGCCTGGCAGCTTTCCAGCCACTCTTCCCCAAGCCTGTAGCGTTGCATGGGGTTGCTGTGGCCCAAGTGCAGGACCTTGCACTTGGCCTTGTTGAACCCCACACAATTGACCTCGGCCCATGGATCCAGCCTGTCCAGGTCCCTCTGCAGAGCCTTCCTCCCCTCCAGCAGATCAACACTCCCGCCCAACTTGGTGTCAGAAAGAAACAAATTATTGGTGACTAAATAAATTCAGTTTCCTTTTAGTACTTCAAATTAAGAAACAAGACTGCCGATTGTGTTTTATGGTTATTGTGCCTGTTAGATTGCTGTGTTCACACATAAAAAGAGGGAAAAACCTAGAAACCTCTCTTAACAACATCACAGGCATAGTCCCTCTCACAAAGATTGTTCCAGACCGAGTCAGCAAGATCAGCCACAAAACGCCGAGCAAACGGCCCAGCCGCAGTTTTCTCGGAGGGGGTCCTCCCGTTTCTGCAGCCTTTGCATCCGCTGGTGTTCGCAAGGCGCCCGCCAAAAACCAACGCTGCACGTCAAAATTCAGCCTCTTGCTGGTACGTCTTTGACCCGGCTTTGGAAGGGTGACCGCAACGTGCAACTCATCGGTATTTGCATTATCCGGTCCCTCCTGTCTCTGCGCACGGAAAAAAAACCCCAAACCCCGTTCCGATGAAGAAGGATTTCAAAGCAGGCTCGTATTCAACCTAGAGAGCAACAAAACTCCCATGGACTAGAGGGAAACTCTTTCCTTGGTGTACCAGTTCTCTTCTTGCTGTAAAGCACGTGTCTTACGATGGGGCCAAACTAACCCTCCCCTGCTGCCTTCGCACGCTCTAGTCTAACGACGCATTGCTCTATTGGGCTTGCAGAGGAAGATGACGGTTGGCCTTGGGACAAGCTGGAGGTGGTCCAGGACTTTCTGCGCTCTTCAGCATTCCTGTTTGACATCCTGTTTGGTGTAAGTAAAGAGTGAAGAAAGAAAGGGATAAGGTTGATGAACGGTAAATAATTATTACTATAAAGGTGGATAATTATTATTATAATGGTGACAGTTTTTCGTTATAATTGTATTATTATCAACGAACAAGCGGAATTAGAGAGGTGCGCGCGCCCGCAGAGCTACGATCGTGTTGGCGTCACGGAGACGTGGTGGGGCGGCGCCTGCGACCGCAGCGTCGGAACGGAAAGGTAGAGGCTCTTTAGGAAGGACAGGCAAGGGCTACGAGGAGGGCGCGTCGCCCTCTACGTCAGCGACCAGCTGGAGCGCACGGAGCTCCGCCTGGGGACGGCTGAGGAGCCGACTGAGAGCTTACGGGTCAGGATTAACGGGAGGGACAGGTGACTTTATAGTGGGGGTCTGCCACAGGCCACCCAACCAGGAAGACCAAGCAGATGGAGGCCCTCTACAGACAGATGTGGAATAACTGCTGGAGGTGGCTTAGATAATACCAAGCACACCTCCATCCCAAAAGCTACCCGCCTACCTTTAAAAGGGAAGCGAGAAAACTTTAGACCAATCCTAAACACAGGTATGTATGACTAGAGTCACTCAAGCTCCGCCCGAAAGGTGAAAAATAGTATAAAATAGCTTAAGAGAGAGAGAACGTTAGGGAAGACACCATCGCGTACCCCTCTGGGATCAGTCGACGGGCTGAGCCTCTCTTCCCCGCGTCGGGACGCCTTTGGGGAAGAGTCGAACGCTTGGTTATACCAAGTGCCTCCCCGGGAAACGTAGAAATCTCTCTAGAGTCGCTTTATTATTTTCTTTTAACGCGTTTGTAGCCGGCCGTGTCACTCGTACTCTCGGTATTTGCACGTGCTTTGCAGCCGGTGAATTTATCCCCGGTAATCCAAAAGAACCCGCGCGTCTGTGGCTCTAATAAACTGCACTCTTCATTAATCGAGCCGTGGTAGTTCTCACTGAAGGCGACCAGACCCTTTAAGTGTGGCCGTGAGAGTTCAGGCAACACGACCAGACCGGGGGGTGCAGCGCGTTATTCGTGAATCCGTAATCGTGAAGTTCAGTACGCTGGACGCGACCGGACTGATAACGGTGTCAAATTAACGCCGTCGCCTTAATCAGCTTTGTGAAGCTGTTTCAGTTGAAAGCCCCGAGAGGGCTCGGACAGGCAAGCGTTGACTCTGATGGGTGGCTAGATATACAGTCCTTAGAAAAATAAACCGTTGACCGAGTCTGAGACTAAGACTGGACTTAGCGGCACCTCGACTCCTCTCTGAGAAGGAGTTTAGAAAGCCAGAGGGTCCCGTCTGAACCTCCTGACTCAACGGGAGGGTTCCCCCCACCCAGCCCCTCCTCAAATTCCTCTTTGTACGCGACGGTAACTCTTAACGCAACGCTCTGGAAAGCAAAAGCACGAGGAATGACGCGTGTTGGGGTTGGCCGAGCTTTAAAAGTCGTGACTACACCTGATGATTCAGAGATCCAAACGAGACGCGAAGAACGTGCGGGATCAAGACTCCTTGCGAAGAAAAACTACGTCCCAACAGAAAACGGACAGCGGTTGTCTCCGGCGGCCCTCTGACGCCACGTGCTCTGCAATTCCTGCTGCCCTCCTCGGGAAGGATTCCTAAAACAACACGTCGCTCCGAAGATGTCAGACCACTAGGTCTCACCATGAAGAAGAACGAACGGTTCCTGGTTGAGTCAGCGGCGACAAGGCAAACGCAACAGAAGGACGCCAACAGCCCGTCCGCTGACCGGTCCATGCTGAAAACACGTCACTCTCCTCATCCCCTGGTCCTCCTCCGAGGAAAAGGCAGAAGAAGGAGCACACAATCTGTTGGGTCAGGCCAACCACGTTCTCATGAACGCCCTTGAGGAAACGGCACATCCGAAACGTTGGTTTGAATTGTACCCGTCTCCTACAGCAGAGCTAAGAAACCTTCCTCCGAAAAATCCCAGAATCCTAAAATAAGAGCTGTTGAGTACACAAGACGGGTCTGCATTGTCCGTGGGAAGGACACGAGAGCGAAACCTCCGCAGCAAGCGCTATGTCGGCGGAGAAAAGGCTCTGTGGAGCCGGCCAGCAGCGCGGGAACGTTCACGAACCTCAGGCCACGTCTGAGGAGCATCCGGAAAGAGTAAAGGAGCCCCGGCGAACGCGTGCCGAAACCTGAACGAGGTCACTGAAGCTCCGGAAAGGTTCAACCTCCTTAGGTTGACACGTTCATCGGCGTCCAAAGCGAGGAGTTGTAGGGCGTTCTCACGGCAAGGGTCAGAGAAGCTTAACCAGAGGTGACGTTCCCGGCTGCATCAGAACTGGAAGCGGTGGGTGCAGCTGGATCCGGGAGTTTGGGGGGTTTTAATGCAATTAAAACCTCGTCAGCATCCCCCCCGCCCGCGCGGCGGAGCGACGCAGGAGATCTCGGGTGGGAGGGGACCTGTAAGGACCACGGAGTCCGACTCCCGGCTCCTCGCAGGACTGCCTCAGGCGAAACCGAACCAGCGCGCTCCCGTCCGTCCTCAGGCTGGGGGGCTTTGGGCTACAGCTGCCAGTTTGTACTGGGAGAGGGCCAGGGGAGCCAGTTTGTACTGGGAGAGGGCCAGGGGAGCCAGTTTGTACTGGGAGAGGGCGAGGGAAGCCAGTTTGTACTGGGAGAGGGCGAGGGGAGCCAGTTTGTACTGGGAGAGGGCGAGGGGAGCCAGTTTGTACTGGGAGAGGGCCAGGGAAGCCAGTTTGTACTGGGAGAGGGCCAGGGGAGCCAGTTTGTACTGGGAGAGGGCCAGGGGAGCCAGTTTGTACTGGGAGAGGGCCAGGGGAGCCAGTTTGTACTGGGAGAGGGCCAGGGGAGCCAGTTTGTACTGGGAGAGGGCCAGGGGAGCCAGTTTGTACTGGGAGAGGGCCAGGGAAGCCAGTTTGTACTGGGAGAGGGCCAGGGGAGCCAGTTTGTACTGGGAGAGGGCCAAGGGAGCCAGTTTGTACTGGGAGAGGGCCAGGGGAGCCAGTTTGTACTGGGAGAGGGCCAGGGAAGCCAGTTTGTACTGGGAGAGGGCCAGGGGAGCCAGTTTGTACTGGGAGAGGGCGAGGGAAGCCAGTTTGTACTGGGAGAGGGCCAAGGGAGCCAGTTTGTACTGGGAGAGGGCCAGGGGAGCCAGTTTGTACTGGGAGAGGGCCAGGGGAGCCAGTTTGTACTGGGAGAGGGCCAAGGGAGCCAGTTTGTACTGGGAGAGGGCGAGGGGAGCCAGTTTGTACTGGGAGAGGGCGAGGGGAGCCAGTTTGTGCTGGGAGAGGGCCAGGGGAGCCAGTTTGTACTGGGAGAGGGCCAAGGGAGCCAGTTTGTACTGGGAGAGGGCCAGGGAAGCCAGTTTGTACTGGGAGAGGGCCAGGGGAGCCAGTTTGTACTGGGAGAGGGCGAGGGGAGCCAGTTTGTACTGGGAGAGGGCCAGGGGAGCCAGTTTGTACTGGGAGAGGGCGAGGGGAGCCAGTTTGTACTGGGAGAGGGCCAGGGAAGCCAGTTTGTACTGGGAGAGGGCGAGGGGAGCCAGTTTGTACTGGGAGAGGGCCAGGGAAGCCAGTTTGTACTGGGAGAGGGCCAGGGGAGCCAGTTTGTACTGGGAGAGGGCGAGGGGAGCCAGTTTGTACTGGGAGAGGGCCAGGGAAGCCAGTTTGTACTGGGAGAGGGCCAAGGGAGCCAGTTTGTACTGGGAGAGGGCCAGGGAAGCCAGTTTGTACTGGGAGAGGGCCAAGGGAGCCAGTTTGTACTGGGAGAGGGCCAGGGGAGCCAGTTTGTACTGGGAGAGGGCCAAGGGAGCCAGTTTGTACTGGGAGAGGGCCAGGGGAGCCAGTTTGTGCTGGCAGAGGGCCAGGGGAGCCAGTTTGTACTGGGAGAGGGCCAGGGGAGCCAGTTTGTACTGGGAGAGGGCGAGGGAAGCCAGTTTGTACTGGGAGAGGGCCAGGGGAGCCAGTTTGTACTGGGAGAGGGCCAGGGGAGCCAGTTTGTGCTGGCAGAGGGCCAGGGGAGCCAGTTTGTACTGGGAGAGGGCCAGGGGAGCCAGTTTGTACTGGGAGAGGGCCAGGGGAGCCAGTTTGTACTGGGAGAGGGCCAAGGGAGCCAGTTTGTACTGGGAGAGGGCCAGGGGAGCCAGTTTGTACTGGGAGAGGGCCAAGGGAGCCAGTTTGTATTGGGAGAGGGCCAGGGAAGCCAGTTTGTACTGGGAGAGGGCCAAGGGAGCCAGTTTGTACTGGGAGAGGGCCAGGGGAGCCAGTTTGTACTGGGAGAGGGCGACGGGAGCCAGTTTGTACTGGGACAGGGCCAGGGGAGCCAGTTTGTACTGGGAGAGGGCCAGGGGAGCCAGTTTGTACTGGGAGAGGGCCAAGGGAGCCAGTTTGTACTGGGAGAGGGCCAGGGAAGCCAGTTTGTACTGGGAGAGGGCCAGGGGAGCCAGTTTGTACTGGGAGAGGGCCAAGGGAGCCAGTTTGTACTGGGAGAGGGTCAGGGGAGCCAGTTTGTACTGGGAGAGGGCCAAGGGAGCCAGTTTGTACTGGGAGAGGGCCAAGGGAGCCAGTTTGTACTGGGAGAGGGCCAGGGGAGCCAGTTTGTACTGGGAGAGGGCGAGGGAAGCCAGTTTGTACTGGGAGAGGGCCAGGGGAGCCAGTTTGTACTGGGAGAGGGCGAGGGGAGCCAGTTTGTACTGGGAGAGGGCCAGGGAAGCCAGTTTGTACTGGGAGAGGGCCAAGGGAGCCAGTTTGTACTGGGAGAGGGCCAGGGGAGCCAGTTTGTACTGGGAGAGGGCCAAGGGAGCCAGTTTGTACTGGGAGAGGGCCAGGGGAGCCAGTTTGTACTGGGAGAGGGCGAGGGGAGCCAGTTTGTACTGGGAGAGGGCCAGGGAAGCCAGTTTGTACTGGGAGAGGGCCAAGGGAGCCAGTTTGTACTGGGAGAGGGCCAGGGAAGCCAGTTTGTACTGGGAGAGGGCGAGGGGAGCCAGTTTGTACTGGGAGAGGGCGAGGGGAGCCAGTTTGTACTGGGAGAGGGCGAGGGAAGCCAGTTTGTACTGGGAGAGGGCCAGGGGAGCCAGTTTGTACTGGGAGAGGGCCAAGGGAGCCAGTTTGTACTGGGAGAGGGCGAGGGAAGCCAGTTTGTACTGGGAGAGGGCCAGGGGAGCCAGTTTGTACTGGGAGAGGGCCAGGGGAGCCAGTTTGTACTGGGAGAGGGCCAAGGGAGCCAGTTTGTACTGGGAGAGGGCCAGGGGAGCCAGTTTGTACTGGGAGAGGGCCAAGGGAGCCAGTTTGTACTGGGAGAGGGCCAGGGGAGCCAGTTTGTACTGGGAGAGGGCCAGGGAAGCCAGTTTGTACTGGGAGAGGGCCAGGGGAGCCAGTTTGTACTGGGAGAGGGCGAGGGGAGCCAGTTTGTACTGGGAGAGGGCCAGGGAAGCCAGTTTGTACTGGGAGAGGGCCACGGGAGCCAGTTTGTACTGGGAGAGGGCCAGGGGAGCCAGTTTGTACTGGGAGAGGGCCAAGGGAGCCAGTTTGTACTGGGAGAGGGCGAGGGAAGCCAGTTTGTACTGGGAGAGGGCCAGGGGAGCCAGTTTGTACTGGGAGAGGGCGAGGGGAGCCAGTTTGTACTGGGAGAGGGCCAGGGAAGCCAGTTTGTACTGGGAGAGGGCCAGGGGAGCCAGTTTGTACTGGGAGAGGGCGAGGGGAGCCAGTTTGTACTGGGAGAGGGCCAGGGGAGCCAGTTTGTACTGGGAGAGGGCCAGGGGAGCCAGTTTGTACTGGGAGAGGGCGAGGGGAGCCAGTTTGTACTGGGAGAGGGCCAGGGGAGCCAGTTTGTACTGGGAGAGGGCGAGGGGAGCCAGTTTGTACTGGGAGAGGGCCAGGGAAGCCAGATTGTACTGGGAGAGGGCCAAGGGAGCCAGTTTGTACTGGGAGAGGGCGAGGGGAGCCAGTTTGTACTGGGAGAGGGCCAGGGAAGCCAGTTTGTACTGGGAGAGGGCCAGGGGAGCCAGTTTGTACTGGGAGAGGGCCAGGGGAGCCAGTTTGTACTGGGAGAGGGCGAGGGAAGCCAGTTTGTACTGGGAGAGGGCCAGGGGAGCCAGTTTGTACTGGGAGAGGGCCAAGGGAGCCAGTTTGTACTGGGAGAGGGCCAGGGGAGCCAGTTTGTACTGGGACAGGGCCAGGGGAGCCAGTTTGTACTGGGAGAGGGCCAGGGGAGCCAGTTTGTACTGGGAGAGGGCCAAGGGAGCCAGTTTGTACTGGGAGAGGGCCAGGGGAGCCAGTTTGTACTGGGAGAGGGCCAAGGGAGCCAGTTTGTACTGGGAGAGGGCCAGGGGAGCCAGTTTGTACTGGGAGAGGGCGAGGGGAGCCAGTTTGTACTGGGAGAGGGCCACGGGAGCCAGTTTGTACTGGGAGAGGGCCAGGGGAGCCAGTTTGTACTGGGAGAGGGCCAAGGGAGCCAGTTTGTACTGGGAGAGGGCGAGGGAAGCCAGTTTGTACTGGGAGAGGGCCAGGGGAGCCAGTTTGTACTGGGAGAGGGCGAGGGGAGCCAGTTTGTACTGGGAGAGGGCCAGGGAAGCCAGTTTGTACTGGGAGAGGGCCAGGGGAGCCAGTTTGTACTGGGAGAGGGCCAGGGGAGCCAGTTTGTACTGGGAGAGGGCCAAGGGAGCCAGTTTGTACTGGGAGAGGGCCAGGGGAGCCAGTTTGTACTGGGAGAGGGCGAGGGGAGCCAGTTTGTACTGGGAGAGGGCCAGGGAAGCCAGATTGTACTGGGAGAGGGCCAAGGGAGCCAGTTTGTACTGGGAGAGGGCGAGGGGAGCCAGTTTGTACTGGGAGAGGGCCAGGGAAGCCAGTTTGTACTGGGAGAGGGCCAGGGGAGCCAGTTTGTACTGGGAGAGGGCGAGGGAAGCCAGTTTGTACTGGGAGAGGGCCAGGGGAGCCAGTTTGTACTGGGAGAGGGCCAAGGGAGCCAGTTTGTACTGGGAGAGGGCCAGGGGAGCCAGTTTGTACTGGGAGAGGGCCAGGGAAGCCAGTTTGTACTGGGAGAGGGCCAGGGGAGCCAGTTTGTACTGGGAGAGGGCCAAGGGAGCCAGTTTGTACTGGGAGAGGGCCAGGGGAGCCAGTTTGTACTGGGAGAGGGCCAGGGAAGCCAGTTTGTACTGGGAGAGGGCCAGGGGAGCCAGTTTGTACTGGGAGAGGGCGAGGGAAGCCAGTTTGTACTGGGAGAGGGCCAGGGGAGCCAGTTTGTACTGGGAGAGGGCCAAGGGAGCCAGTTTGTACTGGGAGAGGGCCAGGGAAGCCAGTTTGTACTGGGAGAGGGCCAGGGGAGCCAGTTTGTACTGGGAGAGGGCCAAGGGAGCCAGTTTGTACTGGGAGAGGGCCAAGGGAGCCAGTTTGTACTGGGAGAGGGCCAGGGGAGCCAGTTTGTACTGGGAGAGGGCCAAGGGAGCCAGTTTGTACTGGGAGAGGGCCAGGGAAGCCAGTTTGTACTGGGAGAGGGCCAGGGGAGCCAGTTTGTACTGGGAGAGGGCCAGGGGAGCCAGTTTGTACTGGGAGAGGGCCAAGGGAGCCAGTTTGTACTGGGAGAGGGCCAGGGGAGCCAGTTTGTACTGGGAGAGGGCCAGGGAAGCCAGTTTGTACTGGGAGAGGGCCAGGGGAGCCAGTTTGTACTGGGAGAGGGCCAGGGGAGCCAGTTTGTACTGGGAGAGGGCCAAAGGGATGCACTTTGTACTGGTACGGGGCCCAGTCTGTGCTGGGAGTGGGCCAAGTGGATCAAGTTTGTATTGGTATGGGGCCCTGCCTATACTGGGAGGGAGACAGAGGACCCGTCTTGTAATGGGACTGGTCCCAGTCTGTAGTGGGAGAGGGCCAGGAGATCCAGTTTGTACTGGGGTGGTGCCCAGTCTGTACTGGGAGGGAGCCAGGGAATCCAGTTTGTATTGGTATGGGGCCCTGCCTATACTGGGAGGGAGACAGAGGACCCGTCTTGTAATGGGACTGGTCCCAGTCTGTAGTGGGAGAGCGCCAGGGGATCCAGTTTGTACTGGGGCGGGGCCCATTCCGTACTGGGAGTGGAGCCAGAGGATCCACTGTGTACTGGGACATGGCGCACTCTGTACTGGGATGGGGCCAGGGGATCCAGTCTGCACTGGGACAGGACCTGGTTTTTACTGCAATGTGCCAAAAGATCCAGTCTATACTGGGATGAGGCCCAGTCGGTACTGGAAAGCAGCCAGGGGATCCAGTTGGAACTGGGACTGCGCCCATTCTGTACTGGGAGGGGCCAGTGGGTCCAGTCTGTACTTGGACAGGGCCCAATCTTTATTGGGAGGGGGCAAGGGGATCCAGTTTGTAGTAGGACGGGGCCCAGTCCGTACTGGAAAGCAGCCAGGGGATCCAGTTGGAACTGGGACTGCGCCCATTCTGTACTGGGAGGGGCCAGTGGGTCCAGTCTGTACTTGGACAGGGCCCAATCTTTATTGGGAGGGGGCAAGGGGATCCAGTTTGTAGTGGGAGAGGGCCCAGTCTGTACTGGGACACGCCAAGGGGATCTACTTTGTACTGGGAGAGGGCCCAGTCTGTATTGGGAGGGGGCAAAAGGATCCACTTTGTACTGGGACTGGGACCATTCTGTACTGGGAGGGCCCAGTTGGTACTGGGAGGGGTCCAAAGCAGACCTCTGCGAGCGCAGAGCCCCAGAGGGGCCGGGAAGGGGCTGCCAAGGGAAGGGGAGGGCCACCAACAGCTTTCAGTCCTGGCCACTCGCGCGTGGGACCCCGCGGCGGTGGGGACCCCGCGGCGGTGGGGACCCCGTGGCGGTGGGGACCCCGCGGCGGTGGGGACCTGGGCTCCGTTTTGGACCTGGGCTCTGGCTGGGGCGAGGGGGTAGGTGAGGCTGAGGAGGAGGTGGCAGAGCCCCTTCCCCCTGCGCTGCCTCCCGCAACGAACTATCTCAGGTGGCTACCCCGGAGGAGTCTGGGGCTACTAGCCAGGACTTCTCCTGTCTCCAGAAGAGACCAACAGACTCCTGGAGATGAATGGGAGAATTCCTGGAGCGCTACCGGGAATGGACCTGCCTTCAACGTGGACAAAACTCCTCGACTCGCTTCCTTGGAGGAGAATTCCTGGGAATTCACCCGTCTCCAGAAGAAACGAAAACGCTCCCGAGATGCCTGGGAGGAGTCCCGGGGTGCTACCAGGCATCGGCGACTCCTGTCGCCTCCTCCTCCTCCTCCTCCTGCTGCCTCCTTTCGCCCCTTGTTGCATCCTCCTCCTCCTCTTCTTCCCTCCTGTTGCCTCCTGCGCTACCTTTTTTTTCCTGTTGCCTCCTCCTCCTCCTCTTCCTTTTTCCTCCTACTGCTGCATCCTGTTGCTTCCTCCTCCTCTTGCCTCCTCCTTCCTCTTATTGTCTCCTGGTGCCTCCTCCTACACCTCCTCCAGCTTTCTGCTCTTGCCTCCTCTTGCCTCCTACCTCACCTCCTCCTCCTCCTCCTCTTCCTCCTCTTCCCGTTGCTTTCCATTGCTTCCTTTTTTCTCCTCCTCCGGTTACCTCCTTTTCTCTTCCTTCTCCTCCTCCTGTTGCCACCTCGTGCCTCCTCCTTCTCTTGCCACCTCCTCCTCCTCCTCCTCATTTTGCCTCTTTCTCCCCTTGCCTCTTCTTTCCTTGTTCTCCTTTCGCCTCCTGTTGCCTCCTCCTCTTGCCTCATATTGTCTCCTCCTTCTGTTACCTCCCGTTGCTTCCTCCTCTTCCTCCTCCTCCTGTTGCTTCCTCCTCCCCCTCCTGTTGCCTCCTCTTGCCTCCTGTTGCTTCCTTTTCCTCCTCCTGTTCACGTCGCCTCTTGTTGCCCCTTGTTGCCTCCCACTCCTCTTCCCCCTTTTCACTCCTCCTCCTCCTCTTCCTCTTCCTCCTCCTTCTCTTCTTCACGTTGCCTCCTCTTTACTCTTCCTCCCCTGTGGCCTCCTTTCGCCTCCTCATCCTGTTACCTCCTCTTACCTCCCGTTTACTCTCTTCGCCTCCTGTTCCTAATCCTACTCACGTTGCCTCCTGTTGCCTGCTTCTCCTGTTTGCTCCTCCTCCTCCTTCTCCTTTTCCTTCTCCTCCTCCTCCCCCTCTTGCTCCTGCCTCCTGTTCCCTCTTGTTGCCTCCTCCTCCGCCTCCTTTTGCCTCCTGTTGCCTCCTTCTCCTCCACCTCTTGCCTCCTGTTTCTTCTTCCTCCTCTCTGGCTTCCTTTTTCCTCCTGTTGCTTCCCGTGGCCTCCTCTTGCCTCCTCCTCCACCTCTTGCTGTTTAGTTCCTCTTGCCTCCTGTTCCCTCCCAGTCCTCCTCATCCTCCTGTTGCCTCCTCCTCTTCTTCCTCCTATTGTTGCGTCCTTTTGCCTCCTCCTCCACATCCTCCTCTTGCCTCCTGTCTCCTCCTCCTCCTCTTGCCTTCTGGTGCCTTCCTTTGCCTGCTCTTCCCTCTTTCTCCTCTTGCCTCCTGGAGGAGAAGGGAACGTGAGGAGGCAACAGGAAAAAAACAGGGAGCAACAGGAGTCAACAGGAGGCATCAGGAGGAGGAAGGAAGACGCGACAACAGGAGGATGAGGAAGAGGAGGCAACAGGAGCCACCAGGATGGAACAGGAGGATGTGGATGAGGAGGAGAAAGTAAAAGGAGGCAACAGCAGGACTGCAGGAGGAGGAGGAGAAGGCAACAAAAGGAAATAGAAGGCGAGAAGAGGAGTACAAGATGGAGAACGAGAAGTAGGCCCCAGGAGGCAAAAGGAGGAGGAAAAAGAGGAGGAAGGGAAAGAGGATGAGGCAAGAAGATGCCACAGGAGGCAAAAGTAGAAGGAGGATGCAACAGGAGGCAACAAGAGGCAATAGGAGGCAAGGGGAGGCAACAGGAGGAGGATGAGGAAAAGGCAACGGGAAGTAACAGGAGGAAGAGGAGGATGAGAAGGAAGAGGCATCAGGATGCAACAGGAGGCAACAAGAGGAGGAGAAGTAGGCAACAGGAGCCAACAGGAGGGACCAGGAGGCTACAGGAGGATGCCAAGGAAGAGGATGAAAAGGCAACAGGAGGCAAGAGGAGGAGGAAGAGGAGGAGGCAACAGGAGGAGGAAGAGGAGGAGGCAGCAGAAGGAAACAGGAGGCCAGAAGACGAGTACAAGATCAAGAAGGAGAAGGAAGAAACAGGAGGCAACAGGAGCAGAAGGACACGGGAGGCAAGAGAAGGCGGAGGAAACAGGAGGCAACGGGAGGAGGAACAAGAGGAGGCAACAGGAGGACACAGCAGGACACGGGAGGTAAAGGAGGAGGAAGCAACAGGAGGCAACAAAATGAAAAAGAGGAGGAGGAAACAGGGGGAAACAGGAGGTGGAGGAAGAGGAGAAGGAGGCAATGGGAGGCAAGAGGAGGAGGAGGAGGAAAAAGGCAACAGGAGGTAACAGGAGGCAATAGGCGGTAACAGGAGGAGGAGGAAGAGGAGGAGGAGAAGGTGGCAACAGGAGGTAACAGGAGGCAACAAGAGGAAGTGGAGGATGCAAGAGGAGAGAAAAAAGAAGAGGAGGAAGAAGAGGAGGACGAGAAGGCTACAGGAGGCAACAGGAGGCAAAAAGGGGCAACAGGAGCGGGAGGAGGAGGAGGAGGCAAGAGGTGGAGGAGAAGGTGCCAGAATGCAACAAGAGGAGAAGAAAACAGGAGGCAACAGGAAGAGGAGGATAAACAGGGAGAGCACCAGGACGAGAAGCAGCAGGAGGAGAAGGCGAAGGAGGAGGAGGTTGAGTCAACAGGAGGAAAAAGGAGGGAAGAGGATGAGGGAGGAGGCAACTGGAGGCAACGGAAAAAGGAGGAGCAGGCAAATGGCGGCAACGAGAGGCAACAACAGGAGGAGGAGGAGGAGGAGGTGGCAAGAGGAGGCAAGAAGAGGCAAGAGGAAACAAGAGGAAGCAAGAGGAAGCAGGAAGAGAAGGCAGCAGGAGGAGGCAAAAGGAGGCAACAGGAGGATAATGGAGGAGGAAGGGGAGACGGCAGCAGGAGGCAAGAGGAGGAGCAGGAGGCAGCAGGAGGCAACAAGAGAAGGAGGCAACAGGAGGAGGAATAGGCAATGGGAGGACACAGGAGACAACAGGAGGGAAAACGAGGAGGAGGAGGAGGAGGCAACAGGAGGAGGAGGCAACAGGAGGCCACAGGAAGCAACAGGAGGCAACAGGAGGAGAAAGGCAAATAGAATGGGGAAGAGCCAACAGTCAGCAAGGGAAGGCAGGAACGGGAGGCAGCAACTGGAGGAGGAAAGAGGAGGCAAGAGCAGGGAACAGGAGGAGGAGGCAAGGGGAGGAGGAGGAGGCAAGAGGAGGAGGAGGAGGAGGCAACAAGAGGAAGAGGAGGAAGAGGCAAGAGGATGCAAGAGGAGGATGAGTTGGCACCAGGAAGAGGATGAGCAGGAGGAAAAGTGGAGGAGGAGGAACCTGAGGAGAATGAGGAGGAGGAAAAGGAGAAGGAAGATGAGGATGGGAAGCAGGAGGAGTAGGAGAACAGGAAAAGAAAAATAAGGAAGAGGAGGAGGAGGAGGAGGAGGAGGAGGAGGAATAGGAGGAATAAGAAGAGGAGGAAGAGATGGGAGAGGAGGAAGAGATGAAAGAGAAGGAAGAAAAGGAAGAATAATACAATAGGAGGAGGAAAAGGATGTGGTTGAGGTGGAGGAAGAGGAGGAACATTAAAGACATGAAGAGGAGGAGGAGGAGGTAAAACAGAAGGAAGAGGAAGTACAGGACCAGGAGGAGGAGGAAAAAATGGAGGAAGATGTGGATGAACATAAGGAACAAGCAGAACCTGAGCAGGAAGAAGAAAAGGAGAAGGAGGAAAAATAGGAGGAGGAAGAGGAGCATAAGGATGAAAAAGAGGAGGAGGAGAAAAAGGAGGTGGAGGAAGTGGAGGAAGAAGAAGTAGAGGAGGAGACATAAGAACAGGAGGAAGAGGAACAGGAGGAAGAGGGGTAGGGAGAAGAGGAGGAACAAGAGGAGGAACAGGAGGAGGAGCAAAAGTAAAAGCAGGAGGAGGAGTTTGAAGGAGGAGGAGTTTGAGGAAAAGAATGGGAGAAAAAAGCAGGAAGGAAAGGAGGAGGAGGAGAAAAGGCAGGAGGAGAAAAGGGAGGAGGAGAAGGAACAGGAGGAAGATGAAAAGGAAGACTGTGAGGAACAAGAGGAGGAAGCAAAGGTGGAGGAACAGGAGGAACGGCAGCAGGAGGAGTAAGACGAGGAGGACCAAGAGGAAAAGGAGAAGGAAGACCAGGAGGAACATGAGGAACAGAAGGAGAAGGCAGAAAAAGAGATTGAGGTGGAGGAAGAGGAGTAAGAGGAAGGCGAGGAGGATGAGGAGAAGGAAAAATAAATTAGGAGGAGCAAGAAGATGAAGAAGAAGAGGAGGAACATGAAGAACAGGAGGAGGAGAAAGTGAAAAAAACAGGAAGAACAGGAGGAGGAGGGCGAAAAAGAGAAGAAGAAAGAAGAGGAAGAGGAGGAAGAAGAAGCACAGGAGGAGGACTAAAAGGAACAGAAAGAACAGGAGGAACGGGAGAGGGAGCAAAAAGAGGAAAGGGAGAAGTGGGGGAGGAGGAGGAGGAGAAATAACAGGAGTAAGAATAGGATGAGGGTGATGAAGAAGAGGAGGAGGAGGAGGGAAATCAAGAGGAGGATAAGGAAGAAAAGGAGGATGAGGAAGAGGAGGAGAAACAGGAAGAGGAGGAGGAGGAAAAGGAGGAGGAACAAGAAGTGGAAGAGAAGGAAAGAGAGGAAAAACAGGAAGAGGAGGATAAACAGGAGGAGGAGGAGGAAGAGGAGGCAGAAGAAAAATAGAAGGAGGAAGAAGAAAAGGAAAATATTAACAGGAAGAGGAGGAGAAGGAGGAGGATGAAGAGGAGGAAGAAGAGGAAGATAAGGAAAAGGAGAATGAGGAGGTGGAGGTGGAGGAAAAATAAGAGGAGGAGGAAAAAGTACAGGAGGAAGAACAGGAGGAGGAAGAACAGGAGGCAGAGGAAGAAGCATTTGAGGAAGAACAGGAAGAGGATGAGAAGGAGGGTAACAAGGAGCAGGAAGAGGGAGAACAGGAAGAGGAGGAGAAGGAGGAAGAGGAGGAGGAGGAGGAACAGGAGGAGAAAAAGAAGAGGGGGAAGAACATGAGGAGGAAAAAGAAGCTGAGGAAGAGGAGGAAATGGGGGAATAACAGGAGAAGGAAAAGTAAAAACGAGAGGAAGAGGAGGAGGAATAGCAGGAACAGGAGGAAGAAAAGTAGCAAGATGAGAAGGCAGAGGAAAAAGAAGGGGAGGAAAAGGAAGAGTAGATGGAAAAGGAAGAAGAAAAGAAGGAGGAAGAGGAACAGGTGGAACATGAGAAGGAAAAAGGCGAACAAGAAGACAAGGAGAAGGCGGCGGAGGAGCAGCAGGAACAACAGAAGTTACAAGAAGAGCAGGAGGAGAAGGAAGAAGAGGAAGAGGAGGAGGAGGAAAAGAAAAAAGGAAAAAGAGGAGGAGTAGCAGGAAGAGGAAAAGGAGGAGGAGGAAGAGGAGGAAAATGAGAAGAAAAAGGAGGAGGAGGAGAAAAAGAAAAGGAGGAGGAAGAGCATTAACACGAGGGGAAAAAAGGAGGAAGAAGGGAGAACAGGAAGAACAGGAGGAGGCTAGGAAAGAGGAGGAGGAAGATTAGGGGAGGAAGAACTGGAATAACAGGATGAGGAGAGGACTATATAGCAGGGAGACAAACAGGACGAGGAGGAGGAGGAAGAATAGGAAGGACAGGAGAAAGAACTGGGAGAGGAGGAACAGGAAGAGGAACAGTGAGAAGAGGAAAAAAGAGGAGGAGGAGGAATAGATCAACATGAGGAGGAGGAGTTGGAGGGAAATGGACAAGAGAAGGAGAAAGAGGAGGAGGAGGAGGACAAGGAAAAAGAAAGACGCAGGAGGAACAGGAAGAAGGAGAGGAGGAGGAGGAGGAGCAGGAAGAAGGGAGAGAGGAGGAGGGGTCAGAGGATGAGAAGGAGGAGGAGTAAAAGGCAGGGAGGAAAAACATAAGGAAGAGAAAGATGAGGGGAAAGAGGGAATAGAGGATGAAGAACAGAAGGAACAGGAGGAATGAGAACAGGAAGAAGAGTGGGGAGAACAGGAAGAGCAGGAGGAGGGGGAGTAAGAAAAGGAGGAGGAAAAAGGGGAGCAGGAGGAGGAGGAGGAGGAGAAAGAACAGGAGGGAAAATAGGAGGAGGAGGAAAAGGAGGAGGAAGAGGAAGATTAGGGGAAGAAGAAGAGGAAGAACAGAAGGAGGAGGAAGAACTAGAGGAAGAATAGGAGAAGGAGGAAAAAGAAGATGAGGAAGAAGAACAGGAGGAGGAGGAAGAGAAAGAAAAGGATGAAGAACAGGAGGAGGAGGAAGGAGGAGAAGAAAGAACAGGAGGAGGAGGAAAAAGAGGAGGAAGATGGGGAGGAGGAGGAACCGGAGGAGAAGGATATGGCAAACGACGAACAGGAAGAGGAGCGAGGCGAGGAGGACGATACGAAATAGAGCAAGGCAGATGAACAAGAAGCGGAGGAGGAGGCACATAATGAGGAAAATAATGAAAGGAAGAAATGCAGGAAAAGGAGAAGGATGAGGAGGAAGAGTAGAAAAGGGAGGACGAGGAGGAACAGGAGGATGAGGAAGAGGCAGAACAAGAAGAGGATGAATACATGAAAAAGGAGCAGGAACTTGAGGAACCAGAGGAGGAAGAGGAGGAGCAGGAAGAGGAGGAAGGTGAACATGAGGAATGCTAGGAAGAGGAGGAAGGAAGGAGGAGCAGGAGGAGCAGGCAGAACCAGAGGAGGAGGAGGAGGATGAAGAAAAGAAGGAACAGGAAGAACAGGAGGAGAAGGAAGAAAAGGAAGAAGAGAAGGAAGAGGTAGAACAGAAGGAACAAGAACAGCAGGAAGAGTTGGGGGAGGAGGAGGAGGAACAGAAGGAAGAGGAAGAAAAGAAGAAAGCTGAGGAAGAACAGAAGGATGAGGAGGAAGAACAGGAGGCGGAAGAAAAGGAGGAGGAAGAGGAGGAGGAGGAGGTGGAGGATAAGGAACAGAAATAACATGACGAAGAGGGGGCACAGGCAGAGAAAAAAAGGAGGAAGAGGAGGAGGAAGCACAGGAGGTGGAGGCAGAATGACAGGAGGACGATGAGGAAGAACAGGAAGAAGAAGAACCAGAGGAGAAAGAACAGGAGGAAGGAAAAGAGGAGGAAGAACAGGAAGAAGAGGAGGAAAAGAGGAGGGAGAAGATAGAACCATGGAATCGTTTAGGTTGGCGAAGACCTTTAAGATCATCGAGTCAAACCGTTAACCTTTGCCACATTTTGGGTCCAAAGCCACGTTTTCATGGTCCAAAGCTGCATTTTGGGGGTCCAAAGCCACATTTTTGGGGTCCAAAGCCACATTTTGGGGGTCCAAACCCACATTTTGGGGTCCAAAGCCACATTTTTGGGGTCCAAAGCCACATTTTGGGGATCCAAAGCCTCATTTTTATGGTCCAAAGCTGCATTTGTGGGGTCCAAAGCCACATTTTTATGGTCCAACAGGAGCACTTCCAGGGGTGGGACGTCCACAACTTCTCCGGGCAACCTCTTCCAGTGCCTCACCACCCTCACGGTAAAGAATTTCTTCCTTCTCTCTAACCTCAGTCTCCCCTCTTTCCGTTTAAAGCCATCACCCCCTGTCCTATCGCTCCATGCCCTTGTCAAAAGGCCCTCTCCAGCTTTCTTCTAGGCCACCTCCAGGTACTGGAAGGCTGCCAGAAGGTCTCCATTGGAGCCTTCTCTTCTCCAGGCTGCACAACCCCAACTCTCTCAGCCTGTCTTCATAGGAGAGGTGTTCCAGCCCTCGGATCATCTTGGTGGCCCTCCCCTGGACTCGTTCCAACAGCTCCCATGTCCTTCTTCTGTTGAGGTCCCCAGAGCTGGACGCAGCACTGCAGGTGGGGTCCCACCAGAGAGGAGCAGAGGGGGGAGAATCCCCCTCCCTCGACCTGCTGGTGATGGAATCATAGGATCGTTGAGGTTGGAAAAGACCTTTAAGATCATCGTGTCCAACCGTTAACCCCGCACCGCCGAGTCCACCGCTAAACCACGTCCCTAAGCGCCACATCTACACGGCTTTTAGATACCTCCAGGGGTGGGGACTCCACCGCTTCCCTGGGCAGCCCGGTCCAGTGCTGGACAACCCTTTTGGGGAAGAAATTGTTCCCAATATCCAGTCTAAACCTCCCCTGGCGCAACTTGAGGCCGCTTCCTCTCGTCCTATCGCTTGTGACCCGGGAGAAGAGACCGACCCCCACCTCTCTACGCCCTCCTCTCAGGTCGTTGTGGAGAACGATGAGGTCTCCCCTCAGCCTCCTTCTCTCCAGGCTCAACAACCCCAGGTCCCTCAGCCGCTCCCCATCAGCCTTGTGCTCCAGCCCCTTCCCCAGCTCCGTTGCCCTTCTCTGCACACGCTCCAGCCCCTCAACGTCCCTCTTGTCGTGAGGGACCCAACGCCGAACGCAGCGTTCGAGGTGCGGCCTCGCCAGCGCCGAGCGCGGGGGACGATCGCAACCCTACTCCTGCTGGCCACGCTACTTCTGACACAAGCCAGGATGTCCTCCACCTTCTTGGCCACCCGGCCACGCTGCCGCCTCGTCTTCAGCCGGCTGTCGACCAACACCCCCGGGTCCTTTCCCGCCGGGCACCTTTCCAGCCGCTCTCCCCCGAGCCCGCAACGTTGCGCGTTACAACGCTTACATCCGTTAAGTTTTCGCTGGTCGCCGTATCGATCCATGCGATTCCTCGATAGCGGTTTACGCTCAATTTTTCGCCGCCCGGGTTAAAGACGGGCGTGGGGTTTCGCGCTTCGCTGCGCTCTGCGGCGATTAGCGACGGTTGGCCGGGGGAGATTTGATATTAAAACATTGACCTTGACCTTAATCTGGCGTTTGGCTCTGCCCCGAAGCCATTACTGGCCTTCGGCTACCACCTCGTGGAGACGATCAGCAATTCTACTTCTTCCTCTCAGAGGGGTTTTTTTGTGGTTTTTGGGTTTTGTGGGGTTTTTGGGTTTTGGTTTTTCTGGGTTTTGTTTTTTTTTGGATTTTTTTTGTGTTTTGTCTTTTGTCCGAGAGGTTTTTTTTGCGTTTTGGTGGGTTTTTTTGGGGAAATAAGAACGGAACCTTCGCCGCCGCCTTCTGTGACGTCGCGATAACCTTCAGCACCTTGAACAACCTCGGGTACTTAAAATACTTCTCTCGCCGTTGCTTGGGGAATATTCCTTCGGTTCCGTCTAAGGCTAACGAGCGATTCAGGAACATGACCCAGGGCCCACGGCGCGTTGGCGGCCGAAAAACGCGGGTTTGTACCCCCAAAATGGGGGTTCGGAACCTAAAATGCAGCTTTGGAGGATGAAAATGCAGCTTTGGACCATAAAAATGAAGGTTTAGACCCCAAAAATGCGACGTTGTAACCGAAAATGAAGCTTTGGACCATAAAAAGGTGGCTTTGGACCCCAAAAATACAGGTTTGGATGCTAAAATGCAGCTTTGGACCATAAAAATGTGGCTTTGGATGCCAGCAATGCAGCTTTGCACCGTAAAATGCAGCTTTGGACCATAAAAACGAAGGTTTAGACCCCAAAAATGTGACGTTGTAACCGAAAATGCAGCTTTGGACCATAAAAAGGTGGCTTTGGACCCCAAAAATACAGGTTTGGATGCTAAAATGCAGCTTTGGACCATAAAAATGTTGCTATGGCCCCCAAAATGTGGCTTTGGACCAGAAAAATGTGGCTTTGGACCCTAAAATGCAGCTGTGGAGAATAAAAATGCGGGTTTGTACCTGAAAAATGCTGCTTTGGACCCTAAAATGCAGCTTTGGAGGATGAAAATGCAGCTTTGGACCATAAAAATGCGGCTTTGGAGCCCAAAAGGAGACTTAGGACCCCAAAAATGCGGCTTTGGACCCTAAAATGCAGCTTTGGATCATGAAAATGCGGCTTCGGACCCCAAAATTGTGGCTTTGGAGCGCAAAAATGCGACGTTGTAACCTAAAATGCAGCTCTGCACCATAAAAAGGTGGCTTTGGACCCCAAAAATACAGGTTTGGATGCTAAAATGCAGCTCTGGACCATAAAAATGATGGTTTAGAGCCCAAACAAGAGGCTATAGACCCCAAAAATGCGGCTTTGTACCCTAAAATGCAGCTTTGGACACTAAACTGCAGGTGTGGACCATAAAAATGCAATGTTTGACCCCAAAAATGAGGCTTTGGCCAGCAAAACTGTGGTTTTGGCCACTAAAAATGCAGCTTTTCACCCTAATATGAAGCTTCGGACCCCAAAATGTGGCTTTGGACCCCAAAAATGTGAATTTGGACCCTGAAATGCGGCTCCGGACCATAAAAATGTGGCTTTGGGCCTCAAAAATGTGGCTTTCCACCCTAAAATGCAGCTTTGCACCATAAAAATGATGGTTCATACCCCAAAAATGAGGCTTTGGCCAGCAAAACTGTGGTTTTGGCCACTAAAAATGCAGCTTTTCACCCTAAAATGAAGCTTTGGACGCCAAAATGTGGCATTGGAGGCCAAAAATACGGCTTTGGACCCCAAAAGTGTGGCTTTGGATGCCAAAAATGTAACTTTGGACCCTTAAATGCAGCTCTGCACCGGCAAAATGTGGCTTTAGACCCTAAAAAAGCGACTTTGGTCCCTAAAATGCAGATTTGGACCATAAAAATGCAGGTTTGGACCTCCAAAATGCAGGTTTGGACCATGAAAATGTGGCTTTGCACCTCCAAAATGTGGCTTTGGACCCTAAAATGCAGCTTTGGACCGTAAAAATGAGGCTTTGGACCCCAAAAATGCCGTTTCGGACCCTAAAATGCAGCCTTGGACCATAAAAACGTGGCTCTGGACCCCAAAAATCTGACTTTGGGCCATAAAAATGATGGTTTGGAGCCCAAAAATGCAGCTTTCAAACCTAAATTGCAGCTTCGGACCATAAAAATGCGGGTTTGGACCTGAAAAATGCAGGTTTGGACCCCAAAAATGAGGCTTTGGACCCCAAAAATGAGGCTTTGGACCATAAAATGTGGCTCTGGACCCCAAAAATGACCCTTTGGGCCACAAAAATGACCCTTTGGACCCCAAAACTGTGGCTTTGAACCCCCAAAATGAGGCTTTGGACCACAAAATGTGGCTTTGGACCCCAAAAATGTGGCTTTGGACCATAAAATGTGGCTTTGGACCCCAAAAATGTGGTTTTAGACCCCAAAAATGTGGCTTTGGACACCAAAAATGTGGCTTTGGACCATAAAATGTTTTGGACCCCAAAAATGTGGTTTTAGACCCCTAAAATGAGGCTTTGGACCACAAAAATTATACTTTCAGCCCCAAAAATGTGGCTTTGGACCATAAAATGTGGCTTTGGACCCCAAAAATGAGGCTTTGGACCATAAAATGTGGCTCTGGACCCCAAAAATGACCCTTTGGGCCACAAAAATGTCCCTTTGGACCCCAAAACTGTGGCTTTGAACCCCCAAAATGAGGCTTTGGACCACAAAATGTGGCTTTGGACCCCAAAAATGTGGCTTTGGACCATAAAATGTGGGTTTGGACCCCCAAAATGAGGCTTTGTACCCCAAAAATGAGGCTTTGGGCCCCAGAAATGAGGCTTTGGACCATAAAATGTGGCTTTGGACCCCAAAAATGAGGCTTTGGACCATAAAATGTGGCTTTGGACCCCAAAGATGAGGCTTTGGGCCTCAAAAATTTGGCTTTGGACCATAAAACGTGGCTTTGGACCCCAAAAATGTGGCTTTGGGCCCCAAAACTGAGGCTTTGGACCCCAAAAATGTGGCTTTGGACCCCTAAAATGAGGCTTTGGACCATAAAATGTGGCTTTGGACCCCAAAGATGAGGCTTTGGGCCTCAAAAATGAGGCTTTGGACCATAAAATGTGGCTTTGGACCCCAAAAATGTGGTTTTAGACCCCAAAAATGAGACTTTGGACCATAAAATGTGGCTTTGAACCCCAAAAATCAGGCTTTGGACCATAGCATGTGGCTTTGGACCCCAAAAATGTGGTTTTAGACCCCAAAAATGAGGCTTTGGTCCATAAAATGTTGTTTTGGACCCCAAAAATGTGGCTTTGGACCCCAAAAATGAGGCTTTGGTCCATAAAATGTGGCTTTGGACCCCAAAAATGTGGCTTTGGACCATAAAATGTTGTTTTGGACCCCAAAAATGTGGCTTTGGACCATAGCATGTGGCTTTGGACCCCCAAAATGTGGTTTTAGACCACAAAAATAAGGCTTTGGACCCCAAAAATGAGGCTTTGGACCCCCAAAATGAGGCTTTGGGCCCCCAAAATGAGGCTTTGGACCATAAAATGTGGCTTTGGACCCCAAAGATGAGGCTTTGGGCCTCAAAAATTTGGCTTTGGACCATAAAATGTGGCTTTGGACTCCCAAAATGAGGCTTTGGACCATAAAATGTGGTTTTGGGCCCCAAAAATGAGGCTTTGAACCCCAAAAATGACGCTTTGGGCCCCAAAAATGAGGCTTTGGCCAGGGTCCCAGGTCACCTTGTCTTGGCCTGTGCCAGCCCCGGTGTCCCCTGGCGTGTCCCACGCCACCCTGTGCCACCCCACCCCACCCAGTGGGTGACACGCGGGGTGACACGGGGTGACACGGGGGATGACACGGGGGTGACGCGGGGGTGACACGGGGGTGACACGGGGTGACACGGGGTGACACGCGGGGTGACACGCGGGGTGACGCGGGGGTGACGCGCGGGTGACACGGGGTGACACGGGGTGACACGGGGGTGACACGCGGGGTGACGCGGGGGTGACACGGGGTGACACGGGGGTGACAAGCGGGGTGACACGGGGGTGACGCGGGGGTGACGCGGGGTGACACGGGGGTGACGCGGGGGTGACGCGGGGTGACACGGGGGATGACACGGGGGTGACGCGGGGGTGACACGGGGGTGACACGGGGTGACGCAGGGGTGACGCGGGGGTGACGCGGGGTGACACGGGGGTGACGCGGGGGTGACGCGCGGGTGACACGCAGGGTGACGCGGGGGTGACACGGGGTGACACGGGGGTGACACGGGGGTGACACGCAGGGTGACGCGGGGGTGACGCGCGGGTGACACGGGGGTGACACGCAGGGTGACGCGGGGGTGACGCAGGGGTGACACGGGGTGACACGGGGGTGACACGGGGGTGACACGCGGGGTGACGCGGGGTGACGCGCGGGTGACACGGGGTGACACGGGGGTGACACGCGGGGTGACACGCGGGGTGACGCGGGGGTGACACGGGGGTGACACGGGGGTGATGCGGGGTGACACGGGGGTGACACGGGGGTGACACGCAGGGTGACACGCGGGGTGACGCGGGGTGACGCGCGGGTGACGCGCGGGTGACACGGGGTGACGCGGGGGTGACACGCAGGGTGACGCGGGGGTGACGCGGGGGTGACACGGGGTGACACGCGGGGTGACACGCGGGGTGACGCGGGGGTGACGCGGGGGTGACACGGGGGTGACACGCGGGGTGACACGCGGGGTGACGCGGGGGTGATGCGCGGGTGACGCGGGGGTGACGCGGGGTGACACGCGGGGTGACACGCGGGGGTGACGCGGGGGTGACACGGGGTGACACGCGGGGTGACACGCGGGGTGACGCGGGGGTGACGCGGGGGTGACACGGGGGTGACACGCGGGGTGACGCGGGGGTGATGCGCGGGTGACGCGGGGGTGACACGCGGGGTGACACGCGGGGTGACACGCGGGGGTGACGCGGGGGTGACGCGCGGGTGACACGGGGTGACGCGGGGGTGACACGCAGGGTGACGCGGGGGTGACACGCGGGGTGACGCGGGGTGACGCGGGGGTGACGCGGGGGTGACGCGGGGCGGGAGCAGGACGTCGTGACGCTTCAGCGACCGGGGGACGTGGGTGACACGGGTGGGGAGCAGCCCTGTCACCACGCCCGGTGACACGGGCGGAGCCGAGGACAGCGTTGGGCTGCTGTCCCTGTCCTCTGCCGGCAGCCCACCGTCACCTCCTGCTGGCGCGGGGACCTCCCGGGTCACCGCGCGTCACCCCGCGGTGACAGGGACGACACGGCGTCCCACCACCTCAGGGAGCCCCAGAGGTGGTGGGACGCGGAGAAGAAAAGTTCTGGGTGACATCAAGGAGGACTTGAGAACCTTGCGGAGGTGACGGGGACCCACGTGGAAGGGACCCAAGTGGAGGGGACGGGGGACACAAGGGACCTTCAGCTCTGTCTTGGCCATCAAGGGGGCAGGGGTGGACACGTCATGGAGATCAACCTCTGGTTCCGTGGCTGGTGTCCTCTCCACGGCATCCAGGAATGGGCGGTCACAGGACGTTCTTCAAGGGGGCCAACTGTTGAGGATCAACTGTGGAGCAGGGACACCCCAGGGATGGAAGCCCATGGAGAACCCATGATGGAGCACAACCAACCAAGGGGGGCTGCAAGCCCGCCGTGGAGATCCCACGGTGGAGCAGGACCACCCAAGAAGGACTGAAGCTCCTGGAAGACCCATGGTGCAGCAGGACCACCCAAGAGGGACTGAAGCTCCTGGAGGTCCCACGGTGCAGCAGGACCACCCAAGAGGGACTGAAGCTCCTGGAGGTCCCACGGTGCAGCAGGACCACCCAAGAGGGACTGAAGCTCCCGGAGGTCCCATGGTGCAGCAGGACCACCCAAGAGGGACTGAAGCTCCTGGAGGTCCCACGGTGGAGCAGGACCACCCAAGAGGGACTGAAGCTCCTGGAGGTCCCACGGTGCAGCAGGACCACCCAAGAGGGACTGAAGCTCCTGGAGGTCCCACGGTGGAGCAGGACCACCCAAGAGGGACTGAAGCTCCTGGAGGTCCCATGGTGCAGCAGGACCACCCAAGAGGGACTGAAGCTCCTGGAGGTCCCACGGTGCAGCAGGACCACCCAAGAGGGACTGAAGCTCCTGGAGAACCCATGGTGCAGCAGGACCACCCAAGAGGGACTGAATTCCATGGAGAAACCATGATGAAGCATGACCACCCATGAAGAACTGCAACCCATGGAGAGTCCATGGTAAAGCAGGACACCCCAGAAGAACCACAGCCCATGGAGGACTCATGGTGGAGCAGGACACTGCATGGAGACCGAAACCCATGGAGAACCTGTGGTGGACCAGCAACACCATAAAGACCATGGAGGACCCCTGATGGAGCAGGACCACCCAAGAGGAGCTGCAACCCAACCATGCGGGACTCATGGGGGAGCAGGGACACCCCGATGGAGACTGAAGCTCCTGGAGATACCATAGTGGAGCAGGAACACCCAAGAGGGACTGAAGCCCATGGAGAACCCACGACTGGGTTGAGGTGGGATCTACCAGTCTAGAAGATGAAGGAGAATCTTCGCTGGGTCATTGCTTCACTTGGTGGGTCGCTCTTCCACCTCATGGATTTAGGGGGTGAGGTCCAAATCTCACCAATGCAGAGGAACTTCTTGGAGAAGTCAAGGTTGGTGGTGCCATGGATCAGGCCCTGGTGGAACTCAGGAGGTCGAGAGATGTGGAGCAGGTCCAGGCTCAAGATCTCAGGGAACTTCTTTAAGGGACTGGCGGTGGAAGTGACCTCCTGAGAAATTGTCCTTAGAGGTAAAGGACTGATGCCCATGGAGAACCCCTGGTGGAGCAGGACCACCCAGGAAGGGTTGGAACCCAGCCATGGAGATGCCATGGTGGAGAAGGAACACCCCTATGAGGACTGAAGCTCCTGGAGATCCCATGGTGGAGCAGGACCACCCAAGAGGGACTGAAGCCCATGGAGAACCCATGATGAATCAAGGACACCCAAGAAGAACCAAAACCCACGGAGGCCCCATGGTTGAGGAGGACACCCCAGAAGAACCGCAACCTATGGAGAACCCATGGTGGAGCAGGACACTACATGGAGAATGAAACCCACGCACAACGCGTGGTGCACTGGCAACATCATAAAGCCCACGGAGAACTCATGATGGAGCAGGATGACCCAAAAGCGGCTGCAACGCAACGGTGGAGGACCAAGGGTGGAGCAGAATCACCCAAGAGAAGCTGCAACGCAACCATGGAGGACCCACGGTGAAGCAGAAACACCCAAGAAGGACTAAAGCCCATGGAGAAGCCATGATAAAGAAGCAACACCAAGAAGAACCGCAACCCATGGAGGACACATGGTGAAGAAGAACACCACAGAAGAACCACAACCCATAGACGACCCACAGGGGAGCGGGACACTACGTGCAGACTGAAGCCCATGGAGAACCCGTGGTGGACCAGCAACACCATGATGAAGCCCCTGGAGGTCACGTGATGGAGCAAGACCACCCAAGGGTGCCTCAACCCAACTATGGAGGACCAATGCTGGAGCAGGATCACCCAAGAGGAGCTGCCACCTAACTATGGAGGACCCACTCTGGAGCAGGGACTCTCCAGAGGAACTGAAGCCCATGGAGAACCCATGATGGAACACAACCACCCACGGGGGGCTGCAACCCCGTCATGGAGATCCCACGGTGGAGCAGGACCACCCTATGGGGACTCAAGCTCCTGGAGGACCCATGGGGGAGCAGGACCACCCAAGAGGGACTGAAGCTCCTGGAGGACCCATGGGGGAGCAGGACCACCCAAGAGGGACTCAAGCTCCTGGAGAACCCATGGTGCAGCAGGACCACCCAAGAGGGACTGAAGCCCCTGGAGAAGCCATGATGAAGCAGCAACACCCAAGAAGAACTGCAATCCATGGAGAACCCATGATGGAGCAGGACACTGCAGAAGAACCACAGCCCATGGAGGACCCATGCTGGACCGGGACACTACATGGAGACTGAAACCCATGGAAAACCATCAGTGGGCCCGCAACACCATGATGAAGCCCCTGGAGATCCCGTGATGGAGCAGGACCACCCAAGGGTGGCTGCAACGCAACTGTGGAGGACCAAGGGTGGAGCAGGGACACCCCAGATGAACTGAACCACATGGAGAACCCACGATGAAGCACAACCACACAACAGGATCTGCAACCCAGCCATGCAGGACCAATGGTGGACCAGAATCACCCTGTGGGGACTGAAGCTCCTGGAGATCCCATGGCGGAGCAGGACCACCCAAGAGGGACTGAAGCCCATGGAGGACCCATGGTGAAGCAGGACACGCTACAAGAACCACAGCCCATGGAGAACTCATGGTGGAGCAGCACACTACATGGAGAATGAAACCCATGGAGAACCCATGGTGGACCAGCAACACCATGATGAAGCCCCTGGAGGTCACGTGATGGAGCAAGACCACCCAAGGGTGCCTCAACCCAACTATGGAGGACCAATGCTGGAACAGGATCACTCAAGAGGAGCTGCCACCCAACTATGGAGGACCCACTCTGGAGCAGGGACTCTCCAGAGGGACTGAAGCCCATGGAGAACCCATGATGGAACACAACCACCCACGGGGGGCTGCAACCCCGTCATGGAGATCCCACGGTGGAGCAGGACCACCCTATGGGGACTCAAGCTCCTGGAGGACCCATGGTGGAGCAGAACCACCCAAGAGGGACTGAAGCTCCTGGAGGACCCATGGGGGAGCAGGACCACCCAAGAAAAACCACAACCCATGGAGGACCCATGGTAAAGAAGGAAACCCCAGAAGAACCACAGCCCATGGAGGACTCACAGCGGAGCAGGACACTGCATGGAGACTGAAACCCATGGAGAACCCATGAGGGACCAGCAACACCATAAAGCCCATGGAGGACCCCTGATGGAGCAGGACCACCCAAAAGCGGCTGCCAATGAACTATGGAGGATCAATGCTGGAGCAGGACCACCCAAGAGGAGCTGCAGCCCAACATGAAGGACCCATGGTGGAGCAGGACCACCCAAGAGGGACTGAAGCCCCTGGAGAAGCCATGATGAAACAGCAACACCCAAGAAGAACTGCAATCCATGGAGAACCCATGATGGAGCAGGACACTGCAGAAGAACCACAGCCCATGGAGGACCCATGCTGGACTGGGACACTACATGGAGACTGAAACCCATGGAAAACCATCAGTGGGCCCGCAACACCATGATGAAGCCCCTGGAGATCCCGTGATGGAGCAGGACCACCCAAGGGTGGCTGCAACGCAACTGTGGAGGACCAAGGGTGGAGCAGGGACACCCCAGATGAACTGAACCACATGGAGAACCCACGATGAAGCACAACCACACAACAGGATCTGCAACCCAGCCATGCAGGACCAATGGTGGACCAGAATCACCCTGTGGGGCCTGAAGCTCCTGGAGATCCCATGGTGGAGCAGGGACACCCAAGAGGGACTGAAGCCCATGGAGAACCCATCATGTCGCAGCAACACTCAAGAAGATCTGCGCCCCATGAAGAACCCATGGTGGAGCAGGACAGCACATGGAGACTGAAACCCATGGAGAACCCATGGTGGAACTGCAACACCATCAAGCTCATGGAGGCCCCATGATGGAGCAGGACCACCCAAGAGTAGCTGAAACTCAATTATGGAGGACCAACGCTGGAGCACGATAAACCAAGAGGAGCTGCAACCCAAGCACGGAGATTCCATGGTGGAGCAGGACCACGCAAGAGGGACTGAAGCCCATGGAGAACACTGGATGAAGCAGGACAACACAAGACGGGCTGCAACCCAGCCATGGAGATACCATGGTGGAGCAGGACCACCCCTATGGGGACTGAAGCTGCTGGAGATCCCATGGCGGAGCAGGACCACCCAAGAGGGACTGAAGCCCATGGAGGACCCATGGTGAAGCAGGACACGCTACAAGAACCACAGCCCATGGAGAACTCATGGTGGAGCAGCACACTACATGGAGAATGAAACCCATGGAGAACCCATGGTGGACCAGCAACACCATGATGAAGCCCCTGGAGGTCACGTGATGGAGCAAGACCACCCAAGGGTGCCTCAACCCAACTATGGAGGACCAATGCTGGAACAGGATCACTCAAGAGGAGCTGCCACCTAACTATGGAGGACCCACTCTGGAGCAGGGACTCTCCAGAGGGACTGAAGCCCATGGAGAACCCATGATGGAACACAACCACCCACGGGGGGCTGCAACCCCGTCATGGAGATCCCACGGTGGAGCAGGACCACACTATGGGGACTCAAGCTCCTGGAGGACCCATGGTGGAGCAGAACCACCCAAGAGGGACTGAAGCTCCTGGAGGACCCATGGGGGAGCAGGACCACCCAAGAAAAACCACAACCCATGGAGGACCCATGGTAAAGAAGGAAACCCCAGAAGAACCACAGCCCATGGAGGACTCACAGCGGAGCAGGACACTGCATGGAGACTGAAACCCATGGAGAACCCATGAGGGACCAGCAACACCATAAAGCCCATGGAGGACCCCTGATGGAGCAGGACCACCCAAAAGCGGCTGCCAATGAACTCTGGAGGATCAATGCTGGAGCAGGACCACCCAAGAGGAGCTGCAGCCCAACATGAAGGACCCATGGTGGAGCAGGACCACCCAAGAGGGACTGAAGCCCCTGGAGAAGCCATGATGAAACAGCAACACCCAAGAAGAACTGCAATCCATGGAGAACCCATGATGGAGCAGGACACTGCAGAAGAACCACAGCCCATGGAGGACCCATGCTGGACTGGGACACTACATGGAGACTGAAACCCATGGAAAACCATCAGTGGGCCCGCAACACCATGATGAAGCCCCTGGAGATCCCGTGATGGAGCAGGACCACCCAAGGGTGGCTGCAACGCAACTGTGGAGGACCAAGGGTGGAGCAGGGACACCCCAGATGAACTGAACCACATGGAGAACCCACGATGAAGCACAACCACACAACAGGATCTGCAACCCAGCCATGCAGGACCAATGGTGGACCAGAATCACCCTGTGGGGCCTGAAGCTCCTGGAGATCCCATGGTGGAGCAGGGACACCCAAGAGGGACTGAAGCCCATGGAGAACCCATCATGTCGCAGCAACACTCAAGAAGATCTGCGCCCCATGAAGAACCCATGGTGGAGCAGGACAGCACATGGAGACTGAAACCCATGGAGAACCCATGGTGGAACTGCAACACCATCAAGCTCATGGAGGCCCCATGGTGGAGCAGGACCACCCAAGAGTAGCTGAAACTCAATTATGGAGGACCAACGCTGGAGCACGATAAACCAAGAGGAGCTGCAACCCAAGCACGGAGATTCCATGGTGGAGCAGGACCACGCAAGAGGGACTGAAGCCCATGGAGAACACTGGATGAAGCAGGACAACACAAGACGGGCTGCAACCCAGCCATGGAGATACCATGGTGGAGCAGGACCACCCCTATGGGGACTGAAGCTGCTGGAGATCCCATGGCGGAGCAGGACCACCCAAGAGGGACTGAAGCCCATGGAGGACCCATGGTGAAGCAGGACACGCTACAAGAACCACAGCCCATGGAGAACTCATGGTGGAGCAGCACACTACATGGAGAATGAAACCCATGGAGAACCCATGGTGGACCAGCAACACCATGATGAAGCCCCTGGAGGTCACGTGATGGAGCAAGACCACCCAAGGGTGCCTCAACCCAACTATGGAGGACCAATGCTGGAACAGGATCACTCAAGAGGAGCTGCCACCTAACTATGGAGGACCCACTCTGGAGCAGGGACTCTCCAGAGGGACTGAAGCCCATGGAGAACCCATGATGGAACACAACCACCCACGGGGGGCTGCAACCCCGTCATGGAGATCCCACGGTGGAGCAGGACCACACTATGGGGACTCAAGCTCCTGGAGGACCCATGGTGGAGCAGAACCACCCAAGAGGGACTGAAGCTCCTGGAGGACCCATGGGGGAGCAGGACCACCCAAGAGGGACTGAAGCCCCTGGAGAAGCCATGATGAAGCAGCAACACCCAAGAAGAACTGCAATCCATGGAGAACCCATGATGGAGCAGGACACTGCAGAAGAACCACAGCCCATGGAGGACCCATGCTGGACCGGGACACTACATGGAGACTGAAACCCATGGAAAACCATCAGTGGGCCCGCAACACCATGATGAAGCCCCTGGAGATCCCGTGATGGAGCAGGACCACCCAAGGGTGGCTGCAACGCAACTGTGGAGGACCAAGGGTGGAGCAGGGACACCCCAGATGAACTGAACCACATGGAGAACCCACGATGAAGCACAACCACACAACAGGATCTGCAACCCAGCCATGCAGGACCAATGGTGGACCAGAATCACCCTGTGGGGCCTGAAGCTCCTGGAGATCCCATGGTGGAGCAGGGACACCCAAGAGGGACTGAAGCCCATGGAGAACCCATCATGTCGCAGCAACACTCAAGAAGATCTGCGCCCCATGAAGAACCCATGGTGGAGCAGGACAGCACATGGAGACTGAAACCCATGGAGAACCCATGGTGGAACTGCAACACCATCAAGCTCATGGAGGCCCCATGATGGAGCAGGACCACCCAAGAGTAGCTGAAACTCAATTATGGAGGACCAACGCTGGAGCACGATAAACCAAGAGGAGCTGCAACCCAAACACGGAGATTCCATGGTGGAGCAGGACCACGCAAGAGGGACTGAAGCCCATGGAGAACACCGGATGAAGCAGGACAACACAAGACGGGCTGCAACCCAGCCGTGGAGATACCATGGTGGAGCAGGACCACCCCTATGGGGACTGAAGCTGCTGGAGATCCCATGGTGGAGCAGGACCACCCAAGAGGGACTGAAGCCCATGGAGGACCCATGGTGAAGCAGGACACGCTACAAGAACCACAGCCCATGGAGAACTCATGGTGGAGCAGCACACTACATGGAGAATGAAACCCATGGAGAACCCATGGTGGACCAGCAACACCATGATGAAGCCCCTGGAGGTCACGTGATGGAGCAAGACCACCCAAGGGTGCCTCAACCCAACTATGGAGGACCAATGCTAGAGCAGGATCACCCAAGAGGAGCTGCCACCCAACTATGGAGGACCCACTCTGGAGCAGGGACTCTCCAGAGGGACTGAAGCCCATGGAGAACCCATGATGGAACACAACCACCCACGGGGGGCTGCAACCCCGTCATGGAGATCCCACGGTGGAGCAGGAGCACCCCTACGGGGACTGAAGCCCCTGGAGGACCCATGGTGGAGCAGAACCACCCAAGAGCGACTCAAGCTCCTGGAGAACCCATGGTGCAGCAGGACCACCCAAAAGGGACTGAAGTCCATGGAGAAACCATGATGAAGCACGACCACCCACGAAGAACTGCAAACCATGGAGAACCCATGGTAAAGCAGGACACCCCAAAAGAACCACAGCCCATGGAGGACCCATGGTGGAGCAGGACACTGCATGGAGACCGAAACCCATGGAGAACCCATGGTGGCCCAGCAACACCCTAAAGCCCATGGAGGACCCATGATGGAGCAGGACCACCCAAAAGTGCTTGTAATCCAACTATGGAGAACCAATGTTGGAGCAGGATCACCCAAGAGGAGCTGCAGCCCAACCATGATCAAACCATGGTGGACCAGGACCACCCAAGACGGACTGAAACCCATGGAGAACCCATGGTGGACCAGCAACACCATGATGAAGCCCCTGGAGGCCCCAGGATGGAGCAGGACCACCTAAGGGTGGGTGCAAGCCACCTAAGGAGAACCAGCGCTGGAGCAGGATCAACCAAGAGGAGCTACAACAGAACCACGCAGGACCCATGGTGGAGGAGGAACACCCAAGAAGAACCACAACCCATGGAGAACCCATGATGATGCAGGACACTGCAGAAGAACCACAACCCATAGAAGACCCATGGTCAAGTGAGACATTATAGGGAGACTGAAACCTCTGGAGAACCCATGGTGGACCAGCAACACCATGATGAAGCCCCTGGAGGACCCATGATGGAGCAGGACCACCCAAGTGGGGCTGCAACCCACCTATGGAGAACCAGCGCTGGAGCAGGATCGCCCAGGAGCAGGTAAAACCCAACCGTGCAGGACCCATGGTGGAGCAGGTCCACCCCAGAGGGACTGAAGCCCCTGGAGATCCCATGATGAAGCAACCACACTCAAGAAGAACTGCAACCCAACCATGGAGATCCCGGGGTGGAGCAGGACCACCCTGTGGGGAGTGAAGCCAATGGAGAACCCATGATGAAGCAGCAGCACCCAAGAACCTCAACCCATGGAGAACCCATGGCGGAGCAGGACACTCCATGGAGACTGAAACCATGCAGAACCCATGGTGGACCAGCAACACCATAGAGACCGTGGAGGACCCATGAGGGAGCAGGACCAGCCAAAAGGAGATGCAATCCAACCATGCAGGACCCATGGTGGAGCAGGGACACCCCAAAGGGACTGAAGCCCATGGAGAACCCATCATGAAGCTGCAAGACTCAAGAAGAACCAAAACCCATGGAAGACCCATGCTGAAGCAGGACACCCCAGAAGAGCTATAGCCCACGGAGGACTCATGGTGGAGCAGGACACTCCATGGAGGCTGAAACCCATGGAGAACCCATGGGGGACCAGCAACACCATGATGAAGACCCTGGAGGTCCTATGATGGACCAGGACCACCCAAGGGTGCCTCAACCCAACCGTGGAGGACCCATGGTGGAGCAGGATCACCCAAGAAGAACTAAAGCCCATGGAGAACCCATGACAAAGCCGCAACACCCGAGAAGAACCACAACCCATGGAGAAGCCATGATGGAGCAGGACACCACATGGACACTGAAAGCCAAGGAGAACCCATGGTGGACCCACCACACCACGAAGCTCCTGGAGGCCCCATGATGGAGCAGGACCACCCACCGGCGCTTGCAACCCAACCATGGAGAACCCATGGTGGAGCAGGGACTCCCCACAACAACTGAAGCTCCTGGAGAACCCATCATGAAGCAGGACCACCCAAGGGGGGCTTCAACCCAGCCATGGGCATCCCATGGTGGAGCAGGAGCACCCCTACGGGGACTGAAGCCCCTGGACATCCCATGGTGGACCAGGAGCACCCCAGAGAGACTGAACCCATGGAGACCCCATCATGAACCTACAACACCCAACAAGAACCAAACACCCAAGAAGAACCAAAGCCCATGGACCACTCATGGTGCAGCAGAACACCCCATGGAGACTGAAACCCATGGAGAACCCATGGTGGACCACCAACACCATGATAAAACACCCGGAGGCCCCATGATGGACCAGGACCACCCAAGGGTGCCTCAACCCAACTACAGAGGACCCATGGAGGAGCAGGACCACCCAAGAAGAACTAAAGCCCATGGAGAACCCATGACAAAACCGCAACACCCAAGAAGAACCACAACCCATGGAGAACCCATGATGGAGCAGACACCACGTGGACACTGAAACCCAGGGAGAACCCATGGTGGACCCACCACACCACGAAGCTCCTGGAGGCCCCATGATGGACCAGGACCACCCAAGGATGCCTCAACCCAACTACAGAGGACCCACGGTGGAGCAGGACCACCCAAGAGGAACTAAAGCCCATGGAGAACCCATGACAAAGCCGCAAGACCTGAGAAGAACCACAACCCATGGAGAAGCCATGATGGAACAGGACACCACATGGACACTGAAACCCAGGGAGAACCCATGGTGGACCCACCACACCACGAAGCTCCTGGAGGCCCCATGATGAAGCAGGACCACCCACCACTGGTTGCAACCCAAATATGAAGGACCCATGGTGGACCAGGGACTCCCCAGAACAACTGAAGCCCATGGAGAACCCATCATGAAGCAGGACCACCCAAGGGGGGCTTCAACCCAGCCATGGACATCCCATGGTGGAGCAGGAGCACCTCTACGGGGACTGAAGCCCCTGGACATCCCATGGTGGACCAGGAGCACCCCAGAGAGACTGAACCCATGGAGACCCCATCATGAACCTGCAACACCCAACAAGAACCAAACACCCAAGAAAAACCAAAGCCCATGGACCACTCATGGTGCAGCAGAACACCCCATGGAGACTGAAACCCATGGAGAACCCATGGTGGACCACCAACACCATGATAAAGCACCCGGAGGCCCCATGATGGACCAGGACCACCCAAGGGTGCCTCAACCCAACTACAGAGGACCCATGGTGGAGCACGACCACCCAAGAGGAACTAAAGCCCATGGAGAACCCATAACAAAGCCGCAACACCCGAGAAGAACCACAACCCATGGAGAACCCATGGTGGAACAGGACATCACATGGACACTGAAACCCAGGGAGAACCCATGATGGACCCACCACACCACGAAGCTCCTGGAGGTCCCATGATGGACCAGGACCACCCAAGGGTGCCTCAACCCAACCGTGGAGGACCCATGGTGGAGCAGGACCACCCAAGAAGAACTAAAGCCCACGGAGAACCCATGACAAAGCTGCAACACCCGAGAAGAACCACAACCCATGGAGAAACCATGATGGAGCAGGACACCACATGGACATTGAAACCCAAGGAGAACCCATGGTGGACCCACCACACCACGAAGCTCCTGGAGGCCCCATGATGGACCAGGACCACCCAAGGGTGCCTCAACCCAACCGTAGAGGACCCACGGTGGAGCAGGACCACCCCATGGGCACTGAAGCCCCTTGAGATGCCACCTAGGACCAAGAACCGCCCCCCCCCCAAGAAGACCAAGCAGAAGACACGACCCCGGGGGTGCTCTGACCTTTAATAGGACCTGAGGAGGGACAAATCGGGGGGTCCCCCACCCCCCACCCCTGCCGCGTCCCCCTCCCCCCCTCGCCGTCCATCCATGGCCTGGGGGGGGGGGGGGAGGGGACAATGTCCCCCCCCCACCCCCACCCCGGGGAGGTCCGGGGGCCCCCCCCGAAATCCAGCACCGAGGGTCCAAGCTGGGGACGAGAAGGAGATCAGCGGGGGAGGGGGGGGCGCTCAGCACCCCCCCAAAATGGGGGGTTTGGGGGGGGGGGGACACCCCAAAAAAAATGGGGGAACCCCCCCCCCAAAATGGGAGGTTTGGGGGGGGCTCAGGAACCCCACCCCACCCCCCCAAAATGGGGGAGAGGAGGGGGGGGACCCAAAAAATTTGGGGACCCCCCCCCCAAATGGGGGTTTGGGGGAGCCCCAAAAAATTGGGGAGCCCCCAAAATGGGGGGACCCCAAAAAAAATTGGTGACCCCCCCCAAAATGGGGGATAGGAGCGGGGGGACCCCAAAAAAACTGGTGACCCCCCCAAAATGGGGGTTTGGGGGACCCCCAAAAAATGGGGGAGCCCCCAAAATGGGGGATGGGGGGGACCCCAAAAAATTTGGTGACCCCCCCCAAAATGGGGGTTTGGGGGACCCCCAAAAAATTGGGGAGCCCCAAAAATGGGTGGTTGGGGGGGACCCTAAAAAATTGGGGACCCCCCAAAATGGGGGATGGGGGGACCCCAAAAAATTTGGTGACCCCCCAAAATGGGGGTTGGGGGGACACCCAAAAAATGGGGGGGACCCCCAAAATGGGGGTTTGGGGGGGGCTCAGGACCCCCCCAAAATGGGGGACGGGGGGGGGCCCCAAAAAAATTGCCCCCCCCCAAATGGGAGGTTTGGGGGGGCTCAGGGGTTCTCACCCCCCCCAAAATGGGGGGTGGGGGGGACCCCCAAAAAATTTGGTGACCCCCCCCCCAAAAAGGGGGTTTGGGGGGGGCTCAGGACACCCCCCCAAAATGGGGGACAGGAGGGGGAACCCCAAAAAAATTGGGGCCCCCTCCCAAAATGAGAGGTTTGGGGGGGCTCAGGGGTTGTCACCCCCCCCCCCAAAATGGAAAATGAGCGGTGGGGACCCCAAAAACACCCCAAAATAATTTGGGGGGGGGGGGGTCAGGGATCCCAAGAACCCCCTCAAATGGGGGGCGTAGCGGGGGGGACCCCAAAATAATTTAGGGGAGGAGCAACGCCCCCCCCCCAAAAAAATGGCGGCTTGGAACGGCCCTGAGCCCCCCCAAATTATTTGGGGGGGGGGGGGGTCAGGGAACATTGTGGCCCCCCCAAAATGGGGGTTTGGGGGTTCAGAGACCCCAACCCCCCCCCCCCAAATTATTTGGGGGGGGGCAAGGAACGCTGTGGCCCCCCCAAAATGGGGATTTGGGGGTTCAGGCCCCCCCCAAAAATAATTGGGGGGGGGGTTAAGGCACCTCAGAACCCCCCTAAAACGGGCGTTTGGGGGGGTCGCCCCCCCCCTTTTGGGGTGGGGGGGGGTTTGGGGGGGCTCCGGGTGTGTGCGGGGGGGGGGGCGGGGGGGGGGGGTCCCCAGGGTGCTCCCCCCCATTTTTGGGGGGTTCCCCCCCCCCCCCCCCCCCCGCCGTGCCCCTACCTCAGTTGTCGTAGTTGTCGCGGTAGGAGGCGGAGGGAAAGCGCTCGCCGTAGCCCCCCTGGTTCCTGGGGGGGGGGGGGGTCAGCACCCATGGGTGCCCCCCCCCAGCACCCATGGGTCCCCCTCCATACCTCTAGGTCCCCCCCAAATTTTTCGGGCCCCCCCAAAAAACCCTTGGTTTCCCCTCAATACTCAGGAAACCCCCCCAGCACCCATAGGACCCCCCCCAGCACCCATGGGCCCCCCCCAGCACCCATAGGCCCCCCCCCAGCACCCATGGGTCCCCCCCAGCACCCATAGGCCCCCCCCAGCACCCATGGGCCCCCCCCCAGCACCCATAGGACCCCCCAAAGCACCCATGCCCCCCCCCAGCACCCACAGACCCTCCCGAGGGGCCCCCCCCAGCACCCATAGCCCCCCCCAAAGCACCCATGGCCCCCCCCCCCAGCACCCATAGGACCCCCCAAGCACCCATGGCCCCCCCCAAAGCACCCATTGCCCCCCCCCAGCACCCACAGACCCTCCCCCAGGGCCCCCCAGCACCCATGGCCCCCCCAGCACCCATGCTCCCCCCCCAGCACCCATAGGACCCCCCCCAAAACACCCATTGCCCCCCCCCAGCACCCACAGACCCTCCCGAGGGGCCCCCCCAGCACCCATAGGACCCCCCCCCAAGCACCCATAGGCCCCCCCCAGCACCCATGGGCCCCCCCCCCCCAGCACCCATAGGACCCCCCCCAGCACCCACGGGCCCCCCCCCAGCACCCACAAATCCCCCAGCACCCACAGACCCTCCCCCAGGGCCCCCCCAGCACCCATGGGCCCCCCCCCCAGCACCCATAGGCTCCCCCCAGCACCCATGGGCCCCCCCCCAGCACCCATAGGACCCCCCAAAGCACCCATGCCCCCCCCCAGCACCCACAGACCCTCCCGAGGGGCTCCCCCAGCACCCATAGGCCCCCCCCAGCACCCACGGGCCCCCCCCCAGCACCCACAAATCCCCCAGCACCCACAGACCCTGCCCAGGGCCCCCCAGCACCCATAGGACCCCCCCAGCACCCATAGGCCCCCCCCCCAGCACCCACAAATCCCCCAGCACCTATGAGGCCCCCCCCCAGCACCCATAGGACCCCCCCCCAAAACACCCATTGCCCCCCCCCAGCACCCACAGACTCTCCCGAGGGGCCCCCCAAGCACCCACGGGCCCCCCCCAGCACCCATAGGACCCCCCAAAGCACCCATGCCCCCCCCCAAAGCACCCACTGCCCCCCCCCAGCACCCACAGACCCTCCCGAGGAGCCCCCCCAGCACCCATAGCCCCCCCAAAGCACCCACGGGCCCCCCCCAGCACCCCCAGGGCCCCCCCAAAGCACCCAGAGGACCCCCCCCAGCACCCGTGCCCCCCCCCCCAGCACCCATGGGTGCCCCCCCCCTCCTCACCGGCCGCCGTAGTCACGGGAGCCCCCGTAGCCCCCCCCGCTGCGCCCCTCGTAGCGGCCCCCGTAGCCCCGGTCGCCGCCTCCTGGGGGGGGGCACCCCAAAATTTAGGGGGGGGGGGGGCTGAGACGGGGACCCCCCCAAAACACCCCAGAGCCCCCCCAAATCTCTGACCCCCCCCAAAGCCCCCCCGTGGCCCCCCCCAAAATGCCCCAGACCCCCCCCAGGTTACCCCCAAATCAAGCAGCCCCCCAAAAAAGCCCCCCCCAGCCCCTCGAAGCCCCCCCAAAACCCCCCCAAAACCCCCCCAAACCCCCCCCCGCCTCTCCAAGCCCCCCCAAAACCCCCCCAAAGCCCCCCCACGCCCCCTAAGTGCCCCCCCAAAACCCCGGGTGCCTCGTTACCCCCCAAAATCCTCGGACCCCCCCAAAAGCCCCCCCAAACCCCGAGTGCCCCCCCAAAAGCTCTCAGGTGCCCCATTAACCCCCCAAAATCCTCGAGACCCCCCCAAACCCCCCCAAACCCCCTGAGTCCCCCCCCCAAATTCCCCAGGTGCCCCATTAACCCCCCAAAATCCTTGGGACCCCCCAAACCCCCCCTAAAACCCCTCCACCCCCCCAAAACTCCTCAAAGCCCCCCAAGCCCCCTAAGTGCCCCCCCAAACTCCCCAGGTGCCCCATTACCCCCCCAAAATCCTCGGGACCCCCCCAAAAGCCCCCCCAAACCCCGACTGCCCCCCCCCAAAAATCCCCAGGTGCCTCATTACCCCCCCAAAATCCTCAAGACCCCCCCAAACCCCCCCCAAAACCCCTCCAACCCCCCCCAAAAAAACCCTCAAAGCCCCCCACGCCCCTTAAGTGCCCCCCCCAAAACCCCCGGGTGCCTCGTTACCCCCCCAAAATCCTCAAGACCCCCCCAAAAGCCCCCCCAAACCCCCCCCACGCCCCCTAAGTGCCCCCCCAAAATCCCCAGCTGCTTCGTCACCCCCCCCAAAATTCTTGGGACCCCCCCAAAACCCCCCTCCAACCCCCCCCAAAAAAACCCTCAAAGCCCCCCCACGCCCCCTAAGTGCCCCCCCCAAAACCCCCGGGTGCCTCGTTACCCCCCCAAAATCCTCGGGACCCCCCCAAAAGCCCCCCCAAAACCCCCCACGCCCCCTAAGTGCCCCCCAAAAATCCCCGGCTGCTTCGTCACCCCTCCAAAATTCTTGGGACCCCCCCCAAACCCCTCCAACCCCCCCCAAAAAAACCCTCAAAGCCCCCCCACGCCCCTAAGTGCCCCCCCCAAAATCCCCAGGTGCCTCGTTCCCCCCCCCCAAATCCTCAAGACCCCCCCAAAAACCCCCCCAATCCCCAAGTGCCCCCCCCAAAAATCCTCAGGTGCCTCGTTACCCCCCCCCAAAATCCTTGAGACCCCCCCAAACCCCCCCAAAACCCCTCCAACCCCCCCCAAAAAGCCCCCCCAAAGCCCCCCCAAAGCCCCCCCAAGCCCCCTAAGTGCCCCCCCCAAAACCCCCGGGTGCTTCGTTACCCCCCCAAAATCCTCAAGACCCCCCCAAAAGCCCCCCCAAACCCCCCCCACGCCCCCTAAGTGCCCCCCCAAAATCCCCGGCTGCTTCGTCACCCCCCCAAAATTCTTGGGACCCCCCCCAAAACCCCTCCACCCCCCCCCAAAAAAACCCTCAAAGCCCCCCCATGCCCCCTAAGTGCCCCCCCCAAAATCCCCAGGTGCCCCATTACCCCCCCAAAATCCTCAAGACCCCCCCAAAAGCCCCCCAAACCCCCCCCACGCCCCCTAAGTGCCCCCCCAAAATCCCCAGCTGCTTCGTCACCCCCACAAAATTCTTGGGACCCCCCCAAAACCCCTCCAACCCCCCCCAAAAAAACCCTCAAAGCCCCCCCACGCCCCCTAAGTGCCCCCCCCAAAACCCCCGGGTGCCTCGTTACCCCCCAAAATCCTCGGGACCCCCCCCAAAAGCCCCCCCAAACCGCAAGTGCCCCCCCAAAAGTCCTCAGGTGCCTCGTTACCCCCCCCCCCCAAAATCCTCGACACCCCCCCAAACCCCCCCCAAACCCCTCCAACCCCCCCCAAAAAAACCCTCAAAGCCCCCCCAAGCCTCCTAAGTGCCCCCCCAAAATCCCCGGCTGCTTCATCACCCCCCCAAAATCCTCGGGACCCCCCCAAATGCCCCCCCAAACCCCGAGTGCCCCCCCAGAAGTCCCCATGTACCCCATTAACCCCCCCAAAATCCTCGAGACCCCCCCAAAACCCCTCCAACCCCCCCCCAAAAAAAACCTCAAAAGCCCCCCCACGCCCCCTAAGTGCCCCCCCCCAAATCCCCGGGTGCCCCGTTACCCCCCCAAAATCCTCGGGGACCCCCCCAAAAGCCCCCCCCAAACCCCGAGTGCCCCCCCCAAAAGTTCTCAGGTGCCCCATTAACCCCCCAAAATCCCCGGGACCCCCCCAAAAGCCCCCCCAAACCCCGAGTGCCCCCCCCAAAAATCCCCAGGTGCCTCGTTACCCCCCCCCCAAAATCCTCGAGACCCCCCCAAACCCCCCCAAAACCCCTCCAACCCCCCCAAAAAAACCCTCAAAGCCCCCCCACGCCCCTAAGTGCCCCCCCCAAAACCCCCGGGTGCCTCGTTACCCCCCAAAATCCTCGGGACCCCCCCAAAAGCCCCCCCAAACCCCGACTGCCCCCCCCAAAAATTCCCAGGTGCCTCGTTCCCCCCCCCCAAAATCCTCGAGACCCCCCCAGACCCCCCCAAAACCCCTCCAACCCCCCCAAAACTCCTCAAAGCCCCCCCAAGCCCCCTAAGTGCCCCCCCCAAAATCCCGGGTGCCCCATTACCTCCCCAAAATCCTCGAGACCCCCCCAAAACCCCCCCAAACCCCAAGTGCCCCCCCAAAAGTCCCCATGTACCCCATTAACCCCCCAAAATCCTCGAGACCCCCCCAAACCCCCCCCAAAACCCCTCCAACCCCCCCAAAAAAACCCTCAAAGCCCCCCCACGCCCCCTAAGTGCCCCCCCCAAAATCCCCAGGTGCCACATTCCCCCCCCCCAAAATCCTCAAGACCCCCCCAAAAGCCCCCCCAAAACCCCCCCAAGCCCCCTAAGTGCCCCCCCAAAACTCCCCAGGTGCCCCATTACCCCCCCCAAAATCCTCGGGACCCCCCAAAAGCCCCCCCAAACCCCGAGTGCCCCCCCAAAAATCCCCAGGTGCCTCGTTCCCCCCCCCCCAAGATCCTCAAGACCCCCCCAAAACCCCCCCAAAACCCCTCCAACCCCCCCAAAAAAAACCCCTCAAAGCCCCCCCACGCCCCCTAAGTGCCCCCCCAATCCCCAGGTGCCTCGTTCCCCCCCCCAAATCCTCGGGACCCCCCCAAAAGCCCCCCCAAACCCCCAGTGCCCCCCCAAAAAATCCCCCGGTGCCTCGTTACCCCCCCAAAATCCTCAAGACCCCCCCAAACCCCCCCCAAAACCCCTCCACCCCCCCAAAAAAAACCCTCAAAGCCCCCCCCCCAAGCCTCCTAAGTGCCCCCCCCAAAATCCCCGGCTGCCTCGTTACCCCCCCAAAATCCTTGGGACCCCCCCAAAACTCCTCCACCCCCCCAAAAAAACCCCTCAAAGCCCCCCCACGCGCCCTAAGTGCCCCCCCAAAACTCCCCAGGTGCCCCATTACCCCCCCAAAATCCTCGGGACCCCCCCAAAAGCCCCCCCCAAGCCCTGAGTGCCCCCCCCCAAAACCCCCGGGTGCTTCGTTACCCCCCCAAAATCCTCAAGACCCCCCCAAAAGCCCCCCCAAACCCCCCCCACGCCCCCTAAGTGCCCCCCAAAAATCCCGGCTGCTTCGTCACCCCCCCAAAATTCTTGGGACCCCCCCAAAACCCTCCAACCCCCCCCAAAAAAACCCTCAAAGCCCCCCCACGCCCCCTAAGTGCCCCCCCCAAAACCCCCGGGTGCCTCGTTACCCCCCCAAAATCCTCAAGACCCCCCCAAAAGCCCCCCAAACCCCCCCCACACCCCTTAAGTGCCCCCCAAAAATCCCCGGCTGCTTCGTCACCCCCCCAAAATCCTTGGGACCCCCCCAAACCCCCCCAAAAGCCCTCCACCCCCCCCCCCAAAAAACCCCTCAAAGCCCCCCCACGCCCCCTAAGTGCCCCCCCCAAAACCCCGGGTGCTTCGTTACCCCCCCAAAATCCTCAAGACCCCCCCAAAAGCCCCCCCAAACCCCGAGTGCCCCCCCAAAAGTCCCCATGTACCCCATTACCCCCCCCAAAATCCTCGAGACCCCCAAACCCCCCCCAAAATCCCTCCAACCCCCCCAAAAACCCCTCAAAGCCCCCCCACGCCCCCCAAGTGCCCCCCCCAAAATCCCCCGGTGCCTCGTTACCCCCCCAAAATCCTCGGGACCCCCCCAAAAGCCCCCCCCAAACCCTGAGTGCCCCCCCCAAAATCCCCGGGTGCCTCGTTACCCCCCCAAAATCCTCGAGACCCCCCCCAAAACCTCTCCAACCCCCCCCCCCCAAAACCCCTCAAAGCCCCCCCAAGCCCCCTAAGTGCCCCCCCAAAACTCCCCAGGTGCCCCATTACCCCCCCCAAAATCCTCGGGACCCCCCAAAAGCCCCCCCAAACCCGACTGCCCCCCCCCAAAAATCCCCAGGTGCCTCGTTCCCCCCCCCCCCAAAATCCTCGAGACCCCCCCAAACCCCCCCCAAAACCCCTCCAACCCCCCCAAAAAAACCCTCAAAGCCCCCCCACGCCCCCTAAGTGCCCCCCCCCAATCCCCAGGTGCCTCGTTCCCCCCCCAAAATCCTCGGGACCCCCCCAAAAGCCCCCCCAAACCCCCAGTGCCCCCCCAAAAAATCCCCCGGTGCCTCGTTACCCCCCCCAAAATCCTCAAGACCCCCCCAAACCCCCCCAAAACCCCTCCACCCCCCCAAAAAAAACCCTCAAAGCCCCCCCACGCCCCCTAAGTGCCCCCCCAAAATCCCCGGCTGCCTCGTTACCCCCCCAAAATCCTTGGGACCCCCCCAAAACCCCTCCACCCCCCAAAAAAAACCCTCAAAGCCCCCCCACGCGCCCTAAGTGCCCCCCCAAAACTCCCCAGGTGCCCCATTACCCCCCCAAAATCCTCGGGACCCCCCCAAAAGCCCCCCCCAAACCCTGAGTGCCCCCCCCCAAAATCCCCGGGTGCCTCGTTACCCCCCCCAAAATCCTCGGGACCCCCCCAAACCCCCCCAAAACCCCTCCAACCCCCCCCCAAAAAACCCTCAAAGCCCCCCCACGCCCCCTAAGTGCCCCCCCCAAAACCCCCGGGTGCCTCGTTACCCCCCCCAAAATCCTCAAGACCCCCCCAAAAGCCCCCCCAAACCCCCCCACGCCCCCTAAGTGCCCCCCCAAAATCCCGGCTGCTTCGTCACCCCCCCAAAATTCTTGGGACCCCCCAAAACCCCTCCACCCCCCCCAAAAAAACCCTCAAAGCCCCCCCACGCCCCCCTAAGTGCCCCCCCCAAAATCCCCGGGTGCCACATTCCCCCCCCCCAAAATCCTCAAGACCCCCCCAAAAGCTCCCCCAAAGCCCCCCCAAGCCCCCTAAGTGCCCTCCCAAAGCTCCCCAGATGCCCCATTACCCCCCCAAAATCCTCGGGACCCCCCCAAAAGCCCCCCCAAACCCCGAGTGCCCCCCCAAAACCCCCGGGTGCCTCGTTCCCCCCCCCCAAAATCCTCAAGACCCCCCAAACCCCCCCAAAACCCCTCCAACCCCCCCAAAAAACCCTCAAAGCCCCCCCACGCCCCCTAAGTGCCCCCCCCAAAATCCCCGGGTGCCACATTCCCCCCCCCCCAAAATCCTCAAGACCCCCCCAAAAGCCCCCCAAACCTGAGTGCCCCCCCCAAAATCCCCGGGTGCCTCGTTACCCCCCCAAAAGCCCCCCCAAACCCCGACTGCCCCCCCCCAAAAATCCCCAGGTGCCTCGTTACCCCCCCAAAATCCTCAAGACCCCCCCCAACCCCCCCCAAACCCCCCCTAAAGCCCCCCCCACCCCCCTTACCCTCCCCCAAACCCCTCCAACCCCCCCCCAGCCCCCCCAAATCCCCCCCCCCCCCCCAAAATACCTCGCCCGTAGCCTCGGCCGCGGGCCCGGCCCCCCCCGTAGCCCCCCCGGGCGCCGCGGGGGGATTTCCCGGCGTGGTCCACCCGGATCTGGCGCCCGTCCAGCGACTGCCAACGGGGGGGGGGGGGGGGACCCCAGCAATGTTGGGGAGCCCCTGCACCCCCCCCCCCCAAAATAACAACCCCTGGGCCCCACACCCCCCCCCCAAGCACCCCAGGCTCCCTGAGGGATTCCCCCCCCCCCCCCCGTTTCACCCAGACCCCCTTAGGGACCCCCAAGTGCCCCCCCAAACCTTTGGGGACACCCAAGCACCCCCCCCCCCCCGAAACTTTGGGGACCCCCCAGACCCCCTTAGGGACCCCCAAGTGCCCCCCCAAACCCTTGGGGACCCCCCCAGACCCCCCTAGGGACCCCCAAGTGCCCCCCGAAATCCGGGGGACCCCCCCAAACCCCCTTAGGGACCCCCAAGTGCCCCCCCAAACCCTTGGGGGCCCCCCCAGACCCCCTTAGGGACCCCCAAGTGCCCCCCCAAACCGTTGGGGACCCCCCCAGACCCCCCTAGGGACCCCCAAGTGCCCCCCGAAATCCGGGGGACCCCCCCAAACCCCCTTAGGGACCCCCAAGTGCCCCCCAAACCCTTGGGGACCCCCCCAGACCACCTTAGGGACCCCCAAGTGCCCCCCAGACCCCTTGGGACGCCCCCAGACCCCCTTAGGGACCCCCAAGTGCCCCCCCAAACTCTTGGGGACCCCCCCAGACCCCCAAGTGCCCCCCAGCTCCCTTCATGGGTGCCCCACACCCTCTTAGGGACCCCCAAGTGCCCCCCCCGAAACTTTGGGGACCCCCCAGCCCCCCTTAGGGACCCCCAAGTGCCCCCCAGACCCCTTGGGGACCCCCCCAGACCCCCAAGTGCCCCCCAGCCCCCTTCATGGGTGCCCCACACCCCCTTAGGCCCCCCCAGGACTTCCTTAGGCCCCCCCAGCCCCCCTCAGGGACCCCCAAATGCCCCCCCCTGAAACTTTGGGGACCCCCCAGCCCCCCTTAGGGACCCCCAAGTGCCCCCCAAGCCCCTTTACAGGTGCCCCAGCCCCCCTTAGGGACCCCCAAGTGCCCCCAGGCCCCTTTACGGGTGCCCCACACCCCCTTAGGCCCCCCCCAGCCCCCCTTAGAGACCCCCAAGTGCCCCCCAGGCCCCTTCATGGGCGCCCCAGACCCCCTTAGGGACCCCCAAGTGCCCCCCAGCCCCCGTTAGGCCCCCCCAGCCCCCCTTAGGGACCCCCAAATGCCCCCCCCTGAAACTTTGGGACCCCCCAGCCCCCCTTAGGGACCCCCAAGTGCCCCCCAGGCCCCTTTATGGGTGCCCCAGCCCCCCTTAGGCCCCCCCCAGCCCCCCTTAGGGCCCCCCAAGTGCCCCCCAGCCCCCTGTACAGGTACCCCAGACCCCCTTAGAGACCCCCAAGTGCCCCCCCCCTGAAACTTTGGGGACCCCCAGCCCCCCTTAGGGTCCCTAA